>NC_088105.1:8471011-8774042 GCF_036370855.1 Dromaius novaehollandiae | reverse complement strand
TTCCAGCTGAGGACCTCGCACTGACATTCAGGTAACATTGAGGAGTTCCTCATGGTTCTTCCCGTCTTGTTTCGTGTACTGGAGAATAACTAAATCAGGGTGGCTCTCTGGCATACAAATAATACCCCTTGCTTCATGTTTTCTTCTGTGGAAAGAAGATACCCCGTTCACATTTTCTTCTGTGGAAGCATCTATTAGGAAAAGATGATATAAAGCAAGTTTTTATAGCGCAAGCATGAATTGGGGATAAAATCTAGTTGATGAGTGGGGGAAGTGGAATGAGGCTGTGTGTTAATTAATGAAACAGAAGAACTGTCATACTTGCCAGACCAAAAGTCTATCTAGCCAATGCTGGATGATTAGTAGGGAAGAGCGAAAGTAGTACAACAACCAGAACAGAGATTGTTTGTCTGCTGTTGTAGTTTCAAAGAAAAATAACGTTCCGAATGTGAGAGGAAAGTTATTCCACCCTGCTAATCACTGCTGTGGATGTTGCCTGGGAGGGTATGAAGCTTTGGAACAAAGTTCGCTTCTATTTGTAGGCAGTGACTTCTCGTCCTGTAGATGTTGGGACAGGTTTAAACTTGCATTTGAGAAAGTGAATTGAAATAAGCTGTTGGCTGGGAACATTGGAAGTCTGCACAGCAACTATTGTAGGATGCCTACAAGCATCTGCCAATACTCAGGTTAACGTTTTGACAGGAAGGCTCAAATGCTGCAGATGTAAACTTGGCTTAGTGAAACATAACTTCATGTGAGCAGTTTTAAATCTGGATGTTTACTCAGAGAAAGCCAGTTGGAAAATATATTCCTCTTAACTGCTTAGGAAGTCTTTACTTTCTTTTTATTACCAATCCATGAGTTCTGTTCTGTGCCATTAGACTGAGGCCTCTGGAGGAGAAATCAGTGCTTTTGCAATTTCCGTGTGAAACTCTAGAAGTAATGAAATAAGTATTTCTAAAAAATCTTTTTAAGAAAAATGATCCGGATATTTCAAATATTCTGTAGTGCTTGCATTGTACTGTAGACTTTTATGGAATATGCTGAAATATTTAGTAAAACCTAACTAATCTAGAACCCTAAAATATTCTTAAAACTTGTTTGGTTTTGATTCTCCTTATCTTATTTCTTCTTTTTCTGGTAAGCATCTGCAGTATACCAAACAACCTGTTCATTGTACAAGGCATGTCTTTACCTGTTTGTGTTTGTTCACAACTGCTTGAGACACTGCAGCAACAAATACTCAAGTCTGTGGTGTTCATTTAATAAAAATAATGAAAAATAAGAGTAATAGAAAAATTTCAGTAATCACTTCTTTTCCCCCCTGCTTTTTTTCCTGACAACTGTCTTTCAGCAGTGATGTTCCAAACGGATCAGCCTTGACTCAAGAGAACATCGGCCTCCTGTCGAACAAGACGGCATCTCTGAGCCTGTCGGAGGACCCGGAGGGCGGAGGAGACAACCACGACTCCCAGAGAGCGGGAGTTACACCCACATCTGCTCCTTGAAGTGAGGCCAGCATACCCCTGAGTTTCTTTTGCTGGGGTGGTGTTAGCTTCCATCGCGTTTTTTTCCAGGGGTGATTGGAGAAACCCAGGAGCAACAGCAGTAGCAGAGCAGCAGGTCCAGAGGCAATGTGCACAAACACAGCTACTAGAAACAAATCCTGCACATAGTTCACATTAACGCATTTTTTAATTAAAAAAATGAAAATTAGCAGTATCTGCAAGCGATTCAAATTAAATTTGTTTTTGTTCTGTGAATGAACTTTATTTTAATAACTTTGGACGCCTTGGATCCCAGGGCTTAAAAAAAAAAAGATATTATATATATACTCTGTTTGATTAATTGTATGATCTTAATGAAGTAGGTTTTTTCTTTTATTTTGGTATTATTACATACCCAGTGCATAATTTTTTTAATCATCTTCATTTCTCAACAATTAAAGCAACCTGGCCACTTCCTTGTATGATTCAAAAGGGAACAAGGAAGGAGGGTTGGAGAGTAGCTATGAACTGTAGTGTCAAAAGATGTGCAGCAAATTTCATTCTTAAAACAATTCCTCCCTTTGTGGCTGAGAACTGAACCATAACTTGTATACGACATCCTTTTGCTTGAATAATTTAAGCTTAAACTGCAAGTGGCAGAATCTTTTTCAGTACAACAGGTACAGTCCATAGTATATGCCCCAGCACAGCACGTGTGGTTAAAATGGATAACAAAAAAAATTGTCCAACACGTGTATGTTGTTTTATTTGAAAGTTGCTGACCTATTTTCTGTTGGGACTAAAGAAGTTGGCAGAGTGCAGACTGATGTCCAAACATGGGTGTTTCTGAAGCCGGTGAGCTGGGGCTTGTGGTAGAGAGGCTTAGCTGACCAGCGAAGACTGTGCAGCATGCCCATGGCAGACTCTCTGGAAATAGAAAGTAGAGGGAACACAAGCACATGCAGTTGCTGGACACTAACTGTAGATGAGCTTGTTGAACCATGTTAGGTTGTCCAGTGTTTAGGTCACTTTGGGATTTTTTTTGGTTTTTTTTCCTCTTGCCATGGCTTTAAAACAACCTTACCCAAAGTCCATACAATTGAATTGATGCAATGGGACTTACTATGCTCTCTGCCTTTTGGCACAGTTCTTTCATGTATGCCTTCCTCTCAGCAGCTTTTGCTGTTTTTTTTTTCTTTTCTTTTCTTCACTGCTATTATGTTGTTATTAAAACCATCCTAATTTCTGCTATAAGCTGATCTTTTTCTCCTTACTTTTCGTTCACTGATGGATAGTTATTTAATGTGATGCTATCGAAGGCCTTTTAGTGAAGGAAACAGCACCTTTTGATTTGTGTGCATCAGCAGGGGTAATCTGACAAAAACAGAGGAGAAAGTGAGGAAACAGAGGGAAAGTTTCCTTTTTGAAAGGTGGCACTGTTCAGGGTGTGTGTTTATCAGAACTGGATGCCTCAGAATCAAACTGCTGCTTTTGCAGCTTGCCTGTCGCTGCTGCACTGAATCCTTCCTGAAGCCAGCGATTCTGTTTTGTGGGAGGAAAGTTGCATCAAAACCACCACTTAAGTCACAGCACTGATCCTGGCAGAAGTGGTCAGAAGTACTGAAAGCCAAATTTTGCTTGATAAATCTAATGTGCTGCTTCTCCAAGTAGATGCTTTGTAAGGAAACGTTGCAGAAGCTCTAAGTCTCTCTAGATCTCTTTTCTTAAAAAGTTAGTGAAGAAGGTTTTGTTCTTGCTGCACACTTTTTTGACTGTTTCTACATGCACTGGGGTGAGGCCCTCTAAAAGAAGAAATCTGTGGAGATTGGGGTTTTTTTGTTTGTTTTTTTAAGTGCTGCTCCCTCTACACCTTCTTGGCCTGTTCTCATTTCTCTTTCTGGATTAGACTACTAAATCAGAAAGCACTGGTTATGTAATAAATTACTGCATTGCTTTGGTTGGGTAAAGCAAGAGTTAATAATTTTCTTGGTTTTTAGTTTTTTCCTTAACCTTAACTCCTGCTGAGGTCATAGCAACCTTGGGCTAAGCTTTGCATTCATCATACTGTTAAATAAAACAAAATGGGGGGTGGGAGGGGATACAGTCCCACTATTGCCTACCAGTAGGAGAGTCCAAACAGAAGACTCTTTTGAGTAGCAATTATTTAATTTGCCCAGTCAAGGCACCGCGTTTATATAATATTTCACATTGAATTTGATTATGCCCTACAGACCTGGCTGGTCAAGGATTTGATACACATATTGGCTTGGGATTCGAGCTTTCTTTTTTATTTAAATAAAAATTTATATATAAATATATATATATACATATATACGTAGTTATATCTGTATATATATTGGGTATGTTTTAAGAATTTTTTCGCATGAGCGCAGCTGTTGTGATCAAATGTCTGGGAGGTAGAAGCACTGAATGAAGATAAAGGCATTTTTCAGCACGTACCCACATCCTCCATACGTCCTTACACAGGTTTATTTCACTCTTAGTCGAACTTTGGCCTCTGAACTGCCAAGAGAAGTAATTCTGAAGCTCATCTATTTTCTTTTCCTCTTCATTTTGGGCAGAGAGTCATCTTTGCGCTAGGGTAGCTTCATCTCCACCCCACCCCCATCCATCCATATCTCCTACTTGAGACCTAGCATTACAGCTGCTCTCCTTCGAGCTGAGAAGAACTAGGCTGATGCAGTTTAGAGCCTGTCAGGTCTGTTCCTCCCTTCTCCACGTAGGGCATGATGATTTTTAGCATGTTCCCCGGCAGCATGCTCACAGGTGAACTGACCCAGGACCCTGTGCTGTGTTCTCCCTCCCTTAAGTGCAGAGCACCACCATCAGGTCAGCCTTCTCTTCGTGGTTTTTAGTTAGTTTACGTCTTCCTGCTGTGTCTGTCTTAACACAGGAAGCTCATTTTAGTTGAGATAATTAGTGCAATATTCTAATTTAGGAGGACAAGCCCAGAATGTAGATGTTCTTACCTTTCTTTAGGTAAATTAAATTTTCAGAGACGGTTACGGTAGGTCTGAAACCCTGGATTTATTTTCAACACTAGGAAGGAAATCTGGAGGGGCAAAAGATTGTACCTGTTATCACTTCTGTCAGCCGATATCCTTTCCAGATCTGAAATTGCTCCTCCCTGCCAGCTTTTGCTTCTGGGAGGAGTTCTACGTTAAGAGCTATTCACATTTCCGTTGCTGGCTTACGTATGGTGAATGCTTCCAAAAGCTGTAGATTAAAAAGGAGACCTTACAGATTTTTTTCTCCTTTGTCCAGCTTTCTCCGTGCTGTACTTTGTGCATAGTGTCCTTGTTGTGATCAGTGTGTCCAGGTGAATGTCCTGTTTGCACAATATTATAGTTTGGCTTGTTAAATAGTTTTTGTTTAATATCTACAAACAATATTGATTTTTGGCTTTGTTCCCCCCCTCCTTTTGCCCTTTCTCTGTATCTTTAGAAAAGTTTAATTGATTAAACAAGTCAAATAACAAACTACGACACATGCTTTTAAGTCTGTATGAAACTTGCACCTAAAATTTTCACTTTTTGTGGAAAACCAAGCTAGCAGAAGTGAGAGAACAGATAGCTCCACAAATAGCGGAAGCACTGATGGCTATCGCCGGTTACCAGAGAACGACACTTTCTGGAGCAACTCTGTATACTGCTGCATTCATTCCTATATCCTGTCATTGCCCCAGTTGTACAGGAATAGCGTCCGCTTCAGTGAAATTGGTCTCGGCTAAAAACTGGCTTGGTCCCTTCCTTCTACTCAAGCAAGCAGAAACAGTATTGCAGTGGTGTCAGGGCACTACCGCATCATTCGGTAGGTAGGTTTGGTTTCTTAAGGCAGTGGACAACTTTGAACACTTACTGATAGCAGGGTTTCAGCCAGCAATGGACAAAACCCCAAAAATGGGAAGCTTCAAGTAGTAGGCTAGGCTTTAGAAAGTCAAGCAGTGGTTCAGTCAGTGTAGAAATGATGTTTAGTTCTGTTGCGTTGTTCTTTTTCTTCCTTTGTGAACATCTCCCTTCTTCCTTTCCTGAGACCTAATTGTCTTTTCTCGATAGAAGAAATCTACAGTTTTTCTTCCACCCCTTTTGTATACTACCATATCCTGTCCCCTTGTAGCGTAGGTCTTTGCTTTCAGCTCTGAGCACCTTTCAGACTTGCAGCACTGTTATCTATCCCCTTTCTTCTCAGTTTCTTTTCTGTCTGGTTTCTTCGGAGCCTTATTCTCTCCCATTTGTCCACACCTTCCTTTCTCTCCTTCTGTGGCTTGCCCATTCACCCTCCCTGATTGTGTAACAGTGACAGCTTGCTGCCTCAAAACAGAGCATTCAAATGAATTCGCTTAGCCAATAACTTCTGTGAAGTTGCCTTTTCTAATGGTGTTA
The DNA here is from genome assembly GCF_036370855.1 of Dromaius novaehollandiae. Lineage (NCBI taxonomy): Eukaryota > Metazoa > Chordata > Aves > Casuariiformes > Dromaiidae > Dromaius > Dromaius novaehollandiae. Next base: position 8,768,152 of record NC_088105.1, on the reverse strand, counting down.
TTACTCAGTGATGCACAAATGTGATATTGCCCCTACTGGTAGGCAAACGGGGGATCTGTATAAACATGGTAAACTGCTGTTTTTCTTTAAAGGAGAGCCAAAGACTTGTGCTTTACACTTTTTTGGTTTTTTTGTTTTGTTTTGTTGGGTTTTTTTTCCCGGTGTAGCTGTTCCGATTGTCAAATCTTTGTGGGGTTTTGTGAGTTGACTGTATTATCCTAGTAGTAACTTACAGAAGTTAATGATTGTCAAGCCTTATCCATGCATTGAATGGTGGAAAATCATTCTGTGTAGTCATAAAATTTGCGATGTACTGAGATGTATCTGGAGTGTGCTAACATGTTTTCATTCTCTCATGCGCGCTCCCAGCTGGTGAAGCGGCTCATTTAGAGAGGGAGAAGGAACTTAGAAATTTATATAATCAAAGAAGCCTTGCGTGTAAGTGTTTAAATCTAAATTGACTTGAATACTGATTTAAAATTTCTTCAATTATAGTAAAAGAGAAATCTACGTTGCGAATGTGACTCTTGACTTTTAAGCCCATTGGAACTGAAAAGACTTGTCAAACTGTGGCTTTACATTAAATTAGATGTGGAAGAAGCACACTTGTATGATGATATTGTCTCGGAGCAAGAATTGAGTAAAGTGGGACAAATTCTTTATTGGAAAGGACTAGGAGTGAGGCTTTTCATTGACAATACAACAAAGTTGTTTATGTTTCCCATTCTCAGTCTAACTTAAACTCTTGCAGAATATTATTTTAAGGTTCAGAGAAATCTGCAAAAGTAACATAAATCCTCAGCTTTTTGCCATTTCCATTTATAAGTCTAAACAATAATGAACCAGACTACAGGATAGTTTTCTGAAGCACCCCAGCAAAAGGTATATTTAGTTGAGTAGCCATTTCAGACCACTTGTTATGGTCCAAGACATTCAGTGCTAAAAATCTTGAGGCTCAACAGAAGGACTGCCAACTCATTTTCTCTGCTCAATAAAGGGGAAAAAATTGGTACCGTAAAAGCAGTGTGTGGATTTGTTTGTGTGTGTATGACGAAGTATTACAGTCCTAGAGTAGTCAGAATGAACGCAGAGCAAGACTGCCTGTGGCGTGATTTCACCTTCATATTCAGATTTTTGTCCTCATGGTTCCCATCTCCAAAACACACACTTTCTGTCCCATCTAATGTTGGTAGCACTGATTTTAAAAAAAAAAAAAAAAAAAAAAAAAAAAAAAAAAGTCAGTGTAATTTTTTATAACACAGTGAAGAGGAAGCAAAGTTCTTGCGTCTTTTAAAGCTGTAATTTAGACATGGAACTGGAAAAATATCTGCCTTCCTTGAGTAAATGTAAACTCTGAATTTGAGAAAAGTGAGACAGCTGCTCTGAGCCACCTTTTGGATGTAACATTGGTGCTAATAAAAAAATAATAATGAGAGAGATGGCTGTCACCTGCAGTATGGGAGCACACAGACAGTGTGGCACTAACTGATTTGGTCTCGGATCAAATATCCAAAGTGTAGAAACTTAACTGGGGAGTCTTTTTTTCCATGTTGCACTGTCGGCAAATGCTTACTTTTTTTGCTGAAATGTCAGGAAGGAGAAAGATGCCGAAGAGCCAATGAGTCCAAGTTATTCAGTGCAGGTCAGCTGCTGGGGGAAATGTTCCCCCGGCACAGTCTCCTTGCGCAGTTAATATGGGGTCTTTATTCTTGTACAGGAAGAACGTAACCATTTAGTGCTGTCACAGTCTTGGAGGCAGTTCTTGTGCTACAGACACAGCCTTGAATACACTGACACAGCTTTGGAAAGGAAAGGAGAGCAAATATAGTTTAAAATTCATATTTTAAAATTTTATTTTTTCCTTTGTCTCAATGGCAAGTGTAATGTCATGCTATGGAAACCCTCTGAATGCTAGGGTAAGGAAGGGTGCAGCTTTTTCTAAAATTTCCCAACAAAAGGAGCGCGTGGGAATTTGTCTTTGTCTTTATCCTTGCTGCATGAGGAGCATCCCAGTTATTTGAAGCTTAAAATACGTGACTATAATAACCAAATTTAGATGCCTGTAGCTTAGTAACTTAAATAATTAGCTGGTCTTTGAGAGGCACAGTCTTTGCAATTCCAGTGAGTTTGTGTATGATTTTAGTGCAAATTGCCAAATGCTTAGCATTTGGGAAATTTGGGGAATCTTGCTTCATCCAGCAAAGTGAGTATCTGGATATACGTGTTCGGATGTTCTCGTGTTCTGGGAAACAACTGATTATTGGATCTGAAAATCGTAGGAAAACACAATACAACTTCAATTTAAAAGTATGAACCTGGGGAAGATGCAACAACGGATGAGGTGGTATCTCTGAAAATAAGCATTAGGTATGATGGAATTACATATGAAATGTGTAGGGCAAAAATATATCTGTAAGGAAAGAAAAGCAAATCTTGTGGAGTATTTGATGTTTAAGAAATTACTTGCTTCTTTGTAATGTTAAATGGATTTATTAATAATTCTGTGGCAGACAGTACTCACAAGTCTTTGGCATCCAAACCAGATTGTGTACTGCATGGATCCCACAACTGGACGTGTGCGCTGACCTCTTTATTTCTAGCTTTTTTTAATGAGATTTGGCAGCAGCGTTTTATATGTGTATAAAGCAACTTGAGGCAGAAGAAACCTCCTTCTCATCACAGCTGCTGCCCTGTTCACAACTGATACCTTTAATCTGCAGCCTCTCCTGAGTGGAGCTGCTCTAACGTGGGCAAATACAACACAGCAAATGACTCTTCGTTTTTTCTAGTTTTAAGGAGTTCCCATTACCCCTTTGGCCTCTGCTTGCTGTTAAAGCAGCCTCTTGGCTAAGAGGAGCTTTGCTTGAAGTCGGCTTAGCAACTGTGCTGTAGCTTGATTATTTTTCCTGATTTTCTATAAGTGGTAGCTTAATGTCAAGAGCTCTTTCCCCATCGTATTTGTTGCTATGGGGAGGAAGAGGAGAGGCATGTGCGGGAGGAGGGAGAAAGACTTGTGGGATTTTCTATGTGACTGCTCCCACCCCCCTTTGAAATCATCTACTTCCAGTTGTGGGATTTCTCCATAGATGGGGTTTTTTTCCCTGGTTTTGTAAGCCTAGTTTACTTTGATCTTGTTAGTGTCATACAAGTCTCCCGAGACATTCTGCAGTCATTATCACCTTTTTGGGTGGAGTTTATTTTTTTTTTTTTTGGTTTGTTTGTTTTTAATAACTTTTTAACATTGGTGCATATATGCTTGGGATAGAGCTCATGTAATTTTCCAATCGTATTGATTGTATGTGATTGTGCCCTGCAGAGGTATATTTAACAAAAAAATAAAATAAAATAAAAAAGGATAGTCTAGGTTAATAAAGGAGACCGTGAGATTTGTTGAGTCAGGTTATGAACTATTTCTTGAATTTATTTAGGATTTTGGGAAAGTGAAATTCCTTGTCTGGTGTTCTCATAAATCAATGCTAAACAAAATGTCATTGTTTCTCTCTGTTTGTGGAACTAGTTCTTTTCTTGCTTTTCTTTTCCTTCCTTCGGTTTCTTCCTTTCCTGCTTCTCTTCCCCATCAGGGAAAAAAAAAAAAAAAAAAAAAAAAAGCTCAAGCCTTAGGGGATGGCTGACTCTGCACTGGGTTGATATTGTGAATAGTTATTGTTTGTAACTAGCACAACATTTTTACTAGGCGTAGAGATTAGAGAGCGTGTGAAATGAGTTCCCTGAAGGGCAATCTCTGCAAGGTCGGGGGATACCGGAGTCGTGCACACGCCGGCCTGGCTGCGGGGCAGGCACTCGGCGGCCCGCAAAGCACCGAGATGTCCCTCCTTGGGAGGGCGGGAGCTTCACTGCCTTTTGGAAAGGACGACAAAAAGGAGTTGACAGAAGAGTTTGCTACATTCAGCTCCCTGTGGTTTTACTCCTTCAATATACATTTTAAACCTGAAAGAGAAGCCTTGTAGTTGTTGTGCTGAAGTGGGAAGGAAAGGATGGAAGGAGGCAAAAGGATCCCAAGATCAGAAAGTCAGCATCCCTCTCCTTATTTCCTTTTTAGTGCTACAGAGCTGAAAGCATCGCTTTTGTGTTCAGCAACAACACAGCAAAGACCTGTTGTGCATGCATGGCGGTTATGTGGAAAAAGCCATATGTTGAAACGCTATTTCTGCTTCACCTTGCTTTTCTCTCTCTTGAAGCTGGCTGGGTCTCGCCTTGCTTCCACATCGTGTCTAAGGCTCCTCTGAGTTGCAGGTTAAACAAACAAAAAAAAAATTTAACGAGTAGAAAGGAGGTGATTCACTACTTGGTTTGTAAATAGATGGAAGTGTCTACAAGGTCTTACCTGCTTTACTGTCAACATTTATATTAAATGATAAATTAATGGAGAACATGTTGAAATATCTCTCATTTGCTGTCTGGGCTGAATGCACATTCTTCTAAATTTTGCGTGATGAGTCTCTCTCAACCGGAGACCAGGGTGTATGTGCCGGAGTCGCCGAGATGCCAGGTATCTCAGCAGAGAAGTGGTGTGAAGGCTGGTCCCTCCTCGCGTGGGCTTTAGCAAGTCGTCAGGTGGCTACAAATACAAGACTGGTCGAACAGCCTCCGCTAGGGAATAAGCTGCTGCTCCTCCAAGAGCCGTAGCTCTTCCCGTGCCAGCGCAGGAGCAGCCTCGGCCCAGGGAGCCGATCCCGATGCCTGTTTTGTCGGGATGGGTGTTGGGCCCTCGCGCTTCCTCCAGCTGTCCTCTCCTGCCGGGAGCCTTGAAGTATTCAGCTCTAACAGAGAGAACTGCATTTAAAGAGAAGTGTGGCAGAAAACTGGATGTTTTTGTTGGTGTTGGTTTTTTTTTAATGGGGTGGATGGGTGGTTGCTGCAGGACAGACAGGGTATAGATACCAAGATAGCCTCTTACAGCCCTAAGTGCTGCTTTCTTCCCAGCTTCTCCAGAAAAGAGGTGATGGTGAAGGAGAGGCAACTGTGAAGGCCTTGCAAGCATGGTCATAAAAATGAAGCGTGATGGCTAATCCCTCCTGCCTGAAGCTGCCGGGTGCAGAGCTTTGGCACTCGAGGATTTTGAGCAGCAGCAGGTACCGGTTCAGAGCGAGCTGGGCCCCATCTGCCCCTTGGGAGTCTTTGAAAGCAGCTTTGGGAAAAGGGGAGTCGCTCCATGAAAGCAAACAAGGCAGCTCATAATTTTCATTAATGCACTTGTCATGTTGGATGCTCCCTTGGGTACAGATCTGCCCAGGCAGGAGTGCTTTGCCATAAATTGCCATTTTAATCATTTTTGAGTGCAGCATGTGTCAGGCTATGGCTTGGGCAGTTCAAAGACCCCTTCAGCCCTACATTGAATTTTTGGAATATTTGGAAAAGAAAAAGCTTGCCTGCAGTCCGGATTCTGGAATTAAACTCACTGTGTTAATAGGCATTAATTAGGCATTTGGCCTCTGTTATAGGGAAAGCGAGTACGCAATTGCAATACCAATGTACTTTGTCATACTGGTAAGAGTTCATTCACATCAGGTGCAGATATGTGGGATGTGCAAAATCAGAGATGTTTGCCCTTTTGCACTGCGTTTAACTCTCTCTAAACACCCGGGGACTGGCCGCCTGGGCTTGGACGCCTGCCTGCCTCTCTCTGCGAGAAGCCCTAATTCCCCCTGGAGACACCGGGACCTGCAGGCCTGGCTGTTGCCTTGGAAAATCAAGGTGGCAGCTACTTGGAGCACCCTAACAGGTAACGTGCGCAAAGTCCTCTCTCGCAGGGCGTTTTACCTCCTGCAGAGGCATTTAAAACACGGCTGTGTAGAGTACGCACCAACCTGCACTGCAGGTCTGGCCTGACAGCTGTTTTGCAGAAGGTAAATCTATGGCGCAGGCACTTGCGTGTGATTTTGGAGGTGTTGCTGGGGATGGTGGCGGGGGTTATGCTTGCTTTCGATGAAGATAGCGCTGATTATCAAACTGATGTGCAGTGAGGGTGAGAATGATGTTTCTGTGGGGCAGAGGCAGTTTCTCAGCAGGGCACTCCTGGCTCTGGAGGGGCTCCCGCGAGAGCAAAGCTGGGCAGCGGGGCACCTCCTCCTCTGCCTTCCCCGTTCTTCCCTTTCCACGATCTCCATTCACATCGAACTCTGGCCCTTGCGGGTACGGGCGCTGAGGCCAGAAGAGGTTATGCTGATGGTTTTTTCTTGAGCTATGAGATACTGAAGTATGGTGATTTAAGGTGTTTGCACATCTCAGGTTTTATTTGAATGCTTGGAAGTTTGGGGTTGTGTTGTGTTGTTTTGTTTTTCGTGGTAGGACTTCTTCATTTTTCTAGTGGCAAGAAACGAAGGCATCTGGCGCTGGCGTGGGGTAGGTGGCCAAACTTTCCCTTGTCAGATTGAACTTTAAAACCTCTTTCAAACTAAACATTGCTCTGTTCTGCTCTTTGCTTAACCTGCTGCAGCCGGTCGTCAGCCTTTGGCCTCGGCGCCCCGCTCCCCTCCCACCCTGCCTTGCTTTCGTCCGAGCACCGCGCGAGCCCGGGACTTCAGCGGCGGAGCTGCTTTGGGCTGCCTTGGGCGCTCTCGGACCTAAAGCGAGACCGCCGGTCCTCTAACGACTTGCGTTTCCGTCCTAAAAGCAGATTTGAGCCACGGGGGCAGGTAAGAGAAGCTGTTTCCACTAATATTTCCTGCCCTAACGCCTTGTCGCGGGTTCGTTTCCCTCTGTAGGAACCCATGGATTTTAGCTGCTGCCAAAGCGCTTGCCCTGCGCGTGGGACCGAGGAGCCGTTCGAGGGGGCTCTCCCGCCCCAGCTCCCACGGAGGCTCTGGTTCGGCTGGGGACAGCTCGCTTACCTGCCTTGCAGATGCTCGTTTTTTATCCCCCACCTGTAGCGACGCTTCATGGTGTGGAGACCAGTTCCCAGGCTGGGCTGCCCTGAGTAATTGCGGCCCTCCCGCCTGGCCGCAGAAGGGCGAGATCGGCCTCGCCAGTCTGGCTTGGAGGTGGAAGGAGAAGGCTTTCCTTCCCAGCTCAGAATGGCTTGAGCTAGTCAACATTCGTTGGGCTTTTTAGCAGCGGGCTTGGGGAGCGCTGCCCTCCCTCTGCAAGCGGTGGTGAGACCAGGCGGCTGGGAAGCGCCTGTGCTGGCCCCCCCGGGCGGGACATCGGCGTTTCTCCAGGCTTCCTTGGAGCCGTCTGGTTCGGAGCTGAATTGGCAACTTGTTTCTTGGCTTTCTAGTCTACTTAGGTGGATAAAGCAGAAAAAAAACGCCCTTCCCAATTCTCACTTTCCTCCCTGCCAGCAACCCTTCTGGGGCAGCGAGGATGCTGCAACACTCTGGGGTCCCCCGGGGAGGGAAGCGCTTGGCGCACGGGCTCGAGCCGGTGGGAAAGGAGCACGCGAGAGCCGCTGCCTAACGGCGAAGCGGGGAGGGGTGCTTCTGCGCCCGGCGCGACGGCGAAGAGCCGGCCTGAAAAATAGCCGGGGCTCGTGCCGTAAAGGGCGGGCGTCGCTCTGCGGGGCGGCGCTCGGCCTCCGTGCCGAGCGGGAGGAGTTTGGGTGGCAAACCCTGCAGCGCCTTCGAGCTGACGGAGCGGGGACCGGCTTGGCGCTCCCCCCGCGGGTGCTGTCCCACCGGGTGGGCGCTGGCGGGCCGTGGGGGTCAGCGGTGACGAACGTGGCTGGTTTCCCCTTTGGCCGAGGCTGCTCTGCTCCGGTGGCTCCCGCATCGGTATCCTGGACAGCGTGAAGCTGTGGCGAGCACGGCCAAGGGCCAGAGGAGCCCGCGGCAGGGGAGAGCAGGGACGCTTAGAGCCCCACTAGGAAAGCAGGAGATTCCCCCAGGAAATGGGGAAGGAAATGAGCTGAGAACATCTTGACTGTGGCTGGCTGCTCCGTGGGGCTGGGGGCACCTGGGGCTCCCCACAACCAAGGTCAGTAGAAGTTGCATGGAAGCACAAGCACAACTCACCTGCCGAGCAGGGCAGCCGGGTGCTTTCGGCCGCTGCTGCGCAGGATCCCGTGGCAGGCGGGTGCGGGACCCCGGGCTTTGGGAAAGCGCTGTCAGAGCGTACCACTTCCAGAAGCGGTGGGCTCGCCGGTGGCGGCGAGGTCTGCTTGGGGCCAGAGCGCGTAGTAAGCTCTCTCCTTCTGGTTGCAGGACATGTATCTTTTTGTGGCGTGTCTCGCTGGCGTCTGGGCTCTGGCCGCCCCTCAGCACTACGTCGTGGATGACATCTGCACCGCGAAGCCACGCGACATCCCGGTGAATCCCATCTGCATCTATCGCAACCCGGAGAAGAAGCCGCAGGACGGCGAGGGGCAAGAGGCAGAGAAAGACAAGATCCCCGGGTTCACCAACCCCCGCGTCTGGGAGCTGTCGAAGGCCAACTCGCGCTTCGCTGTGGTCTTCTACAAGTACGTGGCCGACTCCAAGGACAACGGGGAAAACATCTTCATGTCGCCCCTCAGCATCTCCACAGCCTTCGCCATGACCAAGCTCGGCGCCTGCGGTGGCACCCTCCGGCAGCTCATGGAGGTCGGTGGCAATTCCTCCGCCTTTTCTGGTGGCTGAGCACTGCTGCGGGCCCCCGGCTCAGGATGGGTCCCCGGCTCGGGGAGGGAGTCCTGTATTGAAACAAGCCCCCGGGCAGGACGCACCAGGCTGTTTGGCTCTGGATTTCTGGAGTCCCAGTTCCTTCCTCTGACTCCCTACCTAGACGTAGCATTCAGGGTGGGTTTCCTTGGGTTTGGCAAGTTCATTTCCACCTGGAAGAAAGGAAACCCATCCTGGAGAGAAGGGAAGAGGAACAACTTGTTTCTCGCAGGCCTGGCCAGCAGTTAGCTGAGAGGGTAGTTAGGGCTTTTCTTGTGCAAAAAGCAGGAAAAGTCATGTCCTACGTCCCATTGGATCTTGTTCACATCCCTCCTCCTCCCCTGGGACAAGGTGGGATTTGTCCAGGCTAACGAGATTCAGAGTGGCAGCACTGTAGCGTAGGCTGACCTTGCTCCCGCGCTGGTGGGGTCCGTGCTGGTTGGAGCACAAGCCGAGGCCTCGCCGGGTGAGACAGCACGGCGTGCTACGCCGCCGCTGCTGCAAGCCGCCTCCCAAGCAGCAGCAAAAGCATCTGCTGGAGACGGTGTAGAGACCCTGTTGTCCGTTGGTACCAAATTACAGCCCGTCCCCTGCATCAAAACAGGGACGTGTTGGCGGGAAGAGCTCTCCCTCCTCCTTCCTGGCTTGTGGCTAAATGACGCTCTGGCTTTCAGGGCTGGGACCGGTTCCCTTCGGAAAGACTTGACTGTTCTCGGTTTTACTCTTGCAGCCGCTGGATTAGTCAGGGTTCCCCTCATACAGTTACCAGCCGAAAGGGCACCAGCCCCCTCCAGTTCACGTGGCTTCCACGGCCTCCCGTCCTGTGGGATCAGCCTCCTCCGAAGGGAAGCGGGCTCCCTGCCGGCCCACTTGCCCTTCTCGCCTGTGCGCTCGTCCCCTGCGGGAGCCCCGCTGGGTCCTGCCCTCGCAGACGGGAAACGACAGCCCGGAGGGGCCTTCCCCCGGGCAGAGGGCAGGCGGGAAGGGATCTGCTCCGGGTGCTCCCACTGTCGTTCTCCCGGCTGCTCCTGCCTCCAAGGGAAGCAACGTTGGTGTCAGCGGAGGTCACCCACGGTCTGGGGCAGCGCAGAGCAGTGAACCACGTCTCCCAAATTCTTCTCCTGCTCCCTCCCCTTCAGGCCAGTCCTTCCCACGGACACAGAGTCATCCAGGGACGTGGAAACATGGACTGGCTCCTACGAACAGGCCGATGACACCCCCTTTGCCTTGCAGGAAATCGTGCCAGAGATCCCAGAGGTTTATGTGGAGCAACGTGCTGGGGGATTTTCTGTGCCTAAAGCTCAGAGGTTGGACGGATGCTAGCTGACAAACCATAACTGTCCTTCTGTCTGGCAGCTAGGAAGGGATTAGAAAAGCCTCACTGTGCTGCAGAAGTTGCTACGTATTCTCATTCCTTGCAAATAGCAACAATGTGGGCCCAAGTTACTCCGCAGGCCGACTTGGGGGCAGGAACAGCCTGTGGGAGCATCACAGAAGGGTTTAGCACAAGCCTCGCAGGTCTTCCTGCGACCTGCAGCAGCCCAAGAGTTGCTTCCAGCCCCTCCACTGAGATGCTCACCTTGTGCAAGGCTCTCAATGAGCAGCACCTCTCTCTGTCAAGCAGCGTTTAATTCTTCGTTTCAGACTCTCCAAAACCGTGTCTGAGGCTGGCGATGTGCTGCTTTAATATAGGGTTGGTAAAGCTGATTGAGAGATGAAGCTCAGGGCCTGCAGACTTCTCGCTCCGTGAGCGATGCTGGTGGGCAGAGGGCTGTATCCACACTTGCCCGACTGCTCACCCAGGGTCCACAGCATGTCGGTAACTGATGTGCAGGTTCAGACCTCAGTCTGGGGCTGCAGGACCACGGGAGCCCGCTCATGGAGTCCGTCTCACTGTTTTGCTCCCCTAGGTCTTTCAATTCGACACCATTTCAGAGAAGACGTCTGATCAGGTCCACTTCTTCTTTGCCAAGCTGAACTGCCGGCTTTACAAGAAAGCCAACAAATCCTCGGAGCTGGTATCAGCCAACCGCCTCTTTGGGGAGAAATCTTTGGTCTTTAATGAGACTTACCAGAACATCAGTGAAATAGTTTATGGAGCCAAACTCTGGCCCTTGAACTTCAAAGTGAGTCTGAACAGCTCGGGCTTTTTCCCTCTTTTCCACATCCTCCTGCTTTTGCTGCTTCCCTGTCGTTTGCCCGCAGTGCGTGCCGTAGGCTGGGCATGGGGACATGAGCGCGGGTGGGAGCGCGGGACGCAGCTCCTTCTGTCCCAGCTCGCCTCAAGCTTGGTCGCCTTCCGGCTTCTCGTTTCCAAACGCTGCAGCTCTTCGCTGGAAGCAGTGTCCTCCCGGGGAACCCATTTGGTTATTCTGTCCCCCGGGGGGGGACACAAAGAGGTGTTTAAAACCCTCGACTTGCTTAGGCATTTTGGTCTCTTTCTTCAGGAAAAGCCAGAGCTCTCCAGGAAGATAATTAACGAGTGGGTGGCTAACAAGACAGAGAGGCGCATTACAGAAGTGGTCCCAGAAGGAGGTATCGATGATCTCACCGTCCTGGTCCTGGTCAACACCATTTATTTTAAGGTACAGCTAACAAAACCTGGGGAGCAGCCTGTTCCCTTGGGGCGAGTGACGATGCTGATGTCTCTGACCTCCCTCTCTCCCTTTAGGGGCACTGGAAATCGCAGTTCCCAGCTCTGAACACAAAGCTGGATTTGTTTCATAAAGCCAACGGCGAGGCCTGCAAGGTGCCGGTTATGTACCAAGAGTCCAAATTCCGCCATGCCTCCATCCCCCAGAGCAAAGTGCAGGTGCTGGAGCTGCCGTACAAAGGGGACGACATCACGATGGTGCTGGTCCTGCCTGACGCCGGGACGCCGCTGGTGGAAGTGGAGCGAGACCTGACGTCGGAGAAGCTGCAGGGCTGGATAGGCTCCTTGACGGAGCTCTCGATCTCGGTCTTCCTGCCTCGCTTCCGCATCGAGGACAGTTTCAGCGTCAAGGAGAAGCTGAGGAAAATGGGGCTGGAAGATCTCTTCAGCCCAGAAAATGCCAGACTCCCAGGTCAAACGCGGAGACGGGGTGGTGCAGGGTGGAGGCGGGGGGTGATCGTTCCTCCATAGGTGCTTGGACAGCAAATGCCACGGTGTGCAGGAGCGTGCTGTGAAGCAATGCAGCCTGCTCGGCGCTACGGCGGCGGGAGCTTAGGGATCTCCTGCAATTGGTGGTAGATAGCCATGTTTCGGGGCAGGCTTGCCTTCTGCTTTGGTGCCAGGCTACGAGGGATGGAAATGTTTTGCCTCTTCAGCTGTCGTCTCAAAACATATTTAAAATGTTCTTTGTTTTGTTATTCTGGCTTTTAGGTATTATTGTAGGGGGCCGTACAGACCTCTACGTATCCGACGCTTTCCACAAAGCCTTCCTTGAGGTAAGCTTTGTTTTGTCCCAGGACGTGTTTTCCTCTTAACTTTCGTTTTAAAAACATGAGGCGTAACAAGGAAAAAAATAGCTCCAAACCTACCGCGTTCACTTCTTCTACGACCTGGGGCTCTGCGGGGAGGTGGAAGCCTGGTGTCGCAGCCAGAGGCAGACGCTGTGCCACCTCCTGCGCTGGGTTTGGCTCTAGCTTTTACCTGTCTTGGCTGCTAGCACACTGGTGACAAGAGTAAGCAGCGCAGCCCTGACTTTCCCGTGGGCACGGCTGCTGTGGGGTCGTGCAGGACGCACGTACAACTGCAAATCATGCTTGTGCATCCAGGGCAGTTAAGGATATTCCCTAAAATCTGGAATAAGCCACCATAAGACTGCTATGACTGGTGCTGGAGCCACGATGTTGCCTCGCTCTTTGGGCTTCGGATTGGTGGGGAAGAAGGGAGAGTCCTCCAAAATAGTGCACTTAAACCTGCCAGAGCTGCAGGAACGGGCAATGCACGATGCCTGGGTTTTAACCTACGCTTCTCGTTTGGTTGGCAGGTGAACGAAGAAGGCAGTGAGGCATCAGCTGCTACCGCTGTCACCATCTCCGGCCGGTCCTTCCCCATGAACAGAATGATCTTCAATGCCAACAGGCCCTTCCTGCTCTTCATCCGGGAAGCTGCCCTCAACACCATCATCTTCATGGGCCGAATAGCCGATCCCTGCCCCTAAGCCACCGGGGCCCTGCTCCTCCTTTCTCTGCCTCTGGAAAGTGGTAGTGGGGTGTTGTCACGCAGCCCGGCTGGCGCCTGGGGCGGCTGGGCTCGCTGTTTGGTGCAAGCTGCCGGGGGCCGTCGTGCCCGGGCGGCCTGGGGCGGCCCCTCCTCGCCGGGGCAGCTCCCCTGCCCCAGCCGCTCTTCAAAGGAAGCTGGATGCTCTCTGGCACCAGCCTTTTCGTGGCACCCAAACCCGCGTCCAGCATTGCCGTCACTCTTGTATCCAACCTCTCCTCCCCTTCAGGCCTCAAACTGTAACACTGATCACCTGGTACATTAAAACCTATAGATCTGTATGTAACGAACCAATCTCTATATGGACAGTTCTCTCCTCACTAAGCCGTTTCCTGGGCCTATTAACACTTCCCGTTTCGAACGAAGGGGCCCTTCTCTGCACTCCCCGTCCCAGCGGAACAGAAAAGTCGGTCAGTCCTGCACTGTAGAGGTCAGTGGAAGAGCAACAGTCAGGTGGCACCTGCCAGCTGTGCTGAAAAACATCTTCACGCAGCTGTGCACTGAACAGCTGGTAGGAGGAAGAGCTGCCAAACCTCCTAATCCTCCTCGCCAACAGCGCTGACATGTCTAAGTGCTGATTAGTCACTAGCAAAAGCACCTCTTGGCCAAGGCCGTGCATCTATCCAAGTGGTGAGCTTCAAACTAATTTCACGGTAAAGTTACTGCAGTGGGGGTGTCTCTGGACCATGGCACCGCCCAACTAAGGTAATGCAACCAACAGCTGTAACCCTGTCCCCATTGCTCCACAAAGTCACAGCGCTGTCCTGTATGTGAATGGAGACTATACTTAACAAATGTGTTATTTCACCTGCAAGTTTACTCCTAGGGCTGAAGTGCCCTGGCCTGCTGCCCCTCCGCACGTGTGCGCTGAGCTCTGATCCTCCCCGGGGTAGCTACACTGCTGGAGGAAGGACCTCCGCCAGGGCTGGCTGCGAGACGCAGAAGTAAACGTGGTGAGCTTTCCTCCGAGACTTCTGCATTGAGGGCAGCTGTGTTTTAAAACAAAACAAAAAAGCCCATGAAGGCACAGTCCTGTCCTGCTGCTAGTGGTACATGTTATAGACGTGTTGTGCACAGACAGATGCTACAATGTCAGTTGATGGCACTCAGCAATGTGCAAACCAGTAGAACATGTCCTTATTTAAAAAACAAACAAACAAACACACACACACCACTCTTCTTCTAGGCAGCAATTACACAGCAAGCCAAGCAACGAGGCAGGCAACGGAGAAGCGCCAGTCCAGGGAAGAACTAGCATGAAACGATGCTTGGTCAGGCCCGGGCTCATCACGGTTGGTGGTGGTTTCAGCGAGTGCTTTCACCACGGGCCGAGGTGGTGTAGTGCTGTCTTTCCTTCCTCTGTTCTCCCGCAGGAAGGGCCGAGCAGCTGGGGCACGGTTTGGGCATGGCACGTTTCCTCCCCCGCTGTATCACGTGCTGTTGTACTCGCTCCCATAAACACGTGTGAGACTGGTGCCGTTCTTACGTTGTGGTGCTGAGGTTCTCAAGTACCGCGTCTGCTGACGCGCTGCCCTGGAGTAACACCTCTGAAGAAACACACTGTAGAAGATGGCGTGGGGGGGTAGAGGCTGAGGATGGTGAAAGAGGAAGGCTGAGGAAGTGCCAGGCTCTCCCTAGGTAGGAGTGCATTGACCCAAAATGCTTCCTCTGCCCTCAGCAGCTGGGACAACCCTGCGGCCGCAGCAGGAACGGGGTGCTCGGCCTGGTGGTTTCTCCACCTGGTGAGACGGGAGGGGGCTGCTCCTGCAGAAATGGTGGGACAAAGCTCATAGAAAAAGAAGGAAAAAGTCATCTAAGGTGATGGAAAAAGCAGCTTGAGCCCGCCTAGGCTCTCCCATGTTTTGAGCTTAGGGCAGCAAAGAGCGGTGCAGAGGAGGGCCCAGGCTTTCTCATGGCAGCTGGCCTCACCTGCGCAGGACCCTGGCCTGGCCCAAAGCCATCGCACCGTCAGAAAGGACCCGTCGGCTACAAGAGGCGGACAAGGAGCTGAGTATTAAACCATTTAATTCTCAAACCACTCACATGCATAATGTTCTTTTACACAGTGTTAAAAGAAAGAAGAAAATGCGATTTGTTTTTAATACAAACAGAATTTCAAGTATACATTTAGAGAATTTTCAAAGATTCCTAACCAAGTTGCTAAGTTTTCATTCACATTGTTCTTAAAGCTGTCCAACGAGAGCGCTTTTTTTTGCTAAACTGCTTTAAATGCAATTGTACAATCCCCTCTACCTTCATTTTCTCCCCCCTTCCCCAATGCTGCTGCTCTCACCATCGTTCCCTGGTCCTCCTCCAGCAACACTGGCCATCGCTGAATGCAGCCAGCCCAAAAAAACGTAGCCTTCCTATGAGCTTGTACCTGCCAGCTCACTGGAAGAGGAAAAGGGAAGAGATGCTAGAGGACCAGCTTGGGAACAGCTTGTAAAAAAAAAAAAATCATTTAAGAACAGTCTGATATCCACAAGTTACACACAGCAGGATCACACTCCAACCTACTGCAGACTAAGTGTGAACACTGACTTTGTCTTTTTTTTTTTGGAAATAAGGATTGCAACCAAAAATAAAATTAAAAAAAAAAAGAGAGAGAAAACGTAATTAGTACAGCAGGAAATTTCTTAACTGTGAAAATAAGTCTTGAGTGTTAGGACCTGCGTCCTAAAAAGTCTGATTTGTAAGTCAACAGTAGAAGGTGACAGCACAGTTTTTGTTATGTAGGGTTACTCTGTAAGCCAGCCCAGAGCACAATCAATAGGGGACAGAGAAAACCT
Source organism: Dromaius novaehollandiae (assembly GCF_036370855.1). NCBI lineage: Eukaryota > Metazoa > Chordata > Aves > Casuariiformes > Dromaiidae > Dromaius > Dromaius novaehollandiae. The sequence goes on along the minus strand of NC_088105.1, from coordinate 8,752,562 downwards.
TGGATTTATTTTATTTTATTTTACTTTATTAAATACTGAACTGACTAGGGCTCCATAGCCACAACCCAGTAACGCCGGCGTGGTGGCTCTGCGCCTTCAGCCTTAGCTCAGCCTGGTGCACGCGAAGGGGGCATCTGCTGTGGTGCAATCGGTGTAACTTCCGACCGAGTCTAAACGGGGTTGAAATAGTCGTTACAGGCAAGGGCGGTTTTTGACCAGTTACGCAAGTATCCCAGCACGTCAGCGCACGCCAGTCCCGGTAGTGCTACAGTGCGGCTGAGCCGCGCGCGGCGCCGAGGCGGACGCTGCTGGGCGTAGTGTAGAGGGGGCCGAGGGGTGCGGAGGGCCACCGCCGCCGGAGGTAGAGCCGCCCGTGTCCCCCGGCCGCCGAAGGCCTGGCCCCAGCGCTCCCGCCTCGACGCTGGCTCCCGACAAGCCACCCTCGGGCACGGCTGCCTCCCGAGCCGGCGACAGCCACACTCCTCTTATGATTTAAAGTGCATTTCTTCAGTAAAGGGATTTTTTTTTGTTTTTTTTTTGTTTTTTTTTTTTTAGAGGAACCTATTTAAAGTGCTGTTCTAGTTTGGAAAGGGACTCCGCTTACCAAAAAAAAAAAATGGCACCTTTTCACAAGACAGATCTGCTCCCTGGATGTATGTGTATATATATACATATTTATGCATTTATATAAATATATATATATATATATATAGGTACTCGGAGTCAGATCTGCTGACTAATGACCGACATACAAAATTTTTTTGTGTTTTTTTTGTTATTGCTTTTCACTGCTGCCTGCTCCCCTGCAGGCGGGGGGGGCTGGAGGCCCCTCCTGCCCTCCCAAGCCGCTACCTACATTCCCAGGGCAGGAAGCTCAGCCCTTGGTTTTGCAGCTCCCGCCGCGGCCCGGGGCCCGCGGGGCAGGTCGCTAGCAAGGGGGACAGGCGAGAGACCGAGCCCAGCTCCACGGGTCGCAGCACGGAGGGCTGGCGGCTGGGGAAGGCCCCCCCGCTCCCGCCCGATGCCATTTTCCTAGAGTCGCTTTACAGAGCAGACCTGCGTCTCTCCAACACCGAGGTAAGGAAAAACAAACCTGTTTTAAGTGAAAGCTTTGCTGCGAGAGTGTGTAGCATGGCGACCTCCGCACTCCGAGAGAGAGAGGTAGTTACTGTCCGCGAATCCTCTGCTGCTTCCTGCAACAAGTGCTCAGAAAAGAAAGGAAGAATCCTGTGCTCTTCATTAAAAAAGTCATCCCAGTTAAACCTTTCTGTCGAAGACGTACTTCGCTATTCCCTCTAAGAGGCTTTCATATTTTAGAAATTGATTGTCAGTTTAGTTCCTTACAAAACCGAATTCGGTTGGCAAGGCGCTACGCGGAGCCGCCCGCACTGCCGACGCTCGCGGCGGCACGTCTCCTACCACGCGGCCCCCGGCCGAGCGGCGCTCGGGCAACGCGACGCTTCCGCGGCGATTTTAATGGAAACGTTAAAAAAAAGGGAAAAAAAAAGCGCTACTGGTGTCATATTCACAGTGTCGTACAGGAAAACCGGGGGCGCGATCCGCCCTCGGCCCGGGCGCCGCGGAGCCGGAGCCCCCTCGGGCCGGGAAGGCCGCGGGGAACGGCCACGGGGACGCCGCGGGGCCCCGCTCACGCCTCCCGCGGGAAACCAAAGCCGCGGTTCGGAGGGAGGCCGCCGCCACCCCGTCTCGCTAGCGGGAGGCGCAGGTGGCAGCCGCCGCGGCACCTTCCGCCGCTCCTCGCCCTGCCGGGCCGGCGCTCGCCTTCCGTCGCTGACTTGCACGCAACGAAAACAAAAGCTTCACAGTAATCGACAGAGTTTCTCCAGACACGTAAACTCCAAGAAAACAGTATCGCGGGCGCACCGGTTCCCACGTCCAACCAAGGCCCTCGGCGCGTCGATAAACGAAGGGGCCCCGCACGAACCGCTGGGCTCAGGGCGCATCCGTCGAACGGGAGCGGACGGGAACCCGCGCAGCAACGTTGTCGGGTGCGAACGCGCTCCCGAGAAGTTTCTCATCCGTGCTTTCCGAGTCCTCCCCGCCCCTCCGCTGCCTGCGTTAAGTAATTTCAATCCTATCTTTCTCCTTTTACGCTGCTACTTTCTGCATTTCACAACCAGTAGTAAAACTAACCAATATAGCTTCATTTTGAGTTGCTAATTAGTTTCACAGTTTCTCGGGCCATAGCCAATGGTATCGGGTCCGACTGCAAACATAACAGGAAGGTTTAAATAAATAAGCTTCACTGCAACATAACAATAATGACGACATTTAACCAGCGATCCCAGGGGGAGAGGGTTAAGTACATTTACAAAAACTACGTAAAGCTGGAGGCTTAACATAACTGACAGTCTGCAAAAAAATTAATGCTCTGACTTTTTGTTTTTAAAGTACTGCCTTAGACATGCAGAAAACTAATATATCAAATGAGAATATGTCAGATTAAACAAGGAAGTTACACAGCAGTATTAAAAAGATACCTGAATATGTTTCAAAAGCTTAACTGATATGAACTAGGAAGCCCATTAAAGCTGCCCGTTTTTACATGATACTTCTAAGAAATTCTAACAAAAATACAGCTTGCTTTAGTCTAACCGAAACGAGGAGATGGCAGCTGCACTCGCGGCTGGGGAGCAGCTCGGCTTCTCCGCAGCCCTTGGTAGGCAAGATGCCATCTCACGGATCAACCACCGAGAAATTAAAAAAAAAAAAGAAACGGTAACTGAAAATCCGCTGGTAGGATAAGACTCTCTATCCCTTGTCCGCTTAATGCAGCACAGCCACGCGACTGGCAAGTATTTTATATCCCGGCGGAGCACCAGCGGCACGCGGAGCTGGCTGGCTTCGGGCAGTTGGCGCGGGGCCGTGCCCAGGCAAGCTCTGCCCATCTCCGAGGACGGAGATTTCGCGACCTCTCTGGACAACCCAACAACCCCCCGGGCGCCTCCGAGAGGAGTCTGGCTCCGTCTTGTCCGCACCCTCCCCTCGGCCATCGATTTTGAACGGGAGGAATGACAGAAAGGAGAGAATCAGCACTGAAACGAAAAGCAAGCTTCAGTCTTCGAAAGCTTCAACACATGATTGAAAACGTAACATTCAAAACCGGCACCTCCTAGTCTATCTAGCACTACCCATCCCCAGCCTTCATCTGCCACCCTGACGCTCTCCCCAGGGAGATTCAGAAATCCACGTAGCAAACCCGCAGCTGCGAGCGACTGGCTCGTGTCCTGCAGCGCTCGGCAAAGGCTCCCCGGCAGGACCCGCAGCTCGCGGCGCGCGCAACCCGCAGACGCTCTCCAGGCCGAACGCTTCAGGGCAGGGAACAGGGATCTCTGCCGGCGACCGAATTTCCAGGAGGCTGCAGAGCGCGGGTGTTCGCAGCTTCCCGCCCTCCCTCCTTGCCCGCACTACAGGTTGGTCCACGGCCTGCGGCACCTGCTCCCCGCCAGCACCCCGGGCCGCCGCTTCCGAGCACCTCGGCCCAGCTTCAGCGCCTGGGTTAACACACGCTGCGAGGCCTTTCCCAGCAGACACGACAGCTTCCCTCCGACAAAGAGGAAAGCCACCCGCCTCAGCTCCCCTCGCCGCTAAGCGATAGGTCTCCAGCTCTCCGTCCCCAAGGTTAAAAGATCTGGGCTCTGGCTGGGGGGCAAATGCCACAGCCCTCTCTCCCTCCCGTCCCAGGCTGTTTTCTGCAGCCTTGACGTCGGGGCAGAACTTCTTCCCACAACGCTACTCGCCAACAAGCTCTGAGCCTGCCAGACACCAGCCCTTTCTTCACGGAGACAAGCGGCCCCACGCGGAAAGCGCGCCTCCAGGACATCGTCGCTCACAGGGGCTCTCGGGCGGGACAACGACATACGCAGGGCACCACGAGAAGGCAAACGGAGAGGACACGTGAAACGGGTAACTGAGCTGACAACGGGGCATACAGAAGCCAGCCCGCCTGGCACGGCTAGAGTCCTTCCTGGGAACACGTCCCCGTCCTAGTGACCTCAACAGGCCGCCACTTACCGGGGCGTCCCTGGAGCGGGGCTACGTCTCCCCCACCCCGCGCGACCTGCGGCAACACACGGCGCGCCTAGCCGCGCAGCCCGACACGGCACGGCTGCCCCGCCACCCCGGCCGCACCTGCTGCTGCTCTCGGTGGAAACCTGAAACGAGAGCAGAGGGTTCAACAGGATGTCCGAGCGCTAGCGTTACTCCTTGCCCAGATTTCTGAAGCGGCCCCTCTCGCCCTGCAAAAACAACTATCTGAATACGTGTTAACGGCCAACATCTCCAGGCCTACTCCACCACCCTGCCAAAAGCCGATCGTGTTCCTCATTTGCAAAAGCCTTTGACAAGTACGAATACTTTCTGGTTCTGAAGACACACGATTCCCCTAGCAAGGGTCCCCTGCAGGCTCCCTACGCGCAGCCTCAACGCTGACGGCACGCCGGCATCTGCATCCTGACGCAGCTCCACCGCACCTGCAGCTACAGCAGCATTAGACCTCCTTCCCCGGTCACCCTGGCAGCCTTCGAAGTCCTCACGCCAAACCGACTCCAGAAAGAGCGATGCAGATGCCTGAAGAGCAAATGTAAGTCTTGAAAACAAGCTGGCTCTTCGGAGCTACCTTCCACGGGTGCTCTAGCGTGTGTGCGTGTGGCAGGGGGGAATCTAAGATTTTTTCAGCGTTTTTATGAAAATAATTAAAGCTTTAAAACAAAAAGAAGCATTTTTGGTCAGCACTCCAAAGCCATCAAAACGATCGTAAGGAAAGATAGCCATAACCATGCATTACGAACCCGTCACCCAAAGCTTCTTGCTTGGGTTTCTTCACCAACCCACTAAACACCAGTCACTGTATACAGCATACTGAAACTAGGGTTACTTAAAAAAAAATCAATTTGGCCCATTTTACATGAAATGGGCTACCTTTTTGTTAAAAAAAAGGTATTATTGAAAGATATTTGAACAGAAATTAAAGAAATTGCACATACACACTACTTTCTCAGCCATTTAACTCTTTTCTGCCCAACTAGTTAGCAGGCAAGGTCTCCATCAAGAGGAATTCCTTTCCTCACCAAACCCCAGTTTCACTAAGGCTGCGATGGATGATCCTTTGGGAAGGGATGACTTTCCTTTACACCCGTACAGCACATAGCACTGCTGCTGGAGAGCATTAAACGAACCTATTTGATCAGCAGAGGTAGGTGGATGCTCACTCTGCTGAATATCAGGGACACAAGGAGGCTTTCTATAAAAAGAGCCTCTGGAGTGTGGGCTGAGCAGAAGAGCAAGAAGCACAGCTGCTGCCAAGCCTGCAGGAGATGGGCTGAGGTGAATTTGTTCATAGCATTTGTTAATTCCTTGGAAAGACAACTTACTCTCCTGGACAGAAAAATCAGCGAGATTTTATCTTTGAGTCTGTTTCCTCTTTCCAGCTGCAACAGCAGAACATGCACCTCTATATAGGTTGCTAAAATTAAAAAAATACACCTGTAGGAATCAATAAATAGCAAAGGGCTGTCTCCTAAAAGTCTAAATTAGACACTAAATATATTAGCGACAGTTCTTGTGGCCTCCTCTCTCTAGGTCCCAGGTCTGCCAGACTACAATCTGATTTGCTGTGTTCTCCCTTTTTATTTTCAGAAGGTTTGTCAGAACAGACTTGTTTTCTTAGTTAAGTACCATGAAGCATGTTGCAATTCTCAAGCCTCTACTTCATATAACAAAGATCATTTTTATATACCTCAAAGACATTTAAAAGGCTAGAGAAGGCCCTGAAAACTCCTTTGCAGATTGCTTTAATCGCTCTGATAGCGCAGACCAGCCAAAGCCCAGCAGTACCTGGTCCAGTGGCAGCTCTACTCAACAAAGACCTCTCAGCTCCAACCCGGACTAGATACCACAGGTAAAAGCAGAGCAAGCTAAGAGGGAAGCGGCAGAGAACCCGAAGCGACTCTCTGCGGAAAGTCAAGCAGCAAAGACGCTGCTAAGACGCACTTTTAAAGTACTCCTTCAAGCCATCACCCAGCCAGGTCCCTGCAGGGGCACTCGACAAGCCACTACGGATACGCCCAGAGCCGAACGTAGCATACGACAACGCAGCACCAGAACGAAGAGCTGTGGATAAAGGTAGTACAGATGACAACAGAAGCAAACAGCTCTACCTAGCACCACCCTGTTAGCTTTACCCACCTCTGCAGCAGTCCCAGGTGAGGCACCTCGTCTCTATCAGATGCCTGGCTGTACTGCTCTTGGTAGCAATTTCTGCAATACCAAGTTATACTGGATGAGAAAAATTAAAAACAGTGTTTTAAAATGGTAACCCACACTGTTCCCCCACAATCAAACTTTACCCACCAAGTCTTAAATCCTTCCAAGGTTGCAAATCTCTAAGATTCACCAGCACAAGTGCTTAGGTCTTATTTGTATCTATATTTTTGTCAACTAAGATCTTTCAGAACTCCCGTCTAAAAAGGTTCCTCCTATTTCCAAGACGCAACATTTCTCAAGCTGTAATACTTTGGTTTACAACTGGATTAAAATATAAATTAAATAATAATAATGCTAAATGAGTTTATATTGAAAGACTTTATATATGTATACATATATATGTATATACAGGTATGTGTGTGTGCACTCCCTAATGACAGCTAGAGGAAGCAAAAGTCATTCCCCAAAGGCTTCTACTCTTCCAACTAGCAGGTTAAACATATCCATTGCAACAATTCCCTGTGCATAAAAGCTAATGAAGCACTGGAAGGTGGCACTGGTAAACAGCTGGATCACACAGACTTTTAGGAACAGAAAGACAATAAATTATAAGAAGCAGTAGTAACTTGTTCACAGTTGGGATGAGGATAACATTATAGGAAACCTGAATTTTCTACAGTCCCCAGGAATAAAAAGTCAAACAGATAACTGCAGATTACAGCTGGATATATTTTAGTTAGATCTAAAAGAAAACATCAGATCCAACACAAAGAAATGGTAGAAACCACACCAAACTTCTCCCAGCACGCTAAGCTCTAGTACCATCAGATTCAGCGGGAAGATTCCCAGTAAGTCCACTGGGACCAGTATTCAGCCCAGTGACGCTTCCATCTCAGCCTCTGTCTCAGCGACAGGGACTTTCACAAGCAGGAAGATTCCTTGAAGCCAACTCAATCCCCAGTCCAAAAACACCATGCTCCCAGTCAACTTCCTCTTCAAACACCTAAACTATTGATTCTACTTCTCCTTCAGCTAGCGTCCCAAACATCACAGTCCAACCTCTCCTAGTCCCAGCCTCTGTATTTTCCTATGCTTCTCAAAAGAAAACTTTTCAGCAATAATACCAAGGCAGCTGGAAATATTTTAGAGATAGTAGGACTCTGCAGGTAATTTTATAACCTACTTACTATGAGTGAGTTCCAGATTAGGAATAATCTGGGTTTCTAGTTAGACTAACTGCAGTAAAACTCTGGCCTGCTGCACTTTTTTTTTTTTTAATCCTAAAAAGCTGCAAATCTACTCCAAAGTATTCCAAAATGCTCTAGCAGGCATTGCTTCCAAAGAGCAGCCAGTGGCGTTTGCATAGTTCTAGCTTTTATTTGGTTACAAATATATATATATGTGTGTATATATATATATCTCTTTTTCTCTCTCAGTATACATACATATATATATGTACGTATGTTTTGTATATTAAATTACTTTTTGAATGCCAATGATTAAAATAAAGATTCTTAGCTCATCTGTAGGACCTTCCACTGAAGATGTCAAATCCCTGTGCACGGATCCGACCTCACGCTATGAGGAATACACGCCTCGGAGCACTGTTATCACTGTTTCACAGACCGGCAGACCAGCTCGCTGGCAAGCAGCAGCAGCTCCGCTGAAAGGATCCAGGTGTCCCGACTTCAAAGCCCAGTTCTGGGCTCCTAGGTCACCCTTCCAGGGGAAACTCGGAGCCCAAACCTTGACAGGATCAGAAGTGCCGTGAATCACAGCTCCTTGACTTCTCCAACCCCCAAAACGTTTCCAGCAGAGCAGAAAAAGCATTTGGCGTCACTGATCTGAAGAATCACTTGGATGCTTAAACTGTACAGTTAAATTAGCAGGCACGTCACGCATCAAACAGCCGATTTTTAAAAAGTTTAAATAATAGGTTTAAGGGGTGCTAAATTTTGTCGGTGTTAAATGCATGACTCAGTCTATCTTGCAAGCTACATTCCACTCAAATAATCTGCATCTTCTCAGTTGCCTTTTTTATACATTAGCTTCTGCAGGAAAGACGAAGTCAGCAGCAAGTAAGCGCTACAACTCTGCTCTTCCCAGAGGATGGTTAGGGTTGAATCACCCAAAGGCAGAAGGACTCTGCTCAAGAATCAGACTGCTGAATTATTCACAGAACTGGGCATCAAATTTTTAAGTGAAATTAGTCCTGTGTTGAGGCGTGGGACTGACTGCCTTGGAAAACAAAGTCACCTGGTTGTCACAGAACAAGAGCAGGACAAGCAGTGAGATCTGTCTTGTCATCCATTTCCCCCTTGATGTCGAAGAGGGCTGAAATCCTGGCGCTGTGCCTTCGCAGTCACGCCCGTCTCCGCTACGCTTTTCAACAAGACTGCGGCTTGTTCCAAACGCAATGCCAGCTCTGAAGAGCTGTCAGCTGGCAACCGAGTCAGCCACTACCAACCTCGGCGAGATTTCAAACAGCAACAGAGACACGAAACGCTTTCTATTTCTCCTGCCGTTCAGCCACCCAAGCTTCTGAAAGTTAAATTATACAGATCACAGCTTGAAAATATGTTAGCAAAAATCTGGGTTAAGTCAAAGGACCGAACCTGATGCTAGGAGGGACAAGCAAGGGGTGCCCAGCAAGGAACTTCCAGGGCAGTGACTGGTAAGAAGCCCCACAAGGGAATTCAGCCACGGGAAGCGGCAGGAGGATGGTACAAAAGTGAGACAGGATTGCTCACCTGTGCTGGCTGCTCTGCTCCTTACCAGGCTGATAACCCCAGATCTTACTGGGCGGCTCTAAGTGTGGTCTCAGCCTCCTGTTACGGGCGCACGTTTCACAAACCCTCCTCGTTCATCCTTTCCTATCTAGCTGCTGGAAATGAGAAGCAGTTTTTGCTTTCCCATGCTCCCCTTACAAGAGAGCAGAAGGACTTTCTGCTTTTTCCCTCCCCCAGCTTCACACCAGCCGTCCTCCCATGAGGAGGAGAGCTAGCCCTTCCCCGAAGCAGCAGCACAGTACGAACATGGTTCTTGCTATTTTCACAGCTATTCACAGGGAACCGGGCAGCAGCAGGGCGACGTTCCCTTCCCCACCGGGGCTTTCTGCAGGCTCGAGGAGATAACCGCAGCACTTCACATCTGGAAGGTCTCTTTGCGACAGCAAAGAACGAAGAAACGCGTTTCCCTTCCACTAAAGGAAGCTGCAGAAATAGATTATGCTTCCCCTCTTGCCTGAGGCAAGCAAACAAATTGGTTAGTAAGCCCTAACTCTGAAGCTGGCAGAAGTGTTAAGTAGAGAGGTATTAAAATATGACGGAGTTCTCTTCACACCCTCCTTTAATCACAGTTGAAATCACAGTTTTGGCAAAGGGGGAAAAGCTGCAGTTAGATGGGGAAACGCAAAGCCGTGCCTCAACCCATCACAGAGCGTCCGTACTCGGAAAGCTGGCGCCTGCTTCTCCACAGCTTCGGTGCAGCTGCAAAGAACGATACCGTTTGCCAAAGCAGACGCAACCAAAGGTGTCATCAGTCTGTTAGGAAAAGCAGCTCCAAGTAGCTATGCCAATGCTGGAAAACCACTATGGATTTTTTCCATACCGTAGACACCCCCCAGCCCCCTATTCTCCCCCCTTGGCCTTCTCTGCACTAAGAAAGTCCATCACTGAAAGAAACGTTTGATCAACGATTCCTTCCGCACTGGTTCCACCTCCTAGCGCAGATGAGCCTAAACTGTTTTCGGCACTGTTCAAGAAAATGTTAGAGACGCCATGATTTCCACACATACATACATACACATACACATCCATTAAATGTACAGAAATAATATTAAAATGATTCCCACTACCATACCTTATACTGACTCTAGCTACAAGCTATAAACTTCACCTCAGTGAGGCCTGGGCAAGAATATTGGCTCTTTTGCATGCAATCAGAAATGATCGTTTATACAGTGGCAACCTCCGCACCAAAAAAACAGAGAAAAAATGAAAACCTTTCACAAGCTTTTTTGTTTTCAGACTAGCCTAGAACAATATGAAGGAACAATTTCATGGTTTTCACCAGGCCAATTAGAAGCAGTGAATCAGCAAGGAAGGATGCGCTGATCTCATCCCGGACTGCTAGGATGCTCCTCCGTTCACAGTATCAATACAGTAAAACAAAAACAAAAACCTCTTCAAGAAACTCACAGCTATGCCATACAAATAAGGCATTCACCATTTTATGTCAGCCCTTCATCACTAAGCCTTGATGGATCGGTTGCCATCTGTTTCGGAAATATTTTGCTTGTATAGCAGTTACTGCACCTTCACCCCTCTCTTCACAGCAAGCTTAGCAGGGAAACTTTCCCACTATATTTATATATAATATATGTATATAAATAATTTTATGTTTTTATAGTTTGGTAGTATTCTTTTAAAAGTTCTATTTTAAAACACTTAAAAATCTTTTAAGTAACTAAAGTAACTTTTGATGCTCTCTAGTGTGAACAGGATAGGATTTCAAAGTTTTTAACTTTTTTCCTTTTTGATTTTTGGTAACTTCAAAAGCTATGACTAAAGCAGCATACTCTGCAGACCTCCATTCCTCCCCACACCTCGATTGCAAGGAAACCTACCTTAGCCACCCTCTTATCTCCCATCTTCCGCGACTGCGCTCTGGCAACCTGACTGTTTCAGTACAATTCTGTTTGACCTTCGACAGGGAACTGAACGTGGCTGGTCCCTCGGGTGGCCGCTCACAACATCGCTCGCTGTGCGACGATGCGCTTGACGGGAGAGGAGAAAGGGACAGAAGGAAAATGAAGGTGAAATAGCAGTTTTCCCCGGCTGAAACAGTCAACAAAATCGTACTTTGCGGGGATCCCGCTCGGACACCCGCAAAGGCTCCTCTCGGAGGAGCACGGCCCCGCTGCGCCCGACCCTGGCGCCGAGCCCTCCCTTCCCTTCCCCGCGCAAACGGATGCTGGAGCCACGTCTGCTTTTTGAGAGAGAGGTGGGAGGAGCAGCGAGACCCCCTGCTCGCACAAAACAGCGGCAAGGTAAGAATACTTCGCCCTTCTCTGACTCCTTCCATCTAAAGGGGTAGGAAAACGATCATCATTCCCAATTTGCAGGTGGGGTTACGCGAATTTCCCTGTGCCCCAAATTGTGCAGCCGGGCAGCAGGACAAGCTTCAGTTTCACTTAGTTAGTCGACTGTCCGCCAAGCCCCCGCTCCGACCACTCGCCCAGCTTTCTTTGCCAAAGCAAGACGAGACGCACTTCGTTAACGTCTCGCTGTTCCTCCCACCAGCTGAAGGACCAGTACTTCATCCTCCCTTATCACACGCGTTACACGGCCTCAAGAGAGTTCCTTCAACCAGACGTCCTCTCCCAGTTCCAACCTGCACAACCTGTGGCTCGTTTCCCCCCTCCGTTACAAACGGCCCAGCATCAGAAACAAAGAAAACTCTTAAAATATTGCATATTTTTAAAAAGACTTCTTCAAAAGATGTCAAGATATTTGCACTTATCTACCTGTCCCATGCGTTTCCGGTTATGAAACACGTAAGCACGTGCAAACACCCACAATACACAACGCAGGCATCTCTCTGGGTTTGCTAAACTTGCTCTAAACTTCAGAGCGGCTTAGAATATAAAAGTTTAAGTCCATGCAAGGGAAGAGTTGTGATTGCTCTAGGAACCATTAACTTCAAGCTTCCTGAACCATTATGAGGAAATAAAGTAGGGTTTTCTTTTCTTTTTGCACTTCATTGATAAAAAAGTTATCAAACTAGTTTGTAGAAACACGGTTAAAAGCAACCACCCATGATTGCTTCGCTGGGATTATAGTATTTCAGTATACCATATTGCTGTTACAAAAGATAAGTGCGCGTAGAGGTGGGAGCGGGGGGAAGGACGACTTTGGTAGCCAGCCTCTAACTCATCGATTCAGCCAGTCCGGAAACCTCTTCCTAACGCTTGGCAACGTTTGAAGCATGGCAGTGCACCGGTCGGGAAGCCAGAATGCTCTGTGCTACCCCGATCAGCAGCAACAAAGGACATCCCGCCTCCGCAAAACCCTTCCCCCAACACATTAGAGTCTAACACGAACCTCACAGCTGCTACATTTCACTTTCAGTAGCCTAAGCGCTTCAAATTTTGCTGAACTCTAGAATACTGCTTTATAGCCGTGCCCACTTTTAACAAGGGGCATGAGGCCACGCGCCCGGAAAGGGCAAGCCAAAAGCCCTAAAATAATGGTTTAAGTAAAAATGTAGAAAGAGACACACTGAGGAAAAAAAGAAAAAAAAGACAGGGATAAATACACTCAGGCAAGGCAGGTTCCACCAGGACAGTCTCTGTTTTTCTTTAACGTGGCAACTACCTGGGAAAAGGTGAAAGGCAACTGCATCTTGCCCCTGCTCTCCCCTTGAGACGGACCAGCAGATAGGGCGAGGACAGCCCTGCACACGAGGCCCACTGGATCGGCGTGGCTAAGAGCCACCACCCCCAGTGGGACCCAGCTGCTGGGCCAAAACGCTGCTGAGAAATAAAAATGACTGCTTGTCCCGGATCACTACCAAATATTAAAAAAATTTAAAATCCTGTCGATCCCTGAATCAGAAGTTGATTGACACAGTTGCTTTGTTTTTCCCCAAGAGGATGAGGAGTAAGGGAGAAAAACTTTTAACACTATGTGTGTGTGTGTGTGTGTGTGTGTGTGTGTGCGCGGGTGTGTGCGGGTGTGTGTGAGAGAGAGAGAGAAAGAGAGAGAAAAGGTTTTTCTATTTTGGCAACATCTTGGGAGCTTCTTTCTGTCCAGTGGTGGCATTGCACTAATTACAGTACCAGCCTGCCAGGTTGGTGCTGACTCTTTAGAGCCAAAATGGGAAGACGGTCCTTTCTCCCCAGACTCTCCGGCCGTATTTCAATCTGGCCCAGTGGTGGACACAGATCCCTGTGCCGTCTCCCCCACGGCAACAGCTTCCTCCTGCGGCGGAGATTCTTCCTCCGCCTGCCCCCGAGACGTGACGGTGGTCTCGGGGGAGATGCTGTGGGGCCCCTCCAGAGGCATACAGCCAGGGTGGTTCTTGCGAAAGTGCTGGTTGAGGATGGCCTGGAAAGGGAAGCTTTTGCCGCAGACGTGGCAGTGGAAAGGCTTGTTGCCCGTGTGCTTGCGGATGTGATACTCCAGCTGATCCTTGCGGGTGTACTTCTTCCCACACATGCGGCAGACAAAAGGCGTGATGCCCATGTGCAGGCGCATGTGCCGGTCCAGGCTGCCCTTCTGGTTGAAGGATTTGGCGCAGTAAATACAAGTGAGCCGCGGGTTGTAGCGGAACCAACGCTCCGAAACCTCCTGTTCCCGGAGATATTCCACGTAGCCGCTCACTCCGATCATGGCCGATTCCTCCCCCTGTGAAGGAAGCAACAGAGATTTAAAGATCGGGTAGCTTAAAAAAATATTACAGGAAAGAAGATCAGTTTCTTCCTCCACTAGGCCCCAACCCAGTCAAGCACTGAAGCAAGTGCCAAACCTAGAAATCAACACCACTAACATCCTCAACCTCAAGCACACATTTAAGTGCTTAATTGGAGCCTTGGGGCTGGAGACAAAGGAGCAATCAACTAGAAACCTCGGTGATGGCTGCCCCATCTGCCAAGTCATTCACTACATCTGGAAAAGAAAATATAACCCTTGTCAGAAGGGCACTTAGCCGCTGATTGAGTTGTGGATCAAATGTATCAACAGACATTACTATAAAAAAAAAAAAACTTGGGCCAATTTGATTAAAATATGGTACGCTGTGTTCTGTTTTACTGACTAAAAGGTTTTTTTAAATGCTGATCAACAAGCTTACAGTAAAATGAAAGCAGAACAAAGTATAATTTACATCTGAAACTCTCCAGGTGTTTTACAGTGAATCACGTCTGACTAAATGGTTATGAAATCAATACCACCTCCGCTGTATTGCAGAAGAGAATCTGCGGCACAGACCACAAAAACGACTCGTCCAAGTCACGCAGCAAGGACTAGCAGGCTCCTCCTCATCCTCTGAAGCCAGAAAGAAAAACAACCCTCCAACCACAGGCTCAGGCGCTAGGATAGCCGTATGCACCGTTCTCTGTAGCCAGGTATCATACTCAGAGATAATGCAAATGGACAGTCTCCTGAATGCCTCCGTGCTGGAGGATGCAGTACTTGCAGTCCAAGTCTTACACCACTCCTGATGATGCCAAATGCAGACAAGCAACCGGTGTAAGCACAGGAGGGCTTCTCCGGCGGCAGCAGGACTGCGCGCAGGCGAGCAACAGCGTAACTGTGCCAGGCGCCATGAAATCTGCTTGTCCAAGTAGCAGCAAGCCGCTCAGGGCTAAACGTGATGAAGCAAGCTATGGTACTTTCCATTCTACTACTGCACTAGGCAGGGATTACGGGCAGGCTCTATTTATAGCACAAATATGGCAACACCAGGCGAGTGGAAGGTGATGATACTTTCCCACGTAAGTGGAAACCTACGGTTCTAAGCTTGAGGCCATCTCACCATGGAGAAAGAACAGTAGCTTTTCCATACTGAAAGCTAAAATTGCTTTGCGTGTTGCATTTGCCCTAGAGGATTAGTTTGACCTGAAATTTTCTAGATGCGTTCTGAGGACACAAAACAAAGCTTCGGCAATGTGTGAAAAAAAAGGTATCTTTTCTTTCTTTCTTTTTCTTCTAATTGAAGTGATTGCAAAGCAGACAGAAATTGTGGGGGTTTTTTCTCCTCAATTCACTTGGTCTTATTCAAAGTCAAAGCTGCCTGCTAACTCCTCACCTGCTCCCAACAAAGTCATTTGATTAAGAACTGACACGTTATTTCCTAATGTGTCAGGAACACAGGGTCACTCTACAGCTGCGGTGGGTGAAACATTTACACCACAGTGGCACTACAACGCGGACTGTATGCAAGAACAAAATTATACCAGAATGATTAAGCGCAGATCTTGCCACCGGGCCCCGCTTTTCATACCACCGTGCGGCTGTAGTCTACACCCCACCGCCCGACTGCACTTTTGTGCCTCTCTCCCTCCTACCTCAAAACTGTGCCCTACCCCAGGAAACCAAGGGAGTAAGTCAGAGCCACTTTATGCTGAAAACGCTGCTATGCAGCACAGTCCCTTGGGGGCGAGACAGAGACCCCTGCTCAAATCCGCAACCCTCTAGCACCCTGGTGACACTTCCTCCAAAGAGTTTACTGGTGTAGTACTTGCAGGGCTTGGGGAATGTTCTCGGTACTGGTATGGAGAGATTCCGATTTTGTCGCCCCTCAGTCTTCTACAGAAGCCAGCTAACAGCTCTTAGGTTAGCTCAGGCCTTTGCTGACAGCGTTTTTAGGGCAGATCCAGCTCTGCAGGTGAATGGGGCTTCTCCTCAGGAGTTGGTGGCCTGCCCAGAAGGAAGGCTGATATTTTGCGCCCTCGGACAACAAGAGAAACTCCTCACACTTTCCAGGTATCTGGCTGAAATCCCAAATGACAGACCAAATCAGTCTTAAACCATACCCTGATAGCATAATTCTGAGTGCGAGCAACTAAACATTTTGCAACCATAGTAGGTCCTTATTTTGCAGACAGTTTTGCTGGCAAATATAAATTTATATACTACATCACGACACAGTCGGCTTAACCTTCAACGCCAATGCTTACTCGTGAACTTCTTGAGCTGCCTACCTGGGAACTGGGCTGCTTGGGCTCATCCATCCGCCCGGGAGACTCGCTTTTCGATCTGTACCGCTCAGCCACAGCAACCATGCTGCCAGAAGGGCTAAATCTGTGGGGTGGGGGAAGAGTGTAAACGGAGTTTTTAATGGGCATCAGGTCGCTATGGTGTTTAGAACAATGGGTGAGCAATAGAGGCACCTGTATAGCATCTCTTCATCCTCACCAGCTAACACACAGCAGGCGGAACGCGGAACAGTGCAAGTATAAAGGAAAAACCAAGTCATACTGGTCTGTGGTTTCAGTCTTAACATCTGAAAAATAAAACTGAGTCATTTGGCTTCTAGTTCAGTAACAGAGAGCTTTTCGGTTGCTATTGCAAGTACCCTGATATGGGCCCAGTGACTCAGGAACTGTGCAACAGCAGAAGACACCACTCCTCTACGGGCACCGCTCCTTCACCACCCTCGCCCTCCTCCCCCTCACAAGAGTGAAACTGAGGCATCACAGCAGTGATGTGATGGGCTCCAGGTAGGAAACAGTGGATATTGAGTGCAGTGTACAAAACAGTGCCCAAAGTTAACTGATCCAAGGAAAAGAATTAAGAAATTAGGAAAGGACTGCTGTCCCAAGGGCCAGCTCAAGATCATTCCCAACAGTACAGATCATACATTGATTTATCAAGCAACAAGCGATGGAATATCCACTGCTTCCAGGTTGCTGTTCCCCCATGGGACCAGAGGGATTGAGCTAGAAGAAAAGAGAGGCAGATGTGAAGGGAAACCCCACAAACCCAGAAGATCTGGCCTTTATCAGATCCGTTCTTTGGTCTGAGCTCAGGGCAAGAAAACAAATGCTGGGGTGGAGGGGAAGCAGATGGATGGAGAATCAGTACACAGATTTCCTCACCTATTATAAATAAAGGCTTTCTGCTCTTTTGTATAAATCAAGACAACGGCAGAGGCCGATAGGCTCCCCACTTCAGTCACTTCAGAAGAAGTAAACCCATGACCCACTGCTGTCCTTAACCACTGGGAAGAAAATTTCCTCTTGACCTACAGCTGGTGTCCAGCTCGTTTCCAAAGAAGAACCATCCCCAGATTTTCAGGCCAAAAGGCATCATTACAATGGTACTTTGCATAACGCATACTCTATATGACCTAATTAACTCCAGCACTGAGCACAGTATCTACAGTGGCTGAGCTACATCTTTTTTAGACAAAAATCTCACTCAGCTGAAAGACATAGGTAGATATTCTGATCTATGCGTCTGTAAGTACTAACAGTTCATTTCCCAAGCTAAGCTGTGCCTGCAGATCTGAGTCTGATCACTACCTAGCCAATATATTAGAACCAGAAACAGGTCTACTTTCTAACACCACAAGGAAATTCCTCCAGTGCTTATGCTTAAGATAGTCACATGAAATACAAAGGGAATATGATCAGAAAAGGCCAACCCAGCTAAGTGGAAATCTTTCACAAGGTGCTCTTACAGCCAAGCTCAGTAAATCAGCTAAAGAAAACTCACCTGTCAATCTCACTGCTGGTTGGCCTGACCACTTTGGCCCCTGAGGACCCTAACGTGTAAGTCTCTTGGCCCATTGGTCCGTGGCCCGTGGTGTCAATCACCATAGCAGTGACCTCCTCGGCACTGCTCCCATCTTCTCCCGACGGCTGATTCTCGGCCGCCAGCCACTCCTCCAGGTTCTCCGTTTTAATGCGCACTCCTCCCAGAACCCGGACGTCGTCGTCGTTCCGTCCCCCGCGGTCTCCCACGCCTGTCTCAACATACCACTGTCCTGCTCTGTTAATCCGCAGTATGGGCTCCCTGCTTTCCACGTCTGAGCTCTGCTCAATGATCTGGGGGCTGGTGGACTCCTCTGGAGGGCTGAGCTCCCGGATGTCCAGCACGGTGCTCACCTGGCCCAGGCGACTCCCTTTCGGGGTGTTGTGACGGGGGCTCAGAGAACGGTTCAGGTTTGGCGTCACCCGGTGAGACTCTGGAGGTCTCTCCTGATGCTTTGTCCTGGTCTGGCTCAGTTCGGCTTCCACCTCTGCCACGTTAATTTTGAAGTGAATTCCCTCAAGAATCTGCGTGCATTTGTCTATGATGTGCTGCATCTGCAAGAAACTGGCAGCCGTTAGGTAACTTATGATGTCAGCCAGCTGCAGACAAATCCTACCGGTGTAACAAAAGGAAAGGAGCTGCTCAAAAACAGAAGGATTCTTGATGACAGAAATGGAAACGGTGCTCATTTCGTTCAAGGACATGTGGTCGCGGAAGTAGGGCGAGCTGGCAGCCAGCACCACCTTGTGAGCGCGGAAAGCTTGCCCCTGCACGTTGACCACGATGTCGCACAAGCGGCCCTGCATGCGCAGCTGATTCAGGTGGCTCAGGACAGAGTTGCTGAAGTCAGGAATCTCCAGCTGAATGTTCCCACTCTTCTCCATGGCTGTCCCAGTTGCAGGTGTACAACCCTACTGAAAGGGAAACAAAAAACCCCCCATCATTAACCGAGCCAGTTCACTGTCTGCACTTAAAACATCTTTCATCTACTTTCA
This sequence comes from Dromaius novaehollandiae, assembly GCF_036370855.1. Lineage (NCBI taxonomy): Eukaryota > Metazoa > Chordata > Aves > Casuariiformes > Dromaiidae > Dromaius > Dromaius novaehollandiae. The sequence continues at coordinate 8,734,081 of NC_088105.1, read as the reverse complement.
CTCAGTATGAAATACTGAGAGCTATTTCACTGTTTAATTTGCAAGAGGCTTGCAGCAGTTCTCTGATCTTTGTTCTGCACATCACCCTTCAAAAAAATCATATTAAAACACCCCTGATAGGTCCCTATTCCCTATGGCTTCAGCGTTCCAAACAGCTCAGTTTGAGAGCCTCAGTAAAAGTGTATTTTCATTGTAAAGGGAACATTAAAAATGGTTCAGATTCTAAAAATAGGTAACCGATTGCATAATGGATTAAAATACTTAGCACTTGTACCTTCTAAGCACTTTGAAAGGGGGATGTAATATCGTTATCCCTCCTTTATAGGGCAGGAATCAAGAAGGAGACATGGGGGCCTAAATACTCCTCAGAGACTTTTCAAAATCGGACCAGCACACATTTGAGCTTGAGATATCCTAAGCATATCATTTAAACCAAGATATTCCTCATTTGTGGCACTTCTGACACACGGCAGAAAATATGAAACAGGCCAATGAAAGAATCCAGTTCTCAACACCAACTCGTCAGACCATCCACTGGGCACAAACAACTCCATGAAAACACAAGCAAACATTTGTGTACTTTGAGATTTTGCATACAGCAAAATATGACTTACGAACAATACGGATTCACAAAGAAACTTGCTTAGTTCCCTTCCATAATTCTTTTTTTTTTTTTTTTTTTAATAATCCTCACGTTTCATTTTGGCAAAGTCTGAAAAGGAGCCCTGACCATATATGGTAAAAATTCAGAATGATCCAAAATTAGATGTAAACTCACCAAAAAAAAAAAAAAAAAAGGAAGAAAGGAAATATATTCATTAAAGATCACTTGTGGCATGAACAACTTCCAAGTTGGATGGCAACTGAAGTGTCGATCAGGCAGCGCGCTGCAGACGTCAAAACAATTTCAGGCAGTCCAAGAATATACCGGCTCATATTGTGTCTGCTCCGAGAAATGTCAGAGCCAAAGGGACTAGCACACGCATAGAGTTAAGCGTATGTGCCTTGGAAGGGCAGAAGCCTATAGCTTCTATGTTTTTCTTAATGACTGCTGCAGGACAGTGCCTGTTTATACGCCAAAGCAGACTTTGTGCAAACTTGGCAAAATATGTTACTAAACCTGAAGCTGCAGAGCAGCCTGTCAATCTTATGAAGTTGTGCAAAAAGATTACTAAATGGTACGCTGGCTGCACATCGACGGGCGGGCGAGATCAGAATCTAGGAGCTGCTCGAAACTTCACAAGGCACAACTTCACCATGCCACATCTTAAGACTTCTTCTCCCCTTCCCCTACCTTTGAAAGGAAGCGACTAGAAGAAAAAAAACACGCACAAAAAACACAGAAGCAACCGTAGCATACAAGCCTATGTCAACACGATGGTAAGAGCAGAACTTCAAACGTACAAAACACAGTGAAACAGAAAATGTGATGTCTCACCTGTAACGTTAACGGTAACATGCAAGGAGGGGAATGGGGCTGGTATCCTTTCGTCTTCCTTTCTTCTTCTGATGTAGTAAGAAGGTCTTAAAACTTTTTGCCCCCTTCCCCTTTGGAAAGAAAAAAAAGAAAAAAAAATGTAGCATGGAGGAAGCGGGTTCTGCCTAGCACGATCGAGAACGCCAAGTTCTGCCATTCTTCATTTTGCTGCCGGACACAGCACTATTAGCAGCATGAGCTACCTATAACATGCTGTCCCACCCCTAACCACAGAGGCAAAGAAATACTGAATCTTGTGAAATAGATCTTTCCCAACTGTCTACTCAGTGTTTTTAATATGTGGATGGTCATTAAAATAAAAAAATGGAAACACAAACAATTTGAATCACTTATTTCCTCTGTTACGCGGCTGCTGTCTCTGGCCCCAACCCTGCAAGCATTTAAACACACGCATAGTTTTACTCATGTGAGCCATTTCACGGTATCAGTAGGACCACTCACACGGCTGAAATCACGTCAAGTATGTGCACATGTTTACAGGATGAGGGCCTCTAATCTCACCATCTTCCCAACCGCCGGTTTCTAAAGCGATAAGATTCGAAGCATTCTCTCAATAAAGGCAAACAAGCAGAAACCGCTCCGACATTCTTTGCGCGTGAAACACCCCCGTGGAGGCGGCGAGCCCCGTGTCGCGGCACCCTCGCGGGCAGAGCCGGGAAGCCGCGGCTCCCAGGCAGCGGGCAGACACCGGTCATCGGAGTCTCGGGAAGTCAGCCCGGGACACGCAAAGAAGGGAAAGAAGAAAAAAAAGAAAAGAAAATCCAGCGCGAGCTACCAACGCTGGCAGTACGCGGCCACGGTCAGATGTCAGCTACTCTCCAGGGAGCCCAGAACACTACTTGTGAGCTTGCTTGCTTCTGCTCTGAGGGCAGGGAAAATCAGCCTGCCTCTCATTGCAGGAGAAAAGCACCTACGAAGCTCTGTTCACCTCAATACCGAAGAAGGGGTATTTTAGGATGTGTTTTGGGGACAACCGAAATCAGATGCTGGCAAGCGGGTAATCCTTCCTTTTGCTTTTTGAACGCCTCTTGTCAGGAAATAAATTCTGTCCTCTTAGGCAGGAGGTAATGAGCTCACACGCCTCGGCTGGCGCTGCAAGGAGATCTCCATTTCTGTATTTGGTGCTGCACTGTACGTTTGCAGCCACCGTCTTCACCTGAAGGATAACTGGGATCTCCTGCTGAGCAATGCTCTTTGCAGAGAGCCTGTCGAGACACTTACCTATTCTTAAAACAATTTAAAGCGTCAGCAGCAAGGACTTGGCCTTCCTTATCTCAGAAAATGCCTTTTACCCTACGAGATAACCGCAAGTACTGCGACCAGCAGAAATTCTCGATCCATCAGGCCCTCACGCAAAGCTGGGACTGATCAGCAGGTGCTGTCCACTCCGAACACATCCTTCATCAGAAAACAGGCAAGCTTGGGAGCTGTTTTATAGGAAGGACTAAACTGAACTGAAAATTGTTGGTATTTGGGGCGGAGAAGGTTCACCGCTCCTGTTCACCTGGACTGCTTTCAAATTAAAGATCTTAAGAAAAATAAAAAAATCAATTCTAAATTGAAACGAGAGATGTTGCCTTTCTGATCCGTCTACTCCTTTCCCTACCTCTGCTAACAGAACAAATTTAACAACGCTTGTTTTTTCCCCTAAATTGCTAATAAGTGACGACTCAAGGCCTTCAATCCTGGAACGAGGCGATCTGAGCTAGTTTTCAGCCCTCAGAGCTGCAGAAAGAAGTCCGACACCACAAACAAGGTGCACGAACAAGACGAACAGAAATGCACCATCCACTCAGAGCAACTGTCTCTGAAAAATAAACCAACCAGACTGACAACACGGAGCGACTCTTCCCGCGCACAGGGAGCTCTACGCTACTGACAGCGCACGGGGGTTCGGCTTCCTTTGGACACGTAAATGCCCTTTGCTGCAAACTCCTACCTGGAAAAGGTGACAAAACAAGCACTGGGTAACTAGCTGCTAGAAAACGAGCGTGAAACAGAGCTGAGGGGACCAACGCGTGTCTTGAGCCCGTCCAGCACGGGGGCAGACGTTCCCCCGCTCGCCCTGCCCGCCGCAGCGGCCCCGCTCAGTCCCACGCCTGACGCCCTCCCAGCCTCGCGGTTTACGCCGGGCCACCGACGACAGCCCGCGACGCTGGCGCTAGCGGCCAGGGCTCACGTTAAATCGGCAAAACGCGCCGCTCTCGCGTCCGTTCGCTCCGCTGCTCTAGGACGGCTCCCCGGGGGTGCCGCGCAGGGCAAGGCGAGCGAGGGGCGGCCGGGCCCCGGGCCCCGGGCGCTCCCGCATCCCCCTCGCCCGCAGCAGCGCAGACGCTCACCTGAGGGCACCGGGCAGCGGCTCGGCAGCTACGCGGGAGAAAAAGTAACTCTGCCGGCCCGGCCGCGGCTTTCAGCTCCCGGAGCAGCTCTGGGAGGCCCGGGCGGACGCCGAGGGGGGCTCAGGGGAAGGGGCCCCGGCGGCGGCAGCTCCCATCCGCGCAGCGGCAGCCGGAGCGAGCGCCCGCCGCCCGCGGGGCACCGCGGGGCTCGGCCGGGCCCCGCCGCTCCCCCCCCCTCCCCTCGGCTCGGCTCGGCCCCGCTGCCAGGCCGCAGCTCCGCGTCCGCCCTCGCCCGCCCGGCGGCGGCCGGTCCCCCCCGCCGCCCCGAGGCCTCCCCGCCCGGGAGCCCCCCGGCGCCCGGGCCCGTGGGGGCGGCGGCGGGCGCGGCCCCCGCCGGCGGCCCCCTGCGCCGGCGCCGCGGGCGTGACGGCGGCTCCCGGGCGGGGCGGGCCCAGGCCTCACCCCGCCCCGCCCGGCGCGGCCCTGCCCGCGGCGCCGCGGCCCGCCCGGGGCCGCTACCTACCTCCCGGGGGTGGGAACGGCCCCGAGCGCCGTCCCGGAAGCGAAACCCCCCCGAGCGGGCCGCACCCCGGAAGAAAACTCCCGCCCGCCCGCTCGCGCGGCTCGCATCGCTCCCCCCCCCCCGCCCCGCCCCCGCGCCGCCGCCGCCGCCCTGGCGCGGGCGGGGCCTCGCCGCCGCCGCCGCCCGCGGGCGGGAACCAAGGCGGCGGGGGCCGAGTTGCGCGGGGAGCGCCATCGCTGCTGCGCGCGCGCCGCCGCCTTCCGGCGCCAGCCTATATAAGGGGCGCGCCGCGGCTGCTACTTCCTTTCGGCGCGCGGCGGCGCGGGGGGCGGCGGCGTCTGTGGTGAGTGCGGCTCCCCCGCTTCTGCCGGCTCGGCTCGGCCCGGCCCGGCCCTGCCCTGCGGAGGCGGCGGGGCCCGCTGAGGTGCTACGGGCGGCGGCTACGCCTTTGCGGGCGCGGATGGAGGAGGATGGAGGGGGATTGGGCGCTCCCGCGCCGCCTGGGGCCTAGCGCGGGGCGGGGGGGTGGGTAGAGCCCCGTGGGGGGGTTGGAGGGGGGAGGAGCAGCGGCCCCAGGAGGGGGGTTGTGGCAGGGGCGCGCTGTGAAGGCCCTGCCACGGGGGGAGGTGTGCGTGCAGTGGAGGCCCCGTGGCAGGGGAGTGAGGCCTGTGGGGTGGCAGAGTTCGCAGTCTGGGCAAAAAACGTGCTTTTTTGCTGGGCAAAGCCCCCAGTTTATACTATTTCGGGGGCAGCAGTGCTTCTGGGGTTTTTTGCCCAAGGTCGGACTGTGGTAACTGTGGGATGTGTGGTCAGAAGCAGTGTGCTGCCTGCAGTTGAGGTGTGATTTGGGAGCAGCTTTGAAATGGGAAATGCTTGCTCTGTTTTTGCTGTGTAAGAGGCTTTTAGGGAGATGCTTTTGGCCAGTAAATGGAAAATGCTGTGCAAAGTGTAGTAGTAGTTTTGTGGTATGGTTAAGGGTTGTGTGGCCATCCATAAGCTATTAATCAGGAGCTGATGTCCTTTTTGGGGAGGGCCCTTTACTGATGGAGAAAGTCTGCTGCAGATCAGTCCGTTTGTAAAGGCAGGTCAATGTTTTTCCTCATGTCGCTCGGTCTGGATAACAGCCTTCCAAGGGTTACAGTTACAGGCATCAAACTTCCTGTGTTAGCAAAGTAGTGTCATGGCTCACTGACTTGCCTTCCATGTGCCTGCACATGATGAAAACTATGTTGGTAGGGACATCTGAGAAGCTGATGAATGCCAACATATCTGAGCTGGACATGGATTACTGTGTAATGGCGTATCTGGCATGGCTGAAGCACCACGTGGTCTGTTCTGAGCAGCCATAAGTTAATGGCTGCAGGACTGACTAGATACTTAGACACTAGAATTCAAGCTATAGAAAATCCAGAAGTTTAGTGGTTCTGTTCTGCTCCTGTTGGCTAGATTTCAGTGCTTAAAAGCATGGACTAGCAATTATTTTTGTAGCCTTGTCTCTGAAGAGTTGATATTTTACTTGTATTTTTCATAAGAATATACATTTTAGTTTAGCATTGTGTGTTATTTCCTTTTGTGACCATAGCTTCTCCAGTCTTAGAAGAAAAACTAATAGATGCTCTTTTGTTTCCAGTTAAGATACCTGAAGTAAACTCTTCCCTCTTCTGTGGCTCAGAACAGGTAGGCACTGCTTCTGAAATGTGGGGTTTAAATTGTGAAACACTGTGCCTATGTGCAGGTACACATCGAGCAACTAGGCTAGAGTACTCTGGTATTTCAGGAAATTAGTAATTTAGTAACTGCTTGTGATGTCCATTCAGGCAGTCTTCATTCTTCCTCTAGGAAAAGTCTCTAGCCAGACTACAAGAATACAGTAAATACTTATTCTTTTTTCCATTACTGCTATTTCACCATCCATAGCAATGGGTGGCTTTTTATTTGGAAAAAAGCGTCAGATGTCTATCGCAAAAAGTGAGTATATGACTTGAAGTTAACTCACCAAATGGGAGAGCCTGTGATGTTTTCATTTCAAGAGTAGTGGACAGAAGTGATTTCTGAAAACTCCATGCTGAGGCTTTTTCTGTTGTTGGTGTCACTGCCAAAAATACCTTGCTTAGTTCTTCTAGCATTTGAATCTCTTGTATCTCTTCCAGATCTGCCACCAAAGATGGGAGACTTGCTGCTACCCCATGAGGTAAAAATCTTTTTGAAAATTGAATGTGAAATGGGATTGGAGGACTTCTAGTTCATCTAGATAAAATTCTAATTCTTTTTACTGACATCAGTAGGCAAACTTTATCCCCTGAGTTAAGTTCTCCTTCTGGTGCCACAATGATGACATTTATTTGCTACTCTTGACCAAGAGAATGATGAGAACTTCTACCACCGTCATTTCCACCTGAGAGGCACGACAGCTGAGTGCTCCCTGATGTTTTGATTTCTGAACATAGATTTCACAAGCTGCGTGTTTTTTTTCTTTGCAGGATTTGAATCATGCACTTGGAAGACTTATGAAGGAAAGACTACCTGGTAAGAAATTTCATAAAATCCATGGATTTTTTTTCTGTGGAGCTGCTGAAAAAAATGTAGTGGAAAGGTTTGGGTGTGTAAAATTGAAGTGCTTTGGGATTAATTTCACTAATACACAGAAAACGATTGATATTTGCCAATATTCAAAAGACTCTCGAATATTTCTTGACATTTTTTATTCATAGGACTTCTGTTTTGTTCAAAGCTATTGCAAGGGGTGGTAGTTTGGAACAACTATATTCCAAAGCAGATACAGTGATGATAACATAGTTCAGCAGAATATCCTGTGATGAACAGAGTTTTGTCTTTCGCTCCTGTCTGATGTATCTAGCTGTTGTGATCTCTTCTCAGGAGGTCTAGTTCATGCCAAGAAGGCTATGGAAATCTCATCTTTCCTTTTTTCTTGCAGACACTGGAAGATGAAGCATTAAGCTGTGCAAGGTAAATACTGTATTGCCTAAATCTCTAGAAAAATTTATATCCCTGACTTGTGAAGGCTGCGTATGATGACAACATAGTTCAACAGATGACCTGTGATGATCACGCTGTTATTGTCTTTCGCTCCTATCTGATGCAGCCTCCTGTATTGTAGTCTAAGTTTGGCAGTTGAGAATGAAGTACTACTACCTTTGCCCATGAATGTCTCTTGAAAATTTGTCTCAGAAGATCAGGAAATGGGCTAAGCATTAAAAAATTAGTCAGATAAATAGAATGTAAGAATGTGTTTTCTTGTGAAATTAACCACAAACACAGTGGAACCAATTTGCTAACTATTTTGGTAGCTTAAAATCTTGGTTCGTCAGATATTAGTCCTCCAAGTGCTATAAGTACTGTTGCTTTGCAGGCTGCCCTGGACAGAAAGATGTAGGATGCCTGGGTCTAGCACAAGAAACTATTTCAACTGTTGTTGGTGAAGACAAGGCCTTTCTAACTGAAGGTAATTGTAGAACATATTTTGGGATGGATACTATGTTTGGCTGTGCCGCATTTGTGTAATAAGTCTGCTACAGTGCTGCTGTTCATTTGAGTTTGAGAGCTGGCATTTGGAGATATGAGGCCCTGCATTGTGGTTCTGGAAAATCCAAAGCAGAGAGATCAGTACCCTGTCTGTGCCTTTGAGGCCAGATCGTCTGTGCTTTGCAGTAAAAGCATTAAGTAATGGTTTTGCAGAGTGCTAAAGAATTTTAGAGTATTTCTGACAAGACTAAATGCCTTGAATGCTGAATGCAACAATACTATGCATCCACTCTCTGAAATGCTTTTCCTGGGTTATACCAAGTTAGATGTTTGCAGAAAGTTCATATCACTGAACTCTGCATTTAGAAGCTTTCTCACTTCTGCAATTTTAGTCTCTGGAGTTGAGAACTTCTCAAACATGCTGGAGAGGACTGGGAGAGAGCTTATGAGATTTCCTTGTGGATGGGGATAGGGAGCGTAACAGCCTGCTGTAAGTGATGTTGAATCAGGTCTCTGATCCCAATGAGGATAAAACTTGACTAAACACTGATACAGTCTGTCACTATAACTGTCGTTCTTATGCTAAAATTTTCTGCTGGAGCCTATCTAACAGTAACTCTTCCTTTGCAGGCTTTCAGAGTGTTTCCAGTCATGATGTAAGTACTTCTTCTAACTTTGCAAGTACTAGGGTAAAAATAGGCCTAGAATATGCCTGTGAAATGAAGTCTTAAGCTATGTGTAAGCTAAGGGGGGCTGGTGTTGGCTGCTGCTTGCATCTCAGTTAAAAACAAAGGATGCTTAAGGGGAGAATTGCTGGATAAGGCCCTACCTTGGCAGACTAGTTTGTGCTAAACTCTTTCTTTACTGTGTGCCTATGAGCTCATTAAGTTGCTGTGATAGCACTATTTGAATATTTGCCCTCTTCCCCATACCAGTTTTAAAGTAGATAGCTGTCGAGTGACTGACAATGTAAGCTGCCTGTGTGATGAAATGTGAATAAACTGACTTCAATCATGGAGGTCTGCAATTAGCTCTATCTGACTTCAGGCATCTGACTAGATTTCATTTTTCTGTGGTTGTTTGTGGGTTGTCCTGACTCTTCATTTTGTTGCAGGGCTAACATGGAGCTGTTAAATCATGCAGTTGGTAGAGTTACCAGTAAATGTAAGTTGCCAGCAAACTGATCATACTGGTCATGATTACTTGATGTGTGATTCTAATCCCATTTTGTAGCTGCAGGAAGTTCCTTGTGGATTTTCTTGCTTTTTACTTCTACCAACAGATGCAGGTTAGCAGCCTGCAGGGTTCACTTACCCAAAGTGCTGGGGGCTCAGTCTCATATTTTGGGACTCAAATGATTTGAGTACTGTGTTAAGAATGTGGAAATCCTATAGGCAGGTGTCTTACAGGGTTATAATGATGTTGTCAAATGTCTGACCTGAAAGCAGTAATGTGGACTATTCTTTACTGAAAGACCCTGTAAGTGGCGGTAGCCATAAATATGGTGGCAATATAGTAACTGACTGTTTGAAATGGGAGGGAATTCTGTGTGGCTGTGAATAAGGCGGAACAACTCTGAGGCTTTGGGGGGTGCTTGACAATCTTCTGGGTAAGAATGCTGCTTGTACTCTTGGATTGATGAACATTGGTTCCTAAATGAGTCTGTCACTTCTCTGAGAGATGCAGAATTACTGTCTTTAGGGCTTCTAATGGGAAAAGGTGTTGTAGATGCTGCCTGTGTTTAAATTCTAAATCACTCCTTCGGGTTAACCAGTTGTCCTCATTACCCAACAAATTTTTTTCCTTATTACTTGGATGTGACTTTTAGTTACATAATAACTTCAGTATGGTGTGGAAAGAGTTCTAAATCTCAAAGTATGCCAAGTGATGTTTTAATGTTACAACAAGGAACTTAAAAACACTTGTCTGGCAGTGCAGATCAGATGTACCATATCAAAATAGCAGAAAATTGCTTGTATGCTGTTTACCAAAAGATCCATGTTTTGCCCTTCAAGCTAGTTTTCAAAACTGCTTGGCAATTTGGCTTTACTGGTGTGTCAAGTTATGATAAAGTTGTCAGTCCACCCAGGAAGCATAGACAGCAGAAATGCTATTTGATCTGTGGCGGGAATAAAAGAATGGTACTGATTGTTTAAGTTCTTCTGGAGAAGAGCACACGAGAGGTAGCCTGCTGTCCTTTTACTGGAGCAGAGCTGGTGGAACATAAGTGCTTCTGGCTGCCATCAGAACACGTGTTAGTCTGCTGTTTGCATTCATGAGCACCAGTTGCTTCAATCCATGTCTAGAACCAACAAAGACCGTGATAAGAGATGATGGTTGTAACAGTAGCGGACAAAGGGGTTTCTGAGAATCTTAACAATAAGGTTCTAAAGTAACATTAGTGTTGTACTGAAATTTTGTTTTCTTGTGTATGTCTTAGATTTGATAATGGAAGAACTGCCAGACACTTCATAGCAGTGTGCTTGTACATGGTAAGCTGTTTGTTTCACATGTGCCATAAACTTTTTTAGTATGTAGGAATGTCAATTGCTTTCTGTAACTGAAAAGAAATAGTGTGGATGAGCTGCAATATGCAGCTGCTGTGCACTGCTTGATTTTCTAGTTGATGAGAAAGATAGTGTGATAACCTGACTATGCAAAGCTAGCATCAGGACTCTGCTGCTGTGATCGAAAACACCACATGGTTAAATTACACAGTGGGCTTTTGTAAAGAGCAGCATTGACCTTGGAAGTTGGAGTAATTGGGTAAATTGTTTTATCTGAATGGCTGGATTAAAGCTGTTACGTGCTGGGAGTGAAGATGTGGTTAGCAGTAAGGTCTGAAATGCTGAGGTCAGCTCCTGCAGGAAGGAGAAATGAAAGTAACAGAATGTGAAGCTTCTCTAAGCATGTACTGTTCATGATGATTAATTCTAAGCAATGGGAATCTCTCTGAAAGAGGCTGAGGAGGACTCTTATACTGAAACAGTACATGCACTCAAACCAACTACTGAGACATTGCCAAGGAGAATGTTAATAAAGTCACTTGTTACAGGGTGACGCCCATGGGAAATTTGTGTGAAGCAGGACTAGCTTCTGTCTGAGGTAAGAGTAGAGTACAATTTACAGACTGCGGGGTTTGGTAACCGGTGAAATACTGCCTTTAGGGTGAATGCCTAGCTAGGAGTGCCTGAGGATAGTACTGTAATGGATCTGATTTGCATGCCTTCATGGTATTCTGAACCTTCCAGTTGCACTTGCTGTGGGGATAAATCTGATACCTGCCAAGCAAGAATTAACTTCTATGTAGTTCTGAATTAGACTTTAACAGGAAGGGCTCTTTTAGAGCAGACTTGGTACCTTCCCAATCCCTGAACTGTAAGCACTGGCAGACTTCATGTAGAGTTTTGTTTGTATGAACAGAAGTTGTGGCCATGGTGACTAAAGAAAATGGCTTTTATTGCTTGATGTCTTCACACAGTGGAAGTAGTAAAGAAACAGAATCAGTGATGAGGCCACTTCAGCCAATACAACATTGGTGACATAGTTCAGCAGAGTGCACAGTAACAAGCACACAACTCCTGTCTGTATCTGGCTATTCTATGCACTGACAGTGCAACGCTGAGGCACTTGAAAAAGAAAAGGCTGTTTCTTGTAGCTGGCAAAAATTACTTAAATAGTGATGATCTTAATTATGTTGTTTGTACACAAATTTAGGATTAAGTTCAAGTTCTAGCTGATTACTGTAAAAACTTGTTTCCTTCTGTAGACTGGCTTTCTTCACTTTTGAGGATAGGTTTTGAAGATAAGAGTTCTGTGGAGTTTGTATTTTAGGTACCAAAACTCATCGTAATTGAATAAGACTTTGGGGAGGGGCAGTATCACAAACTAGTGGCTATATGCTTTTTCCTGATTCTTCTAATGTTAGTCTCCTAATGCTAGTAATTATGTATTTCAAATTCAGCTAGGATTTGTAAGCTTTCTAAATCCTACTTACATGCTATGATTTGAAGCTCTTGCCAGCTAGCACCTGAAATGTAGCCTCCTTTAAGCTGTAATTAGTTTGGTAAATACGGTTTCATAGATGTATAATTAGACTTGCATATAGTGATGTTCGCTGTTCTAAAGCAATTCTGTTCTTCCTCAGGAAAGGGCTGTTCTGTCTGCCACTTAATTAGGTAAGATCACACAACAGATTAATTTTTTCCTAAAGAACTTTGGGGAATATTTGTAGCCAGTGATGAAATTTGATTCTGCCAGATGAATTGCTGTGATATCACCCATTTCCGTTCCATTCTTTCTGAGGTTACATAGTTGCTGAAGGAAGCTTTTTGCAGTTGTGCTACTGCATATGTTAAGCCTGTTTTCTTGATTTAGGTTGGGAGGCAGCTTTGAAACTACTGTATGAGGAACCAAAAAGGTGAGTATTCCTGACTGCAGCAATATGGAAATTCTGTTGCTGGAACAAGTGATGATTACAACCTTAGCTTGAACTCTCTCTCTGAACAGAGATGAAAATCTAAGGTCTGAGTTGTTCCCAGCAAGCTTCTTGTCAGTTTGGTGCCCTATATAACAGTTCCTGTGTCTGTCTTAATAGGTGGAAGATTGCAGAACAAGGGGTTACACTACATGAACAGCAGTAAAAAAGCCAGGGCTTTGGTGGTAATACCTGATACTGATTGGAGCCAATAAAATCTTGTAAACTCTGCCTGTTGTTGTGAACTGCTTTCTGACTTGAATAGCTTGCTGTTGAAGCTCCAGGCTATTTTATGAAAGCTTCAAAAGCTTGAATTAGGGCAGAGGAAATCAATGTAAGGAAAACAGGAGTTCTACAGGTGTCTTCTAACTTGCGGGGTGTCGGACATACCATTATTGCTAGTGTTAAGGCAGAGTAGAGTTGGCTTGAATCATGCATAGATTTGAGCATAGCTAAGTAATTGAAGTAGCACTTAATGTTTAGCTCTTTCACCTATAAAACAGTGCAGCTTGTATATTTCAAGAACTGAAACTATGAAAGTACCATAAAGGCAAGAAGTCTGTTATGAACCTACAGTAGATGTACACGAAGTAAGCATACAGCTTAGACGGTGTTAACCGTTCTCCCCTGGCTTCTCAGTCTCATTTGGTCACTGGTGCTAGTGTAGAGTAGGACTGCATGCAGCCTCTGCTGGGAAGAAAAGTATGAGCAGAAAGATGGGGGATTTTGATAACCCTATTAAAAAAAAGGTAGTACTAATACTTAGGAGGCAATAGAGCCTGCTACAGCATTGCTGCTTTCCAAAACTCAATGACAGGTTTCTTCTCTTAAAAGTGCTTTAATGTACTTCCCCCTATTTGTGTTGTCTCAAGAGTGAGATCAATATGGGAAAAGTCAGCTCTGTGAAGAGCTCACTCTCCATAATGCTGGAACAATACAGGTATAGCACTTCTAATGAGAAGTAAAACTAGAGGTCTGAAATTACTACAGGACAATTTGGATCACAAGGTTTCCCCAGAATTTCAGTAGAAGGAGTGGAATTGAGTCATTTCCATCCAACTCCCCAAACTGGTATGAGCTACCTGAATTTAAGCTTCATGTTGTAAAAGGAGAGCTGAAGATCTTTTTAGCCAGAGTAGTCTTCCATCCTAATAAAAAGCATTAGAGATGCTTCTGTGTCCATGTGCAAATTTAGTCTCTTCTGCATTAAAGCAAGAGCTGATAATGAGGCCTGTTCTCATCCAGAACTAATTAGTAGCTTCTTACTGTTTTTCCCCTGCCCCGTATTACTTCTTAAAATACCACACTTCATTGTGCCTGTTGAAGAGCTTGAAGGGACTGTCATAGCCTGCAGTGTAGAAGAAGTCTTCATGGAATAGCTGGCCTCTGTTTCTCAGGATTCTGGCCAGTACTTCAGCTTCCTCTGCATATTTCTCTGGTGAGGCAAAACCACCAAAGGACCTGGAAGAAGTGAGAGGGGAGGGGTTTTGAGCTCTGTAGGAGTTCAAGCTAGAGTCCAAAGTGTGTTCCCTGCTTGCTTTCTGCAGAAAGAGAAACATCAGGCTTCCAAAGCATGCAGTGTCTGAGCTCTTCCTTTGCAGACTAGTTATTATTAAACTATGCACAACTGGTCAGGGAGCATATGGCTATATAATTTGAAAGGTTAGGTTATCAAAAATACTATCTAGGTTGCTGGCAGTTCCAAGAGCATGAGCTGACACAGGCTCTGGCTTTAATACAAAGAGGGCAGGTGTAACTTCTTAAGGTGCTTTTCTATAGAAACACCTGCTCTGTGGTTTTCATGGGATTGAGACTCTAAGGCTTGGCTGAAAAGGGATTTCTCTCTTCTGTAGCACAGGGCATGTGCCCAAAATGAGGATTCTGTAGGCTATGCTTGTACAAAATCCACTCAACACAGAATTTGAGAGTCTGCTGAAAAATGAGTGCCTTAAAGCTTACGGCCAGTTCTTTGTTCTTAGCAGGACTCCCAAGGAGACTTTGTATGCCCATACCAGAAGCAGAAGAGAACCATTTCCATGTACCCCAAGCTTTACCAGTCTAAGCTTCAGGCTTTAACCAGTGGGGAATATCTGTTACTTAAAGTAAGAAATGAGCTGTGAGTAAGAATATTCCACACTCTTTGTAGATGGACCCCTTTCAGTAGCTACCCTCATCTGTGAGGCACGCTGATGCTGCTCACCTGACAAAGATGCCTGCTCCCTTTCGCTCTTCAACAAACACATCCAAGTCAGTGGGCTGTGGTGGGGCGTCCTGATGTTCAAATGGCAAAAAGAAAGAGACCTTGAAGTCTGCACAGCCAGACTTTATCAGACATGTCACTGGGACAGTCATATCAATCTTCATTTCTAGAGGAAAATAAAGAATCTGTTCAGGTGCAAGTAAAGACAGTGGCTGAATGCTGCTGTAAGGGCAGATGCCAAAGCAGCCTCACAGCACTGCTGCTGAACAGCCTTTCTACAAATTCATGCAAGGGAAGGCATTACTGCCCACCATTCTGTTTTCATCTTCCACTCTAGTCCTTTCTGTACTGACTCTGCCTGTTCAGGCTGCAGCTGCTTTCTTCCTGTGGGGTCCTTTGAACAAAGACTTAAGCTTCCCACTTCATTCCTCCTATTTATGCCAGGTAGCGTGGTCTGGAAAGACACTGGAGGGGAGGACATAATAGCCTAAAGGAGGCAAATGGGTGTTAGACCAGGAAAGGGAACCCACTGTGTGGCCCAGTTCCTCTAATGCCTTGTGCTACTCAGCTTCATCTCCCATTTATACCTCTTGCAGTTCCAAACCAGCACAGCATCTTACCTTTCTCGTTCTTCCCTTGGATGTAGTGGAAGAGTTTCCAAAAGCCCTGGCGCATCGCCTCCTTCTGGGTCTCTCCCCTAATGACAGTGCTAACCCACTTGGCTGTCTCATACTGACGCAGTTCGTAATCCTTTGCCTGAAAGGTAACAAAAATCACAGTAACCATGAGGGTGAATTCAGAAGATGACAAATGAACAGCTGCTCCTCCCAAATGGGTGTGAAGGTAGTATTGTGATCAGGTAACCGGGGGCTGCCAGTTAGCTGCAGACTGCAGGTGTACCTCCAACATCAAACTGATGTGTCCTTTGGAAAACCATGCAGTGCTGCCTCGGCTCCTCAGAGCTTTTACATGCTTCATGTTTTTTCTGCACAAGTACTGTGTCCTAATTAACCCTTTATATGGTACCTCTGTGGCATTTGTCCCAGCTCATTCCTCCCCACCCTCCCCTGGTGTCCCTCTCCCCTTCCCATTAGGAGTGACCAGCTTTTGTAGTAACACTTCCAAGCTTCTCCATGCTCAGATGGAGAACCCCAAATGCACCATAGCTCTGCAGCCCCCTGACTGCAGAGAGCTTTGTTTGCACCCCTAGCCCTTAGCCATTACCACAGTCTCTGCTGAGCTCCACCGAGGGGACTGCAGATCCAGGGACAGAAATGTTTGCTTGAAGGATTTGATCATCTTGCCAGAGCTGAAATGCAGACACAGTTCATTGGCCCATTTCTGATCAGTGTGTTATAAATAGGGCAGAACAAAGCGCTGAGGCTTTTCTGTCTGATCTCATGGAAGCGTTTTCCTCAGTCTCTAGTCTCCAACCTTTCGGTAATACCTGCTGCAATGATTAGCGACTAGAAGAATTTGGGCAAGAGACAAGAGCTTTCCAAAAGGCAGTCGTCTCTGAAATTGTGAAAGGCCTGACTTCTACTGCTTGTTCCCAATGATTTAACAAAAATGAAAAGAGCTGAAATCCTGTTAGCTCTGAAGGAACCAACAGAGAGCCAAGACAATGAAACCACTCGAAGACTGATGTGTGAGCATTCACCTCTCAGGATACACTGCCTTCACTCCTCTGTGAAGTGAGGGCATTTCCTGGCTGCAAAACAAGCTTGAGGTTCTGCAAGTGGCAGTTTTGTGCAACTCCGTAAGTAAAATGGACTTGAGATGTTCAAGCACTTTGCTCCTGGATGAAAAGGTACTGATATTGATGGGTATTCTAGTATTGATGGTGCCCATAATTTTCTTGGGCCACCTAATAATAGCTGATGTCTTACTTAAAGCCTTAGCCCCTGTAGTCCCGTTACTAAATAAGATTTTTGTGCATTTAGGAGTACATACCTACTTTCCTAGCCTTCATTCTAGAAAGGAAGAGACTGAAAACATGAAAACTCCCCCTCACTGCCCTAAAGCAGTGAACAAAGCAAGCAAAAAAAATCAAACCCAAAATTTGTATAATCATATCTGGTTAAACCTTGAGATTTTAGAACAGTCCGTTTATGATAGTTGTCAATACCAAGCAGACAGTAATGCATTCTGAAAAAGTTTCTGCTTTCTGTTACAAAGCTGTCCTTAGCCTGTATTTCACATAGCAAAGACAGCATGTTGATTCAGCGGTTATCTTGGTTCTTAGGTTAGGGCTTGATAGTACATTGTCTTTCTGGAGGATGATTTAATTGCGTGTTTCTTGGGTGGCAAAACAAGTTTTGTGGTTATTTTTCATTCCTCTGCCCCCATCTTTAATGTGACAGTTTGTGAATATAAGAACATGTTTTTTTTGATAAAAACCAAAACTGCCTTGTGCTAGCCAATTCCTTTCTTGTTTGTTTTCC
Source organism: Dromaius novaehollandiae (assembly GCF_036370855.1). Taxonomy (NCBI): domain Eukaryota; kingdom Metazoa; phylum Chordata; class Aves; order Casuariiformes; family Dromaiidae; genus Dromaius; species Dromaius novaehollandiae. The sequence goes on along the minus strand of NC_088105.1, from coordinate 8,717,117 downwards.
CCTTTTTAGGGCCCTCTGATAGCTTCACCTGCAGACAGTATTTATTAACATTTGCAGACATACCCTACTGTAGACTATTGTTGAACACTGTTAATCCCCTGCTGTACCCGGGTTTAGACGTGGCCACACTTTTCACATTGGAATCTATCAGGGTGAAAAGTTTATACTAAAAAAGTGAAATTGCTGGAACTGGTTTCACTTATAATCATTAAAATCTGCAGTGCAGGGAGCACTCATATGTTGAAAAGCTTTTTCCAGCAGCTCCTCCAGTTGTCACCATAGAGCAAGGGAACATCAGAGAACCACCCAGCAGGATGCTGATGCCAGCAGTTAAAAGCAGGTGCTCTCCTCCTCCCTGTCCCAGCTTGAAGTTGTTGCTTAATTACTGAAGTTCAGCAGTGCATTTGTCAGAAGGACTGGTCACCAGGAAATGCTGCATGGTACTGAGCTTTACTGTTTTATCCTTACACACTTTTTGTCAATAGTACTTTAATATGATAAATCAATGAGACATAACAAGAAAGCATGAACACAATAGTTTTATTAGAAGCAAATGTGAGCAGTCTATACTGAAACTTCCTATGGTAGATATGTGTTTAATTCAAAGTCAAAGATGATATTTCTTTACCGTCATTTCCCTCTCTCTGTTTCTCCTTGCTGCACCTTGATAGAAAATACATTCCTCCTGTTCTTGCATGTAAAGAAATACCTTCATCTTAGAGAAGCAAGCGTTCCTTCATTGCAACACATGCTGGTGTACTAGCTTCAGGCTTGTTCTGTATTTCCCAGTGCCTCCCTGACTCACCTTGCTTTAAGTGCTGATTAGATCTGTCTTAGAGCTCTGCCTGCTGCAACTTTGTGGCCACAACTATTGGTGACTGCACTTAAGGAACGTTTTTGAATTACATAAAAGAGTGCTTTTGGAACAAAAAAAACGATAAAGACAAACAAACCTAGAATAATCCTCCAAATGTTTACAGTTGAATTCATTCTTAAATCTGTAGTAAGGCTTAAGTTTGGGATCTGCATCTGTTCATATTTATATGACTGTAATCGGTCTGGGCTTTGTCTGCTGCTGCTAACACATGGGCCAAAGGGACAGAAAACACACCAGGCTTCCTCACAGGTTTCTTAGTCTGACAGCGGTGAGCAAGTGTAGCTAAAACATGCTGTTCCACAAATCAGCTAGTTATATAAAGAAAGTGGAGAAAGTAGACATACTTACATTTTGGAGAATAAGCTCTCCTTATCCTTCTAGCTATTGCAGTCTACCCTTCTGAGGCTGCTCACGTTGACCACACGCTGCACGTCAGCCTTTATTTTGGTTTCATCAAACTCCACCCATTCCACATCCCTACTGGTGGGAGGTGCTGTTACGAAAACCAGGACCTCGTAGCCTTCTCCTCCTCCGGGTCTCGGGTCTCGTTGGAGATCTCCCACGCGAGTGCCGAAAGCCCCACCTACTGCCCTCGAGGCAGAGCTGGGCCTAGTGTGTGATCTGCCTGCATAAACAGTGCTGCATCCTTGTGTAACTTCCACTGGCTTCATTGGCACCCTGCCTGCTTATGTCAGAGTTGGCACTTGGTTCTCTGCTCTCCAGGACAAATACTACATAAATACATAAATAACGTCCCTCTGCCTGTCCATCCATTCCCCCCACCGCTGCCCCAACTACATGAGAGTGATGGTACAGAGCAGTAGCTTGCTTTTCTTGCCCCAGGGCAAAATAGTGGGTACAAATCTGGCCGTGAACAGCTAACGCTATCTTTACAAAATTTTTGCTGACATGTTAGGAAAGATAGTGTTCTCCTATAATGGGCTGCCTGTTTTGAACGGTATTTGAGAGTAATCAGCCCCCTTAGCCCTTGGATGTCTGCACAAAGGGATTACACAAAGCTATTGTGAAATCCTGTTGTGTTTCTCATAAACAAAGTGAAGCTGGACTCTTCCTGTAACCACTCTCAGCTCCAGATATATTTAGGTGCCAGCACAACAGGACAGATAAAATATAATGTGAGTCTTGAGAACACCTGTGCTTGGGATGCTTTGTGCAAATGCCTCGCAGCCAAATTCACCCAGGCTTGCTGGGACATTTGCGATCGATAGCTGGGAATGACTTTTAGCAGAAGCCACACTTTGCTGGCAGAGAACTCCACCAGTATGCTGTGTGATACACTGCTATTCGGGACTTTACTAGTGTTCTGCTTAGGTCAAACGGGAGAAAATCAGTAAGGCGTTTTGGAGAAGCAGAAGCTGTTACTTCATGGTCTTTCCTTAGGGGCTAAAGGCATACCAAGGCTTGGTATGTGTTTGCATGAAGTTAGTCCTCTGTCACCCTAATGACCATGTCAAGTGAACTCTAGTAATTATTTTCTCAGAAAAGGGAGGACCACCCACAGCCAGCCAGCACACTTTGGTCCATCTCAACAGTTATCTTGATCATATGCACAGAAAAGTACTGCCTTGAAAGGGGAGTGATTAATTTGTAGATAAACACAAGCCCACTGTTGTGTGGACTTGTGTGAATTGTGTGTTTTGTTTCTGAAGCACAGAGACCCAGAACAATCTCCAGTCAGTATGTATGTGTCCAGCTGATGTTTCTGTCCCCAACAAAGAGCGAACTGTTCCTCGTGGAGTAGCCCGAGGTTGGAAAACAACCATCAGTGTTTTCCCCGAGAGGTTGTTTTCCATGACTCTTTTGTTTCTCACGTATGCATTGAGAGGACATGTCAACAGCTGGGGGAGACAGCAGGGCAGACATGAAGACCTGTATTCTGTACATAGCTATATATGCACCCATACCATGTACAATTAGGGGGCTGGGCAGGGGGCAATTCTGACAGAAGCTGACACACAGCCTCACTGATACCTCCAAATAGGGGGAAATCCGAGTACACTAGCTGTAACCCTTGCCCTTTACACAGAGAACAACATGAAAGAACCCCTTAAGCAGTTTGGGGTCCCAGTTGTTTGCTGAACACGTAAAATAAGAAAGTTTAGCCTACGTGCACTGCTAGTTTGCCTGGTTATCTCTACTGCATGGGGAAAATAAAGGCAGTAATAAAGGTTCGGCCTGCTTATATGAATACCAACCTCTCCTTGGCCACTATAACCCCTAATGAAAAGATCAGTTAAAGAGTGGTTACCCACAGAGGCGCTGTAAATGTACTAATTAAACAGTAATTAAAAGGTTGCCTACGACATCTCTGTTTAATGTCTCAGATGTATATCTGGGACTCAGCTGGTTTTTTGTAGAATAGCTGACAAACAATGTTTTTCTGTACTGTTGTCTCAAAGTCAAGGAGTAGAAACACGAGTATAAGCTCATAGGCACTATGAAAGCTCGCAGTTTGTGGCTGTGCCATAGCCTTACTATTTTCAGCAGATATTTCTGTGCAAAACATTGTAATGAACTTTTACTTAAGTAATGGTTTTCCAAGTGAGTAGCTTCTGTCCAATTAAGGTCAAGCCTGTGATACGGTCACCTATGATTTCCATTTTTTTCTCTGTAGATTCTATCTATACTTGTCCTTAACAAGCCCAGACAGGACCTTAAGCAATATGCTCTAAAACAAAAGCACTTATGTCTGCTCTGTTGCAACGTTACTATAGCCACTGGCAAATTCATGCAGATGTATTGCCAGTTGCCACGCACAGATTGCTTCCCCAAGTCCTGGATGAATTTTTGCCATTGACCTAATTGTGTCAGGGTTGGAGGAGCTCAGTGGAGGTGTGTTGTAGTATTCTTGGAGCACGGTTAATGGTAGCTTTGAGTCACATACTTATAACTGTGACAAGTCTTTAGCATAACATGGGATAAACAAACAGAAGATAGCTTGAGAGGGTCGGAGAGGGATATGTGCGTCTCTGCTCACACCTTCTGACAAGTGGTCTCAACCCAAACGTTCCCGGCAGTTTTGCATTTCTGCCTGAGCTTCGCACAGCATCAGTTACCCTTGTGCTTGATAATGATTCTGATTTAAAAGAACTGAGACTCTTCAGATATAAATGGCCTTTGCTTTTCCAAACGCTTACTTAGGAGATGATGCAGAAACCCTTACTTCCCAACAGAGAAGTTGAGCATGTGATGTTTATGGTTACTACAAATAATAATTTGGGGCAGCAAAGATTTCTTTATATGTTCTTAGAAGAACTGTGGTTTTGTGCAGATTTGTTTTCCCAAAGGAGCCTCTGATGTCCCTGCTCTAAAGAAACAGAAGACCTAGCAAATTCCATAATATTTCTTATTCTCACTTCCAGCAAAGCAGTCAAAGCAACACAAGTCTGCCATCTTCTAAAGAAGCAGCTGAATATACTGCAGTGTTGTTCTGAGCGGGCTCCGTATTCTCCCTTGCAAATTGAGGAAATAAAATCTGCACTAACTGTAATGAGGTGGTGTTTAGACCTGATGCTCTAACCTACACATTTTATCTCTGTGCCCCAGTTTGCTACCATTTCTACTGATCTGGCCTTGAGCCAAAGACCATTTGCTCTCTGGAGCTGCATATGTGGATGTCTGCGTGCTTTTTGCCTGATACCAGCTCATTTGTCACAAAGGTTACATGAAACTATTGCATCTCCTTCCTTGAACGGCCGACTTGATTGAGAAAGCAAGTTCTAGTGCATGCTTTAGAATCAGTGTAGTTTTTCCACAGTAACGACATCAAGATAGTTTTTGTGAATGAGACAACAGCTGGTCCGTGAGAACATTATCTGAAAACTTTTCCAAGTACGTGACTCCTGGCGAGCAGCTCACATCATCAGAGATTGCGTGGAATTTACTGGTCTTGCCCAAATAAAAAGCTTCCTACTTCCAACACCACTCTTGACTTGGCATTTTCCAGAATTTCTCTGCTGAAGGTCATGTTTTGGAATCATTTGGGTTCTCTGAGCATGGTTTGGAGAATTAATCCTAGACTAATCCTTTCTTCCAGCCACCATGAAAAACCTTTCTAAACCTTCCCCTCCTCTGTCCATAGCTTCCAGTCTCTCTGTGGGCTGTTTCTCAGGTTTACATACTGCTTTCTACATTTAGCCTCTTTCCAAAATTAGGGTTATTTTTAACGTAGATCTGTTTAGGGATCTGGCTATCAGCTGAACCCCAAACTTCTTAAGCCAGCACTAATACTCAAGCTAGTGTCTCATCTAACTCCACAGAAAACCTGTGGTTCCGTCTAAGTGCTCTGAGGAAATGAAGTGAATTCAACTTCCCCCTACAAATTTATCTTCATTCTGTTATTGACAGCTTCTACTCAGAATAAAGATGATGAAACAAAGGTGAGATTTTATCCATAAAATAAGAACAGCTCATTCAGGGAAACGAGAAGGAGGCTACATAGGTAACAGTGTTTGGCTAGGAAAAAAGCCATAAGTCTGCTGTATTGTTATTTTTGGTTTTGTTTTTAATAGTATTTAACAATGATTTAAGACTATGATTATTACAGCTATAGCCTAAGATAAGAGAGAATATAAATTCTCCTTTGCAAACACAGCTCTGGTGTCTTACAGTCTGAAGAGAGGAAAGGGCCAGGTATTTCCACTGTTAATTGTCTACACTACTTGTAGAGAGACCTGAAAAAACAGCCTTAAGAAGATCAGCCCCTTACTGACTCTTTCTTATCAACAGGATAGTCCAGTGTTTGAAGTCACTAACAGTCCATACAATAATGCTCTCAAGCAACAAGAAGAAAGAAGTAGTTAGCAACCTTTGTAGCAGCCCAGCACCTCTTACATCTCACCTGCCAGATGGGCTCTCCAGAAGAAGGCAGGAGTTCAGTGTCAGCTCCAGCAGGAATCGTTTTTCCATCTGCATCTTCCAGCACTCCCTCAGGTAAATACCTTCTGCCCTGCTCTTGTAAGCAGGAACGTGTTCTCCAAAAGAACATGCAGAGATAACTGAAAAATGGTGGGCTCTTTGCTAGGGATGTTTTTGTTCTGATAGGATCCCATTCGAAAGCACTTACAACCTGATTGTGATTGTATGTGTTGGCATGTGGGCTTTTGTGATACATGGCTGCAGGAAAGTGTTCTCTTTCTGGCCTGTTGATCCAATTAACCACATCAGCACAAAATGGTATGAGGTGTTTCTCCTTTATAGCCCATGCTGTTGGTTTGAGCTTCAAGCTGCTGTCTTCTGCAGTGTAACTAATAAACCCCATGTATATAAGTATTTTATAAAGCACTTCAAGAATCACTGCCAAATCCCAGACTCTGAGGATGTGGCATCTGCTCTCCCAGCTAGGCAGCCCTCACTCTCTACAAATACAGTCTGTCCATAAGCAGACAATTCCGGGGCCCTTCTTGACTTCTGGATCCTCTTTATTAATAAGGCATCGTCACTGAAAAGTCATTGGGCTGCCTGGGGGCTGCATAGTGTCCTTCCATACTGTCTCAAGAGAGCTCTAATGCTGTGGGTGCTCCCGAAACAATCCCACCCCTGAATATGAATAAGATTGCCTTAAAATCTGATTGCGGAGAGGAATGATGTAGGTGTGTGACATTTTTATCCAGAAGCCTGTTCTGAGGACTGTCCTGTTTAGTTGAAATTACTCAGTCAGAGGGAGTATTACCAAGTGTTAGCCCTGCAGAACTGGGCCCCCATGTCCTAAGAGCCACTTTCAGTCAGAGCTCGGCTAAAATCAATGGACTTGTGTCAAGTTACTGTAGCTGAGGGTTTGTCTCCTAAGCTTTTCCTTGCTGTACTGCCTCTTCATCGCATGAATACGGATTGTGCCAGAACTTTTCCCATCTTTTAGCATTGGGGGTTTAGTGGTGGGCATGGGGTTTTGGTGGATGTTTTTGTCATTTAGATTATGCAGGTAAGCCCTCCAGAGATGGATTCTTTAAGAATCTGGTCTCTCTCTCTCTCTGCTTTCTCAAGATGAGTGGAAGCTGTGTTCTGCAGCAGATGGCACCATTGTTTGTGTTTGGAGGTTAGTTTTACTCTAATACAAAATTCCTTCAAACTGTCTTGGTTGCCAAGAAAAGTCATCTTAGCTCACTAGTGGATCCAGTATATAGTTATAGTTCTTTTTGCTTCTAAAACCTTACATTTGAATATACTGTAGTACCTATTAGTGAACTGTTACTGTGAACGTTAAACATTTAAACATCTTGAAAGCTAAAAAATTAACGTCTTGGCATGTTAAACATCTTATATGCTTCAGACAGAAATCTGAATATCTGTGTCTAGTTCCTCGTGCCTTAAGTCAAGAAAATCCTCCAGGTCATGCTCAATTCTAGAAGAGCTGGACTAGGGAGCTTCCAGGCAGTATTGACAGCCAGTGTAGCAGTTTAATTTAAGTTCTGAGAGCTCTGTATTTCTCTTGACTTTTGCACCTTCAGGTTTAGAGCAGATACAATGAGGTAGATGTTCTACATATGAGAGCATCTCATCGGCTTCTGAGTACCAACCAGCCAAGGTGGGATTTAGCAGAATTTCTTCATTTTCACAAGTACTGTCTTCTGCACTCATTTTGGCTTGGGTGCTTAATATTTATTCCAAAAGTAGTCTTTAACCTGTGCATTGTCTTTGAGTGAAGATTATATCTGTATACATTTATTTATTGTGGAGAGAAACTCTGCAAAGCTATAGTTTAATTATGCCCAAAGAGATCTGCACACATCACAGCTTGAATGATGGGAAAATCCAGATGATACTGTCAAGACTGTGACAGGTCCAGGGAAGGGTTGGGAAACTCAAAGTAAAAGACAAGGATGGTAAATTGTAGTCAGCGTAGAAATTGTTGGAAGTGCTACAATAGCAATAAAAAAAAATGTAACCTTAACAGACCTTGGAGGAAAATTGCAGGGCCTTTGGCTTTAGTAATTAAGCAACCTCAGCAAATCAGTCACTCACATAATGCGCCAAGTTCTTAATAGATACGTCAATCCATTATGTTCATGCATGGCAGCCTGCTTGCAGTTTAGCTTCTTGCCACAAAAATCTGTTTCTTAAGTGTTTAACACTTTTCTATTTGAAGTTAGCTTATGCTGTAAATTATATAAGCAATTTTTCACAAGGAAAAGAAATGAACATTAATCTCAAAAGCTTAAAACTATAAAACCACTTTTTTATTCCTATAATTGTTTTTTGTTGATGTTGTTTTCACTGGTTTCTTTGTCATCCTCTGAGCTTTGGCACCACTGACACTTTACTGCTTATTTTTGTGGTAAGTGGAATGACACTTTTCCAGTCATTGCACAGCATGCTGCAGCTTTACAGAACTGCAGACAGCCTAAACACTTCTGCCTTGCTCAAAATCTACAGTGCACTTTTTGGATTCTCTCCTGAATATGAATTCCCATCTTCATATTCTCCTGAATATAAATTCCCACAGCCATTTAAGCTTTTCTAAATGTGTTTGTCCATTGAAAAGATACATTGAGCGTTAAACATGCACTTAAAGTGTCATCTTAAGTGAGCATAAAAGAGAATAATGAGGTATTTTAAATGGCCACAGTAGACTCATTTCTTCTTTCCCTCAGAGGAAGCATCATCCTTAAGATCCTGTATTCACATACACATTATTGGCACTGCTGCTTGCGCACTGAATGTGGGCTCAAGGGGAAGCAGTAACTCTGCAGCGGACCCTGAACTGGTGCTTCAGGATGGCAGAATTTTTTCTAAACGAAGGAAAGGATGGGTTTCAGCCTAATGAGCATTCCTCCAAAACTCCTCAAAAGCACTCTAGGCAGTTCTGAGTAGTTCTGAGCAGCTATAATATTCCTTTAAAAAGCGCTAAAGTCCTATAAACTGCACTGACATTCCTCTAAACTGCCTCCAAGTAGCTCTAGAAATCCTCTAAGCTGTCCTAAGCAGTTCTAAGCAGCTGCTCCAAGCAGCTCTCAGCAGCTCTCAAATTCCTCTGAACTAATCTAGAACTTCTTTTACTGGTCTGAAGACCTCTGAATTTCCTTTAGACCTCTAAAACTCCTTGGAGATTCTCTGAGATGCTCAAAGCATCCCTCTAAAACATCACTAGACAGCTCCAAAACACCTCTAAAGAACTCTTGCAGAGCTCTAATACTCTGCTCCAAGAAATCTTTTAAAAGCATTTAACTGATTCTAAAATACGCTAGAATGCCTCTAAACCTGTCTGTATTTCTTTAAGCAACTCTAAAATACCTCTAAAATGCACTAAGTTGTTGTACAACATATCTAAACAGCTGTAAAACTCCTAATCAGGTATATAAAACTGTGAGCAACTGTAAACTCCTTTAAAACCTCTACCTCTCTGAAAACCCTCTAAACAATTCTAATCTCATCTAAAATTCCTCTACGCTGCTCTAAGCAGCACTAAACTGCCTCAAAATAGTTCTCAAACACTTCTCGACCTCCTTGCAACTGTGACAACTGTTCTAGAACACCTCTAAGTAGTCAAACTCCTTTAAAACTCCTCTAAACAGCCCTCAAATTTCACTAATCAGCCCTAAAATTCCTCTAAACTGTTCTAAAATATCTAAACTACTCCAAGCAGCCCTGTGACTCCTCTATAACAGAAATGCTGTTTAGAGAAGCAGCACTAAAACTTCTCTGAAGTCCTTTAAAATTTAACTGCTGTAAGCAACTCCACAGCTCTCCTAAACTGATCTAAACCTTTAAAGCTTCAATGAGCAGTTCTAAGCAGGTCTGAACTCCTGTGCAGTGCTCTAAACTCCTGTAAAGCATTCTAAACAACTGTTAACTCCTTTACAGTTTTTTTCTAAACCTCTTCTAAAAAACTCAGAGCACCTCTAAACTGATCTACAGCTCTTCTATGCTCCATAAGCAGCACTAAAATGCCTCTAAACCTCCTCTAGATAACTCTGGACTCCTCTGAACAGCTCTAGTATTCCTCTAAACAACTCTAAGCAGCTCTAAGACCTCGCTGTGCTGATCTCTAACACCTACGAACTGTTCTAAGCAGCTCAGAAATGCTCTAAACCACTGTAAAACTGCTCTGAAATGCTCTCAACAGCACTAAGCATTTCTAAGATCTCTTAAACTACTCCGAAACTCTTCTGAACTTCTAAATGGCTCTACGCAGCACTGAGCTGCCTCTGAACCTCCCTAAAGGAGGTTTTTCTGTTCTTCAAGTTACAGGAATGCTGTTAAAAGACAAAAGAAAAAGAAGACAGAGCCAGACTTTTCTCAGTGGTGCCTAGAGGCATGACAAGAGGCAAGGGTAAATACTGGGGCCGATAGTGCTTAACTTCTCTATTAATGACCTGGATGATGGGGCAGAGTGCCTCCTCAGCAAGTTTGCAGATGACACCAAACTGGGAGGAGTGGTGGATAGACGGATGGTTGGTGCTGCTGTTCAAAGGGACCTTGACAGGCTGGAGAAATGGGCAGAGATGAACCTCCTGGAGTTCAACAGAGGTACATGCCAAGTCCTGCCCCAGGGAGGAATAACCCCAGGCACCAGTACAGGCTGGGGGTCGACCAGCTGGAGAGCAGCTTTGCAGAAAAAGACTTGGTGGTCCTAGTGGACATGAGCCAGCAAAGTGCCCGTGTGGCAAAGAAGGCCAATGGCATCCTGGGCTGCATTAGGCTGCCAGCAGGTTGTGGGAGATGATCCTTCCCCTCCCATCATCCTTGGTGAGGCCACATCTGGAGTGCTGGGTCCAGTGCTGGCCTCCCCAGTACCGGAAGGACAAGGATGTACTGAAGCATGTCCAGCGAGGGACCACAAAGATGATTAAGGGACTGGAGAATCTGTCATATGAGAAGAGGCTGCAAGAGCTGGGATTGCTCATCCTGGAGAAAGAGAAATTACCCATATGGCTGGAAGAGCATAGAGAAGAGAGGATTTCAGGAAGAAAGAGATGAGCATCAAATAAAAGAAAAACACATGTGCTTTGTGAGAACCTGTTAATAAAGCCAAGCCCCAGAGAAAATGATAGCTGAGTGTGAATAGCCCACAGTGAGCATATTTTGGAGTGGAGGAGGAATACCACAAACCCAAACTCCTGAGATTATTATGTGACTACGTGAAAAATGTGCTCCCAGGGCACAGAACAGCAGGGGATTGTTCTCTTTGCTGCGGACGCTGCGTACTCTCAACGCACTCTCATGTAAGATCTGACAGGGAGTACTGCAGGCAGAGTGTTTTACTGCATCTGTTTCATGGATGGGAAAGAGGTGTTGAAAAGCACAATGATTTTCCTCAGTCTGCAAAGCAAGCCCCACAGCAGAGCTGCAACCTGCAGACATTGGTACATTCTCAAGAGAGACTGATTCATGTCTTTTTTGGTGATCAGTCCATATGCACTTTATGTGACCTTTTACAGCTCCTTTTCTTCTGAAGCTGTTAAATGTCAGTCATAAATCTGTGCAGGGCGTTAAGGGGACAATCGTACATCATTTTAATAGGTGGTGACAGTCCCGTGGCCAGATCTGCTGTGAAGATTCAAATTCAGGACCTGCCGCGGTTTCTGTGGGATGGAGGGGGATTGTGCTGTGCGTAGCTGTATTTCTGCCACGGGATCCAGGCTGTGCACTGCATGTGGTACGCATCTGTGGTAAAACCACACGTCAGAGAAGTGAGCAAAAGCCATAGGCACTGCATGCAGGGAGTGGTTTTAGCTCCCCATTCGCCACTGTTTTCTGCTCACTTGCCATAGCCTGACCCCCATTTGCCTTCCTCGCACCGCAGCGTGGATCCTCTCAGCTCGCCACTCTGTGTGCCCCAGAGCCTGCACACTGTGCTGGGCCTGGGCGTGCTCCAGCACTGCAGCGGCTCAAGAAACGGGCTGAAGGAAGGGCAGGCAATGAGGGAGCGGGGAGCCAAAACCTTTCCCAGTGAAATTGCCATGCTGTCACATAGCCCTGGCAATGTGAGCTAGCCCCCCTCGAGGCTACACCAGGTTGCGGTGGTGGACGTGATGGGAAAGGGCCCCAAATGAACCAGACCTTCCCCTTCATTTCTCATTTATGTGCATCTTGTGGCTTTTGGTTTATATCATACATTTTATACTTTTGTATTTTTCATGTTACTTGTTTTTTTGTTTCTCTTATGCTCACAAAGGTCATTTGTAAAAAGACTGCAAATTAGAGGCAGAGATTAACAGGAGGTGTCCCCCCCCCCCCCCCCCAGCAGGCATCCACCGGAGATCATTAATATCTGAAGAGCTTGCAGACTAGATAAACATGGCAAGGAGCACAAGAGCTAAATATGACCTCTGTTTTACAAATGAGAAATTAAGGCACAGGGATTAGTGGTTTGTTTATTTGTTTGTTTGTTTTAATGCCATAACTTGTGAATCTCATGCTCAGGAGATTTGAGACTCAGGTGGTGAAATGGGCACATTGGTCACTTCAAGGAAATTCAGAGATGTAAGATGAGGCCAAATACTGAATGGGGGGGGGCATATAAGGTTTTCTTTTACTATAATAACATTCTGATGCTTACCCTTAAATTGCTGATGTGTAGTTTTAAGTTTGATCTCCAGCTGAACAGTCTTATTTTGTCTGGGAACAGAGAAAAGTTGAAATTTGACTAACATGACCAATTGTAATTGTTCAGGATAAACATCTTTTAATCAGTGATGCTCTTTATCACAGTTCCTAACTAACCCTTAGCAAGCATTTGAGTTGGCTGGTCTGCAGAGACATGCCCTCTAGTGATTGTTTTATGGCAACTCAATCTAGGTTTGGTTCCTCATGTACTAAGCTCAGCCTCTTGAAACCCCTCTTGTTCAATGGTGCTGAATGGCAGAATTCCTTTCTTCCTATTGCACTGCACGGCAGATGTGTGGATCTCCAGCAGACGACTCCATGGGAGTGCTCTGACACTGCCGGCCACAGCATAGCATAAACATATTTCTTGCCTAGAGCTCCAAAGTGCGGGGTTAGACAACTTAATATAGCTGAGCTTGCCCAAGTCACTCTACCATAACCTGCAGAGTGCAAAACACACCTGTTCTTAGTTTGCAGCCAGGCTTCCTCCACTGTTTTCAGCTGTTCTCTAGCTCCATAAGCAAAATATTTCCCTGTTTTTCATACAGTGACTTATGGCTGGGAAGAAATCCCTGCAGAAATTCACAAAACTGTTTTCTAACCTCCCCTTGAAATCTCCTGCCCTGATACTCTACAGTGCTGCTGTCTGTCTCGGCTATGATGAGCGCTAAGCTTTGCCAGAACATCTCACCCCTCCTGCAAAGCGTGCAATGAAGTTCAGTGTTCCCCCTAAAATCCAGGCATCTCTCATCTCTTGATAGTGTGTTTGCATTATTTATTTTTGAAAGTTTGAGAGAGATGATTATAACTTGAACAAGCCTTTAAAAACATTACTTTTAGGTTACAGAAGATTATAGAGACTGGCTGTTCCAAGGGGTCCTCTAAGAGTCGGGCCGAAAAGGGAAGCTGATGGAGAAGGAAGGAGGTCACGAAGAGATGTCTGTCTTGAGACAAACGTCAGATGATGCTGACTGCCTGCCTGTCCTTCAGGCAGATTGCTGTCCATGTCTTTTCAGTTTTTCTTTTTAAGTTGTAACACTGTAAATAAAGAATATTTAAATCACCCCCATATAGACTGTCTTTTGCCGCTGGTAAGTTTGTGATCCGTGTAAAGTGCTTTTAGCAATGTAATGACACTGGCAGGGTTCTTAAAAGTTCAGCAATTCAGCCGAACTCCAAAAGCAGGCCAGGCTCATGTCACAGCCTGTGATTTTCATTGTCCAAACCCTTTTCTTCTTTAAAACAAAAGCGGCATCTTAGCAGGTTTATGTACTATTAAAACAACTGCAAAAGAGTATTTTTGGCTGATGGGAATCCTTTGGGCTTTGTGTCCTGCTCGTCTTTTGGATTCTCCTTTTTGGCACGGCTATCCTTGTGAGGCCCCATGTCTGGGAAATCTACCAAAAAGCTGCTGAAATCCTTTCCATAAGAAATACCCCGATTTAAAAGAAGTTCATGATGCAGATCGTCAGAGCGGTCAGATGGCAGCAGAAACCCGGTTCCCCCGCCCGCTTCCCTCTGCTCACTTCATTAAGCGCTCTCGAAAGACCTGAGTCTTGCTGGTGGGGGTACATGAATCTTATCAGACGGAGGGGCTCAGCCCGGAGGAGCCCCCAGCAAGGGCATAAAACGCCCCCGGGGGAAAACGTGCTGGGTGTGAGGCAGCGGGCTGGCCCAAGCGCTCCTGAGGGGAGCTCAGCCCAACGGTCCGAACGGCCGCCGCCCGGCCCAACGGTCTGAACGTTCGCCGCCGGGTCCAACGGTCCGAACGTTCGCCGCCGGGTCCAACGGCCCCAACGGCCGCCGCCGCCCCCCACGCAGCCGCCGCAGGGCCGGCTCCGGCTCCGGCTCCGGGGGCGGAGCGGGGCGGGGCGGCCGGCGGCGCACGCTGGGCCGAGCCCGCCCCCGCCCCAGAGCAGCCGGGAGGCGGCGGAGGCGGAGGCGGAGGCGGAGGCGGAGGCGGAGGCGGAGGCGGAGGCGGAGGCGGAGGCGGGGCGGCTGGCGGCGAGGTGAGGGGACGCGGCGGCGGAGGCGGCGGGGGGGGAAAGAGCCGCGGGACAGGTAGGTCGGGGGTGCCGGGCGCTGCGGCGTCGGCCCCGGCAGCGGGGCAGCCCGCGGGTGCGCTGAGCGCGGCGGCCTCAGCGCGGGCAGCCTGTCGGGCCGGGCCGGGCCGGGCCGCCGCTCGGGCGGGCTCGCCCCTCGCCTCGGCCGGGAGAAGCAGCTGCCCGCAGGCCTGAAGGATGGCTCTGGCTGGGTCGGCCCTCGATAGCCCGGGGGGTTTAGCCTGCTTGAGTATGGAGGATTTGGGAGTCACTCTTCCCCTTTTTGGTTAGCGTGACACACATCTCCTAGCTTTCTTCCCCTTTCTCAAACGTGGATGAAGGGTTTTGAGCCAGATTCTCCACAAAATTGTTCTCTCTCTCAAGCTGCCAGGTATTACTGTGCACGTGTTAGGCCACAACCTATGCATGAAGAAGGAACGGTAAATAGAAGGTGTCTTGAAGCTTAACTGCATCTGGTGCTCCCGTTCCTGTTCTCGGATGGGACTGGTTGCAAGAAGCTTCTCTGTCAGTGAAAACCAAGCAATTCTCTCTAGGTTCTTTTCTCCACAACAAAAATTCCTTGCAAAGTTCACTTCTTCTGGACTTTGCCTGTCAAGTTTTCTTGTTAACAGAGGTCAGCTGAAACAATACAAGATGGGAATCATTTTCATCTCTTTCTTTGTTTTCCAAACAGCTCAATGGCACCCAGAAAGAAGTTACAGGGTCTTGTAGCAGCTACAGTCACTCCAATGACTCCCGATGGGTAAGTATTAGCTTGCATCACAGTCTTTGCATTGTCAAAGTTGCATTGCCAGCTGTTACCCCACAGCCTTATTTTCCTGTTCCCTTATCTGGGACTGATGGTTGTTTGGTTTTATTTTTAAATCAGATCTCTGAGTTTACCATTTCAGTTGTGGTGGATAATATAGAGCTTGGAGTGTACTTTTGCAACAAAGGTTTATGAAGCCTAATCTCCTTTCTTACAGTCATAGATGAGCTTAATTTTGTAACCAAACTATCCAGGCCTGTCCTTGGGAGAAGGGAGAAGTAAGATGAGAAATTACCAGGTCAGTCCCACTAGTGCTAGTGGGCTCCCTTCACCTCAGCATCCTCCTGTCTCTCAGCAAGTGCTGTAGATCTGGGATGAGAAGTGTTGGGTCAGTCTTGTATCTCTTTTTCTACTACTTTTCTAGGTGCAAATTAAACCATGGTAAGGTTATATGAGTATTATAATATTTTCAAGCTACCTAAGATGTATCACAGTCCAATCACAAAATAAAATCACAAAGTAAAAAGAGCTCTTGAGAGCTAAGAAACAATTCTCTAAGTCTGATGTCCATTTACACTTCTCTTGCCCCTAGCTAAGTCATGCGCATTTTCATGTGTATATATGTGTGCATAGGATCAGTTTAAACCAGAAGAAAACCCTGCAAGACCTGCAAGTTCTGAAAATGATGGCAAGCAAATCGAAAATTGAAATTCAGCCTTCCTCAAGGAAATGTTGATAAAAAGACTTCCTCCCTACTGCATTTTGATGTTGCAAGACTCAGTTGTTTTGGAGTTAGCAAAGGACCCTGAAATATGCTGATAGGAGATGAGCTAAGAGCTGAACAAGTTTCTGAGGGAGATGGTGGACATTTGCTAATGTGGGTCTTTTGAAAATACTTTTGAAAAGTATTGTAAAGCATGGTCCTGGCAACAGGGAACTTATCTGCATTACAGCCACTGCTTAGTTTTGTGTTTTAGAGGAAACTTATTTCTAATTTCCTTTTTTATTACTACTTGAGCTTATTGCAACGTGGAATTTGGAGAATGATCTGGGCCCTCTGCTGGAAAATGCATGGCCATGGTAAAATAGATCCTGCGAGAGCAGCTATGAAATTCTGGGTGATGTGTGAACCCAAGAAAGGTCCCAGAATTGGCTTCCAGACCACAGGGTTGTCCTGCATGTTTGACAAGTTAGAATAACAACAAAGTATTAATCACTGTTAAACAAAATAAGTTTGCTCTGGAGAGGAGGTAAACCTAGAATTCTGTTTTCCCTGTTTTTCAGGGAAGTCTGTTTCTTTCCTCATCCTTTAACAAGAGAGAGAGGTCAAAGTCACATCCACCAGACACCATTTCGCGGTGTGTGTCCTGCAGTTAAAAGGATAGCTTAGCTCTTTGCCAGCACTTGCACAAATGCCTTTGTGCTCTCAAGAGCACTCTTGTTTCCCTCAATAGTGCAGAAGGTTTGAGTGCCTCTTATTCTCCCATCTCTCTCCCAAAATGTCCTTTGTTATGACAAACCTTCAGTAATTACCAGGTGAAATAACATATTGGAACAGCAAACAACTTGTCAGGAGGAGGAGGAACTGGAAGAAAGTACATGACATTCAGAACTGAACTGTTACCTGAGCTGTTAAACTCATGTTGAGGGTATCATATCTCAGAGTATATCCATGTCCATGTATGTATAAATGTAAGGATTCAAAAATACCTAAGATTTCTGTGGGTAGAGACTTACAGTAGCTGAGGTTCCTAAGCTTCCTTTCCTTTCAGACAAATTAACCTTTCGGTGATTCGTCAATATGTGGATTATTTGGTAAGCAAGCAGAATGTGAAGAACATTTTTGGTAAGTTTTTTGGCAGAAACTGTGTTATGCCCTGGATACCAGCCCTGTGATATCTTGCCTGATAAGAGCAGTAATGGGAAAGTCTGTTGATGTGGGATCGTAATAGGTGTTTGTATTCACAGTAGAGAGAGTGTAAGCAGCATTTCAGGGGTCTGCTTTTGCCCACACCTCATTAGTATGCAGAATAAAATAAAAGCGTGGCCTTCATACAGAGACGTTCCCAGAGACAAATGGATAATGCTGGGTTGGCCGCACTTGAATGATTCTCTCCTTTGCCTGAGCAATATGCAATCATCTGATAGAAAAACATCAGCTCAGGAGCCCAGAACATCCAGTGGACTCATCAACCCCAAACAGGCTTCTTGAGGGAACTGTGGTGCACTGGGTGATGATATCTCAGTGCTCGCTGCTCCCATCTGTCTGCTCTGGCTCTGTCTTGAGGGCTTCTGCTGTGGCAGCAGGGATGGCTGGATAGAAAATGCAGCATCTGCTAAACCACCTTGGTTCACAGCCTGGCATATTTAAGTAAGCTGAAGTCAGTGCTAAGATTTCAGCTCAAAATTTCAGTCAAAAGAGTGGCAAGAGGAAAAGCAGATTGTGACAGTGACTTCAGCTATGCCAGTTTAATCTGTGACTGCTTGTGACTGAACACATTCACATTTTGTTGTTTTCTAGAGGTGTTTTAGCTTAGGTCAAGTGGTTCCATTCAGGATGGAGAAGCCAAATTTAATCTTTTTTCCCTTGGAGTGGAAGTCAGATAGTTATTCAAGTGGTCACGCTACCTGGCTAGCTGCGTGTCCCTTCATGCCCTTGTCACAGTTTTCCAGTTTTGGCAGCTAATTCCACATTCTCCCTCCCACGCCACTGATGCTGAGACACCTGGGCCTCAGACACAAGCATTTAGTGCTGATAACATTGTAAGCCCTGTGTAGACATTGATGTGGAACTCTGTTATCTTAAAATGAATTGGGGGAAAAATATTTCTGTATAGTATCATAAAAATGCCAATAACTGTCTTCAGTAAAAGCAATGTATGTAGGGCAGGTCTCAGCAAGTGTGTTGTGTTGTATTGAAACAGTGAATGGCACGACAGGAGAAGGTCTGGCCCTTAGCGTCCAGGAGAGGAAGCAGCTGGCAGAAGAATGGGTGCACCAAGGAAAAGACAAGTGAGTAGCTGAGAGGGAACAGGAGATTCCAGACCTCGTGTTATGATACAGGCATCCCTGATTGCAAAGCCACATCTGCTGATGGCTTTCCTTTGGGTGTTTTGTCACTGGGGTTTGTTCCCCAGGTCCTTTATAGAAGAACCTGTCTTTGTCACCGCCAGGTAGCTGATACCCATTTCCACTGCTTAGAAGGTTGTAAGAGTCCTCCTCTCTTGGTACACTATGGAGCGGGATAGAAGAAAAAAAGGCTCTGGGCTGTGCCCTTTTGTTATTCTTGAGAAGAAATAAAAGGAAAGAGATGTCTGGCCATTCAAAGCCCTTTGAGCGTTTCAGAACCTTTTAATGCATTCATTGAATGATTTGGTATGGGGGAAGCTGAGGTGTAAAGTGTTTAAGTGCTTCCCTAAAGATGCAGAATCCATGGCAGAGGGAGGAATTCAACCCAGGTCTTCTGAGAGTCTAGCTGCATATCTAAATACAGGTCTATTCTTCCCACCCCAGTACCTGTCATAGTGCTGTGTCACTCAGCCCTGCTTTCTCTTGGCGAGAAGGAGGTGTTTTAGGGTGGGAGGAAGAGTGAGAGAAAATAAACTGATGTGAAGACTCTCAGTCTGTGTGGATGTAAAGAAGTAACACAGAAATGGAACTGATGAACTGGAACTTGGGAAATGGCATTGATTGGAGCAGGCAAACGGTTAAAGATGCTGCTGTGAGGCTCTACTCCTCTAGCAATTCTGCAAAGCAGTAGCTTTAGAAAGCAAACATCTGCTTTGATATCCTTTCCTTTTCCCAGCTCCACATTAAATCTTAACATCTTAATTTTATCTTCCTAATAGACTACTAAGATTTTTCACTCCTGACGGCCTTGCAAGTATGATGGGAAACAGTCATACATGATTTATATTTGCAGATGTGCATTTTTTCTCGCCACCAGCTGCTTGCCATTGTAGGCATTTTCCCCATGTATCTGCTCTTCAAGACAGCACAGGTTCAAATCCCCTTAGTATTAATTTTTTAGAAGTTCTTGTTCTGTGGCTCCCTGGTCTGAATGGATTCAATTTGGCAGTCTGATATTTTTCACCATCAGTGAAGCCTCCCCAGATCTTCTGGTTTTGTTCTTATGCAGGTTGGATCACGTGATCATCCATGTGGGAGCGCTAAGTCTACTGGAGTCCCAGGAGCTGGTGTGTATATGATATAATTTCTTTTCACTAGGTGTGTAATAAATATAAAGCAGATGTACCTTCAGGTATCTTCCATTCTCTCTTTTACAGGCCAGACATGCAGCAGCCATAGGCGCTAGTGGTATTGCTGTAATGGCCCCCTTCTTCTTCAAACCCACAAACAAAGGTGAGTAGATGTGATTGTTGGACCTCGTCAAGCCATTAGCAGTATTTTCTGGCAGAAGAGAGCTCACATGCTCTGAGGACTAGTGATGATAATACTGCCCTTGTGGAGCAAGTGTAGCTTTCCTTTGGGAGTTAGAGCTGTTTTTCAGCTGCTTGCAAGATTTCTCTCCTGACTGCCAAAATTTGAAGGATCTTCTGAAAATGTAAGCATTGGAGCTAGAGCATCAATTAGTTATCGTAGATCTCTTATGTGCCATCTGCTTTCTTTGGAAAATATTCTGGTGATAATGTTTGCATACCTGTGATGTTTGGTACCATTCAAAAGCAAAACCCAGAAGGAGTTTTTCAATCTGGGAAATGTCAGAAGTCTCAGAGGAAAAAGCAGAAGGGGTGTCTTTTGAGATATATCTTGTTGGGTTGTTGTAAAGGGAAGAATTGTTTATTGAAGGTATAATTAACTAGTCTGTCTTCTGCATAAATAGTACGGAGTTCACACTTGGTCTGGGTCACACTTGAAAGGAGTTGGCTCCATGCTGACCATTGGTGGACACTGATCAAGTTGATAAACTCTCGATACACAGGCGTGCCTCTTGTTATTGAGGAGGTTACGCTCATGGCTTGGTGGCTTACCCCAGATCCTAGCAAGGTTATCCATCCCTTGGTTGTGTGCATCTCAGGTTACCTCAAAACTTCTAGTATTGAGTATTTCGCTTTTAACATAATAAACATAATATGAAGGACCCACATGATGTGGAGCAATATAACGGAAATGTTATAAGATTGGTCTGAATTAATTATGAATGGAAACATACATATGAAAGCACCTGAAGAAACAGGAGAATGCATTGCAAGAGTGGTCTGTACTGATAGCCAAGGACACAATCAACAGCAATCAAACTGATAAACACTGAGGAACAGCACAAAGGTGAGCAGAAGACCTCCACTGCGATAACAGTAGAAGGCAGAAAGGTTTTGACACGTTGCTTTTGCCATTCCTCTTCCTGCTATGCCAGCAGGAAGATAGACCATTGCCTAAGATTTACGGAGGATGCAGGGAACAAGATTCTGGGGAAGAAGATCACTCCATAATAACTCTTTGCTTCCTAAAATGGTACAAGAAAAGCTGTCCAGAAACCCGTTCATCATCACCAATCAAGCAGAACCTAAGGCAGGTGATGTGAACTTGATCCTTTGTCCTCTGTGCCGTACACAAGTGAGACCACTTTGGCACATACATCTTGGAGTTTACAAGTGTGAGAAAATGTGTGAGTTCTAAGAGAATGAGTGTGAATGTCTGAAATTAGTTTAGTTTAAAATGAATACCGTATTTGCCTTCAATATGGTCTTCCACTGAGTTTCATTACATTTAATTTTTATGATAGGTGTAGGATTTTATATTTATTAGCTATGTATGGTATGTAAACGGTCAATGAATGTATGTGTTCCTGTTCCGCATGGAAACACATGCAGTGAGACTATTCAGAAGCTACTTTTCTGTGACTCCTATGCATTGTGATGCTGAAATGTAAAAGTCAGAAAAATGGCATGTCCACAGACTTTGGCTGCTGTGAATCTGAACTGCCTTTCACCGTGGATAGTCTCCTTCTCTTATGAAATTACTTGGTTGCTTTCTTCCAGATGAGCTGATTGCTTTCTTACGGGCAGTTGCATCTGAAGCCCCTGCTGTTCCATTTTATTACTATCACATTCCTCCTCTGACGGGTGTAAAGAGTAAGTACTGCTTACTCAGCTTTTCCTGGGCCAGGGGGCTCTTAGCAACCCGAATAAACCTAACGGCTAAGTTTTTCAAGACTTCCTATTTAGCAGAGGAATAAGGAGTAGAATACGTATCTTAGTTATTTACTCTGGACATCAGGTTATGTGGTGTTTTGGGATGTATGAATCTGTATTTATTCTTCAATAAGTTGCTGCCAGGTCATTCCTAAACTTTTACATCTCTGGGTTTTTTTCTTTCTGATCTGGGAAAAGGCGTGCTTCAGAGAGGATGGAAAGATATCTGTGATGAAACTTTGGGATATAATGACTCTGAAGTTGTTTAACTGGTTGCTTTATATAGTTTACCAGGCTTATGCCAAAGGGGAGTAACTTGTAAAAATAGTAAGTCTCTCTCCCTCTTGGGGAGGAGGCAGGGAAGTCTCGCAGGATGGGGATGTGTTTCTTCATGTGGGATTGCTCTTCTGCACAGTTCGTGTTGAAGAGTTGCTGGATGGGATAAAAGAGCAGATCCCCACCTTCCAGGGCGTGAAGTTCAGCGACACAGACCTCTTGGACCTTGCACAGTGCATAAACAAGAATGACAGAGAAGAGTTTGTATTTCTTTATGGGGTGGATGAGGTAAGAGGCTCCTCTTAAAAATGATTTTTTTTCTAAGGCATTCTCTTGCTTCAGCCTGGAAAAAAAGTAATGCTGGGCATTGAGTGCCAGGTAGTTTTGCTGTTTCTTCCCCCCCCCCCCCTTTTTTTGATGTTTGGTATGTGAAGTAAAAATATTCTTTCCCCCCTCTCCCATCCCAAACTAGCAACTGCTGAGCGCACTGGCAATAGGGGCAAATGGAGCGGTTGGAAGGTCAGTATATCTTGGACTCCTTTCCCCCTCCTACAAACACTTCTTTGTTGTATCTGCCACTATCTGCATAGGATTTATCTAGTTGTCTTCTATCGTAGTGGTGGAGGACTTTGCAGGATAAGGCTGCACAGTACGAAGCAGACTGATGAGCTAGTGCTGGCAATGGGACAGTTGTGTAACCTGGACCTCAGAGTATGGTAGTTTGGGTGATTATTGCTGCAGTCTGTAAGCTGACCCAAGGGTTATAAAGTATTTCTTTATCCTCTCAGCACCCTTCTGAAGTAGGGAATTTCTTTATCTTCATCGTATGGGTAAGGAACCAAAGCCCAGAGAGGTTAAATCTTTGCCTTTGTTCACTCAAGAAGTCTGTGAGAAAAAGGGCTCTGGAACAGTGTTTTCTGAGTTTAATTTCTAATTCGTCTTTTCCCCCTCATGCTGGGCTGCTTAGGTGAATTATTGTATGATATTTCTGCCCTCGTGTAGAGAATCCATTAAATGAACAGAAAACTAGAAAATTAAGTGATTGCCCTTCAGTATTGCCTAATTGTTTCTTTTTATTTTTAATTTTGAAAGGCAGTTCCATTTGGAAAGAACTGGGGAGAGAAATCCGAGCTCTAAACTCATTCTTAGGGCTTGGCATACTTATGACGCCTGACACTATGAACACAGGCACAGACTGCATGAATCTCTATCACACTGCATTCTGATAATGTCAAGACAGAAGGCCTGTGGGCTACTTTTTCTGTTTCAGTGGTTCTTCTAAGCCTCCCTTGCATTTGCCAATCTTTTTTTTTTTTTTTTTTTTTTTTTTTTTTTTTTGGCAGTACGTACAACTACTTGGGCCAAAAAAACAATATGATGTTGCAAGCTTTTGCACAGCACGACCTTGCATTAGCACGGAAGTATCAGGTACAGTATCTTCACTGTTACTGCTGGGAGCAGCCTTCTTTTTCCTCTCCTCTAACTTCACTGGGATTATGTTCATACCCTGAGGTAGCTCTATTAAAGCAACCTTCTTTCGGCTCTAACCCCTTGCTTATTATTCCTATCTTCTCACCTTTTTGACCAGTACATACCTATCCTTACTAATTTATTTTTAACCAAGACCAGCCTTACCCTTCAAACTTCTGATCTCACCTCTGCAGCATGAGCGATGCCCTGGCCTTTTTCCTTGAACAAGCCCACAGTGGCCAGGCCCTGTGGCTAGGAACGTTCTGGTGTCACCTTACATGATGAGATGTAGAAAGGTGTTGCAAGTCAGTTCTGGCTTGACCCTTTTTCGTCTTGGCCTGCTTGATGATTTGTGAGGAGTTCTGAGCAGTCAACATACAAGCTGTACCCAATATCTGCTTTCACTGGGACATACAAGACATCCCTTTTTTGTCTTAAAAGAGAAGTGACTGCAGGATGAAGCAGTAATAATGAAGGATGATCTGCTCTGGAAATCTCTCTACCAGGCAGTGGAAATTCAGATTTGTTAACCTTTGCAGCCTGATAGGAAACTTATCAGTGTTCTCAGGCAGCTTGCTGCAGGGGCAGGCTGAACATGAGAGAGACTGAGGGGAGTGATGGTTTTCTTATAGCCTTCCCTCCCTCCCCTGTTCCAGTGGAATAGAATTAATATTTCACATAGACTGGCCAGGCGTCCAACAGCTTTTCCCAAAGCTATGCCACAGTTGCATAAAATGTAAATACCGTAATACCTCTAGATGCTTGTACGTCTTACAAATATGATGGAATGAATAAACTGCTGTTTGTCTCTTCTAGTTTCTCACTGGTGAATTTCTTAACTTTGTCATCAAACTAGGTAAGTCCTACATTGCCTCTGTCTCTTGTTGTATCTTAAAAAGCAGACTCAATGCTCCAGAAACCCTCATGTTGCTGAATTTCCTTCCTGAAAGATTTCAGGAGAAAATGTTGCACGTGGTGTTTCCTGAGATAGTAGCAGCTGGGAGTTCAGCAAAGGGAGGGGACCAAGCCTCCCCAAAAGATTCCACTCTCACTTCCTTCCTTCTACTGCCAAGTTTTACAGCTTTTAAATAGTCTTTCTGTGATTTATCTTTTTACCTTTTTCTTATCCTGACTCTTCCTGTGTGTGTTTTTTTATTATTATGTCTCCAAAAGCCCATTTCTTGCTTCTCTTCTTTGAGAGTCATTGACCTCAAATGATGGTGCCCCAGTGGGAAAAAGCAGCTCTGATACTTGTCTCTCCTGTCTTGCTGTAATTTAAGAATAACTCTGCTCAAGGCTGTACAGTGAGGATAAGGACAAAACACTTTAAAATAGAACGATTTTATAGAAACAAAACCAAATTTTTATATAAAAAGCATTAAGAACAACAGAGCTGGAGTATTGTAAGGAGACCGAGTTGGACGCTTCATGGTTTTCACACCATGTTAACTGTGCTTTTGCTATACATACTGTATGTAAGCCGCAAAGAATCTGGCTGAGCTTTAGTTCTTGGTTGTATTTCCAGGGTTAAAAGTCAGAGGAAATCCATTATCATGTAGAATCTTGTAGGTAAAAAGGCAAATAAATATTATCGCTTAAATAAGTGTAGTAAGTAGTAGTAAGATGTAGTAAGATGTATTTTTTACTGTCATATCTTTCCTGTCTGCAAGCACAATCATCTCTTCCTAGTGGCAGTGTTCTCACTTCTGGGAAGTGCTTAAACCCTGGTTTATGCAGGATCACACAGGAACTGTATGCTATTGCTGCTTTGGACACCTATCTAGAGACTTTTTAAAGTGAAAAGATCTGTAAATTACCTGGTTTTTCTTTTGTCTGTCCAGGTTTTGGTGTTGCTCAGACTAAAGCTGTAATGACTTTTGTTTCTGGCATTCCCATGGGACCTCCACGGCTTCCGCTTGTTCAGGCCTCAGAGGAATTCATCACCAAGGCTAAAGCCAAGCTAGATGGCATTGTCTGGCCTACCAACTGATTTCACTTCCATGTGGATTTTCCACATGGACGGTGAATCCCTTTTCTGGGTTTCACTCTCACTTGGCACGCTCCCCGTGTGACAGGCTGATTTGGCTGTGACTTCTGTCAGGGAATTTGCAGGGTGCCTGAGCCCCTTTCTGTTAAGGCTGGTCTTGTTGGCACGCATCTAGCCGCCTTTTCATTTAATCTTACCCAGCTCCCCTGGATTCCTGCACATCCCAGGATGAGCTGTTATCTTTAAAATAAGCAAATTTTTCCCCAGGAGAAGGGTCCTGACTCCTTTTGTACAGAAAACAAGAAGATCTATCTCTGCCCTCCACTGCTCCTTCCAGCTGGACCATGCTTTATCCTCCCCCTCCACCTTCACCAGCGTCTGCAGCACTGCAGTATGTTTTTATACACTGGTATGACACCGTCTGGTTGCTCAGACTGGTATTTTACTGTTTGTCATGAAGTCCTAGTCCATCACCAGCAACAAGTAAGGAATCTGTTAGGTTGGGGCACTGCCCATTCATGTAAAATCCTGTTTTTATCCTTTGTCATTGTCTTTGTACATCTTCACTTAATGCAAAATTTAAAAAATGTTTGCAACTAAGAGCTTTTGGCTTACTAACAAATGGATATTTCTCCATCTTTCTCCTTGCAACAAAACTGAAGCTGGAATTGAACCGTAAGTCTCTGTATGCAAATGCAATGCAATATATACTGTATTACATTATCAGGAGGTCATCTGTGGTCAGATTAAGAGGTCCTCTTTTGCACCCTGGACCTGTCCCTCTCCCGTGATCTTAACCCTTCTCTTCTGAGGGCATTTGTATTTTGCAAATGTAATGCCCTCTCCTGCTAGGGCCGTAAGTTCTGACAGCATTCTCACATGCCAAAATGATTGCACAGTGTACAGGGATATTTGAAACGGGAGGAGAGGAGATAGGGAAACGTGGAGATCTAGTTCTAAACTTTTCATAACCCAGGGTGTGAAATATTCTACTAATTTCCTTC
Source organism: Dromaius novaehollandiae (assembly GCF_036370855.1). Taxonomy (NCBI): domain Eukaryota; kingdom Metazoa; phylum Chordata; class Aves; order Casuariiformes; family Dromaiidae; genus Dromaius; species Dromaius novaehollandiae. The sequence continues at coordinate 8,690,975 of NC_088105.1, read as the reverse complement.
TACTTTGTAATTACTTAACAAGAAATATGGACTGCTACAGGTTTCCTCTGTTTCCCCCCTTCCCCTCTGAATTTGTGAGAAACTTAGGGAAGCTTTTCTCACTGCTTGGACATGGGAAGAGAGCTGAATCAGCCATGGGTGCTGCAGATCTCTGGTAGTTCACTGTGTAACTGTTACTCAGACAAAACTAGATGGGGCCTGCAAAGGAGAAGCATAGGAAAAAAACCACAACCATGAACATGAAACAACAACTGATTGTTAGGGTCTTTTCTAATAGAAACAATACAATAAAGTATCTTTATTGTAATTCCAGTGCTGCAACTTACTGATTATTTTAGTACCTGGCACATAGAAGTAAATGGCACCTAGATAAGGCATCTTTAAATGATTGTTTTCTAACGGATCCAGATTATTTTGGTTCAATAATTTTTATACCTGTGTCTGTCTCTATCAAATCTTGAAACCTTTTAGTCATATTTTGACTCACTTCTGTATTCAGTATTGATTATAAAACATTATTTTAAATACTCGTATTGCTGTTTCCTTTTTCTCTTTTGGAAAAATGCTGTTGGGGAGGCAGTAGGGGAGGAGGTGTGTGGGAGACTTTCTCAGGGTTTGGTAATCTTTCTTTTTCTTGTGTTCCCCCAAGGAGATCCTGTTAAAATTAGACCCTGTCAGCATAAAGTTCCTGCTGAACTTTAGCCACGTGGGCTGTTTTGTAGAAGTCAGCAGGACTTCATGGTTGAATAACATGTAAACGTGTGCTACAAACAGCAGAAAGCAAATTCTTTCCGGAGGTTGGAGTGAGGAAGGCTTTGACCACCTCTTTTGCTCCCCAGGCTGTTCAGCCCAGCCTTCCGCACCCCTTTGAGCTCCGAGGTGTTGGTTGTGCTTTCGCCTGTTGTCTCTGCCAGGTGACTGGATCTTCTGCATTTGTCCTGCATTTGTTGTTGGTATCCAGCTCTTCAGCGGGCAGAAAATCTGCATTTCCCAGATCTCAGCAGCAGTGTGCAGAGCAGCAGGAGCATGGTGACATCTGTGCCTGGCACAGATTTACCTTGTCAGCTGTTGCCGGTCCTTCTGTTGACTTGTCCTGGCAGCTAATGATTCTGTACCACTCTCCCCTCCCCCCTTTTTAAAATTTAGGTACTTCATTTTCTCCATGACTTCCTATTTAAAGATTCGTGGTTTTCTTTCTTTATTGGGGTCCCCTTCGGATTACAACAGACTATCGCTTTCCACCCCCCCCCCCCCCCACTTTTTACTGGAGGACTCTAGGGCATAAATACACCGTTTGGGGCTGAACTGGCCCAGGTGCAAACGCGCGAAGGCGCTGAACGCGTGTGACACTGGTGCGAGCAGCAGCGCGAGCCTCCCGCGCCGCCGGGGCCGGGCCCCGCCCTCTCGCCGCAACCGCCTCCCGCCTCGTCTCGCTGCAGTTTGTCCCGCAGCGGCCCCCGTCGGCGCGCATGCGCGCCTGCCATTTTGAAGTGCGGGGCAAGGAGACGTGCCTGCTCTCCGCCCTCGGCAGGCCGGTGCCGGGGCGCAGAAGGGGGAGAAGCGGGAGGGCGAGCGGGCCGCGCGCGGGGCTCCGTGCCGCTGCTTGCGGGAGGCTGCGGCTCCGGGGGGGGTAAGGGGGAGACAGTCAGAAAGCGGCCCCGCTGGCCGGTCGCGGCGGGCGCGCATGCGCAGGGCGGGAGCCGGCGCCGGCCTGGGGCGGCACTCGCCTGCTCCCGGCGGCCGTTAGCCCCGCCCCTGCGCGCGGGGGGCGGCCGCTCCGTGCCCTCCCCCCCCCTTCCCGCCGGCTGCCCCCTGAGGGCCGTTAACGGCTGCCGCGGCGCGCGCCATGGGCGACGTGAAGAACTTGCTGTACGCCTGGTGCGGCAGGAGGAAGGTGACGCCGGCCTACGAGATCCGCGCGGCGGGCAGCAAGAACCGGCAGAAGTTCCTGTGCGAGGTGCGGGGCCGGCGCGGGCCGGGGGGGCCCCGCGGTGCCCGCGCGGGGCTGCCGCCGCCTCGGAGAGGGGCCTCGCGCGGAGCGCGGCGCTGTTCGCGTCAGTGGGCTTCCTTCAGAGACCGTTCGAGCTGGTGGTGCGCAGCCATCCTGGGACTGCTCGTGCGTGTGTGTAAAGGCCCTCCACAAACGTACGGTATTCCTTGATGTATGACAGGGGCTGCTGGAAGCTAAATGTTTAGCGAAAATCTAAAAAAGACCCTGATGCATGAAAGCTTGACTGTTTTAAAGTTAGTGTATCCAGGCACCTGTTCCCTTACCTCATGCGGTGTTTTAAGGTAATTGCAAATGTAAAGTTTAAATGGGGGATTGCAAACTGAAATTTCTCACGTGTAGTTTTAAAATGTGCTGAATTGGTTTGTGAGCATAAAGTGGCCTGGTAAAAGTTCTTACAATAAAGAAGAATCATTGTTTTAAGGCGAATGTGTGCGTTAACACTTGTGTTCACACACGTGACCCAAAAGAATTTTGATCATCTGCTGAACTTGTGTGGAAATGTATTAAAAGAAAATTCTGTTGCGTTGGCCTCTAGTCTGTGTGCTGTTGCAATATTGCTCTGCGCTTGGCTGTTGGAGTCCTGAATGCTCCATCAGAGAATTTAAAGTTCAGATTGCCTTCAAGAAGGAGCTAATGCTGAGTCCAAGGCTGCTTGGAGAGTGGGTTAGTTATAAATAAAAATCATAGATCTGGACTAAACACATTGAATTTGTCATTATACCCATCCTTCCGCCTCGCATTGATCCCAGAAAACCCCATAGCAAAACTGAGCAGCACAGTAATATTAGGCCAATACTAGCGGTATTGTAACTGAGGTTGAACAGCGTGTCAGGATTTGAGGGAATGCTGTGCCTCCAAATGAGCAGGTGCCATATGGAAGTGATTATTGCTGGGCATCCCCGTTGTCACCCATTACCGGTAGCTGTGTTGTGTCTTTAAAAGTATCTCCTTTTATTTCCCCACCTTTGAATATATGCTACTTGCTGTCAGACAGGATCTTTGTAGTCTCCTTCCTCTTACGTGTAGGTGCTCTTCTTTTCTCATAACTCGTATGTGCAGATTTCTGTTTCATGCAGAAAGGAGAGTATTTTACTCCATAAATCTGGATTTGCAGTGCACTTCTATAATAAAAGTCTGAAAGTTTTGTGAAATTAGTGGTGAGGCAAAACCTCTTTGGACAGCAGCAAACTGCCTACTCGTGGAGTGGGTGTCAGCAGGGAATGGTGAGCTGGTGCTGCTGGTCTTATTTTGAATGTACTTCTTGACATTTTACTTCTGTGAGAAAACAAATGAAATAGCATATTGGTCTTGAATAATTGTTCAGACAAAGTGATTGTACATATGGTTGTATTGTTGAACCATCCTGTATTTTGAATGCTGATACCCTGTGAGTATCTGTAGAAATATAAGAGCTGAATGGATAGATCTCACTAAAACGTTTTCCTGTGTTAGTTTTCATGATACGATGTGGTGGTTGTAAATCCAGCAGAGTTACTGTTTGGTATTACTGTTGTCCTGGTAAGCTGATTGTCAGTGTTGCAGGCTGGAAACTCATTATTTGGAAACTTTTTAAGCCCAGTACTATCTGAATGTGCTTGTTGATGAGAAAATGAGTATTATCTACCAGTGTGATTCAGCACTGAAAGATAAATGCGATCTAGAATTAGTGCTGTTGTGCAGAACTCTGGTTAGGGCTAACTGGAGCGTTGTATGCAATTGTGCTCCCTTTTTTTTAAGAACAACCACTAACTACAGCAAAAAGCTGTTCAGATGGTCCGGAGAGTGAGGAGTGGAAATCAGAGGCATGTAACTCGTCTATCCAAATGAAGTTCAGATGAAATGAGGTTGCTGAATGTAAATATGTAAGGGTGGAAAATAACTGTTAAAGGTGAAGGGCAGTGGTTGTAGAAAAATAGCTGTAAAATGTCTGGTTAGTTTGAAATTTGGAAAAGGTTTCTGTTCTGTACTCAAATTTTGTAGCAGCTTCTCAGAGAAACTAGCAGGACAGGAAGATGCTGCTTTAAATTGTTGCTCTGTGAAATACCTAATGACTTGCTCACTGTAATAACACGGAACTACAGTAGGGGACACACAAGCTCGCTTCTGTCCCTGTTGTTTGAGATAGACTGGGATGAAGGCTGAGGAAGGTGAACGTGGGGAGAGTTTGCTGCTGCTTGCTGGCAGTGTCCCTCTCTACACTGATTTGTTTTCTCAACAAGGTTTTAGGAAATACTCCTTCTCTTGAGAATGGACCGTTGACATTTTCTTTAATAGGTATAAAATATTTTCTGGCCGCAAGTTACACCTTGAAGAGCTGTAGGAAAAATAACTTTGCCTTTTGAAGACACCTTTGCTTGTACTTACAACAGATGTGTATTTTAATTTGCAGGTTCGAGTAGAAGGCTTTAACTACATTGGCATGGGCAATTCCACTAACAAGAAAGATGCGCAGAGCAACGCTGCTCGAGACTTTGTCAATTACTTGGTTCGAGTGAATGAAATGAAGAGCGAAGAAATTCCTCCTTTTGGGGTAAGCTGCTCCTTTCTCCATACCAAAGACTAATCTTTGATTGTAATGCTGTGCATCTGGGTGCACTTTATTCTTGGAGTTCAGTTTGGCACCCGTGTGCAGTGAAGACGACTGAATCTGTAGGACTTGTGCCTGCAGTGTTGGAAAGCTGAAATATATGTGTTAGTCTGCATAGCCGATGGGGCTGGGATAGAATTCAGAGTTCTTGTGAGGTGCAGCCTGATGTTAAAAGTGCTGAGTGCTCACACCTGATGCTGGGAGTTTTGTGTTAAGTGCATGGTATGATGTATAATGCTGTGTAATTTAAAAAACAGACCAAAAACCCCAAAGCTGCTTTGAAGCAGACATTGGAAATTTGAATATTTTTTAACTTTAAACACTTTATGCCTCAACTCTTCATGTGTGAAATAGGATCATTGCTTTTTGTGGTGTTTTACGAGCCATGCAAGTGTCCCAGCAATGAGTATCACATAAAAGCTGAGGAGGAAGATAATTCTGTCTTTACAACAGTTGTAGTGTACAATAAATAAAGCATGGAGCTAGGTGTTAAATGTCAAGAGGAAAGGGAATACTTTTTTCCAGTGTTTCATTATAAGTATGTCTGTATAACATTAAGTAGTTAGTTTGACTAATTGAAGCAGTTACCTGTGTTAGAGCAGTGCTTCATTGTCTCTAAGCCGAGATGGACCCTATGGTAACAAGACCTATATCGTGTCTGTTGTACCACTTAGTTTCATGGTGATGCCTTGTGCTGCCTAGCTAGATCCTAAATGAGGAGAGTATGTTCTGTGCCTTGTGCTCAGTTAGTTAAATAGACACATTTCAAAAAGGGAAGAATTCAAACTCTATAGATAACTTGTAACTTCATTGTTTACGGAGGGTTTTATATGTTTTCTTACAGGTTTTTTTTGTATGTTCGTAATGTCTGTTTGAGTTATCTTGGGTATAAAATATGGACCATATCTCTTATTTTTCCCTGGATGCTCAAGCAATTGGTTTTGTAATTGCTGAACTTGAAGTCAGGACTACTTGTTTGAAAATCCAGTTCAAGAACATCCACAAAAAGCCAAATATTCTACAGTTGCATTCCTTTCATATTTAAAGAGGAGCTTTGGCTGTTACTATCGCATAATGATGCGTGAGCTCTTTATGCTGCCTAAGGTTTTCTAGCTAAATATTAAGAAGACTTGCTCTGTACAAAGGTGCTGTGTTTCCCTTCATTTTCTTCTGTAGCCAGCAGCAGTTGGTGATACCCCTGATGGACTGATGCATGGAGCAGCTAGAGATGTTGCTGGTTCCAGTTCTACTTTGGGTGGACCTCTTCCTCCACATTTGATTCTAAAGGCTGAGATGGGTAAGACTGTGAAAACTGGAATTTAGATATATGTGGGTGTAATACGTGTTTCTAGATTTGTTTCTTTTCACGTAGTATAATTCTGCACACAGAAGACTGAACTCGTAGTTTTGAGGCAGAGGTGTGACTGACTGCATGAGCACTGAGGGAGCATTCATGTCCTGCTGAGATCGCCAGGCAGTACTTCTCCATTGCCAAGGATGTGATTTGGGGGAACGACAGTTTTTGTTTTTTCCCCTGGTAGATAATGGCCCAGGTGCAGCACCTGGAAGCTCTGGCTCTGGTGGATCTCAGTGGGATCGGGGAGCAAATTTGAAAGATTACTATTCAAGGAAAGAGGAACAAGAAGTGCAGGCAGTAAGTCATTCTATTCAATTCTATTTTATTCTATTCTCTTCTCCATTACTTTAGTTCTTAGAGGTGTCTTTCCCTCCCTTTAATTTATTAGCATTTATAATCAGGCTTGCAATTTTCATTTGATATTTTGCACTTGGTTTTAACTTCAGTTAAAGGTATACCCACTGACTTTTAACAAAGCTAATTTATTTAAGCTAAAAAACAAAACAGATCATTCTGGGTGCTGTGAATATCAGATTATTTGTATAGACGTTTTGCTGCAAAAATGAGGAAATACTGAAGACTTTTCAGCATTTTCTGTAAAGAAGTCTTAACTATTTTACAGTATCTAGATAAGCTATTTCAAAGACTTGCTGTAAGAATGTTTAAAATTGCAATCTACTAGAAACCAATAACTAAATGTTTCTTTTACTATTAGACCTTGGAGTCAGAAGAAGTGGATTTAAATGCTGGTCTTCATGGGAATTGGACCTTGGAAAATGCGAAGGCACGTCTGAACCAGTTTTTCCAAAAGGAGAAGGTTCAGGGAGACTATAAATACACCCAAGTGGGGCCTGATCACAACAGGTCTGGTAGTTTCAGTCACCTTTTATATATTAAGAGTTAGAAATATTTTTGGTGATAGTGTCTAGTCACGCTTTTTTGTAGTGCTCTGCAGTTCTGTGTGAGAATGTGATATTCTTTACCAGGGCCAACAAGGTTTGAAAGATAGTAATTTAAGTCCTTTATAAGTGAAGGGTGTGACCTCATTCATTTCCGTAGTTTTTTGCCTTCTCTCTTCATTTCAGTGCCTCTGACTTGCTTTGCAGACTGTTTAATCCAGTTTCAGAATTGTGACATCCCTAAATCTTGAAATGGGAGTGATGAGCGTTGGTGCTGAGATCTGAGTGACTCTGAAGAAATTTGTATCTGATGTTTTTTGTGGATGTGTGGCTTTTACAACGATTTCTGTGACCTAGCTAACAACTGACATATCGATTTGAATGGAGGGAGTGCTGAATTGCTTGCAATGGTTGTTTGTATAACTGCAGTTTCTTTTGTACAATTTGAGTAAATCTTAAGTATGCTTACATGTGCTTAGCCAGAAATGTGCTTCAGGGACATCTTCTTTCTATTGTGGTTAACGTTTTTCAGCAGAATCTTCTACTGGAAAACATGAGTTTGGCAGAATCAAAGTGATCTTCCTGCAGGAGTTTTGAGGGTGTTCAGTTTCAGTTGAAACCAGTTGAATCCTTTTTGACTTTCTGCCTGTTCCATCAGCAGGGTGTAAGTGAACTGAAAATTTGCATGTGCTTCTCCCAAATGAAAATAATGCGTAACAGATTGTGCATAAAGAATTGATGTTTTTGAACTTTTACCTCTATTTGGAATAGTCTTTAAAAATCAAAACTTTGGGACATTGTGTTAATTCTTATGAAATAATTATGTGCTGTGGTCAGAAATAACGTCATACTGCTGCTGGATTTTTTTTCCTTTTCTAGTTTTATATAAATTTGTTTTCTATGAGAGTTATATTTTGGAAAGACAAATTGAGTTTTCTCATTACAGTCTTCCGTGAGAGACTTACTTGGAATATATACCGGACGTCTGGTATTCTTTTGTGGTTGAGTGTTATAAACATTTAAGGCATTTAAAGTATGTATATTGGTGACAAAGTTTTGAATTCTCATTTAAAACTTATCTTCTGGTCACTTCATCTCCATTTACATTTTCAAGCAAGGGCATTTCTCTCCCTTGAATGAACAATACAAAAAACAGGTTGTACAGTACTAGGAACTTAATACATGTTTGTTCCAGGTGTTGTGCTTGAGCACTTCTTTTGTTCTATAGTTTGCAGGTTGTAGTTCATTTTGATAGGTTTTCTGCAAGGAAAAGCATTAAAATCCATATATTTACTATGCATATTCTTAGGCAGAATGAGGTGGCCATTGGTGACAGTATGTTTCTCAGCCCGCTTACTGTTCTTCTGGAGAGCATTTCAGGGTGTAGCATTTCTTACACCCAGGAAAGCTCATGTGAATTACTCTTGAAGGAATGACAGAAGGGGGAACTGTAAAGATCTCCTGCAGCTGATCAGATAGGTAGAAAACAATCTTAATGTGTCCTAGCATTGCTTTGGCAGAGGGCAAAAGGTGATAACTTTTCTATGAGATTTAATCCTTTTGGTACATAGAGCAAGAGAGGAATGATTTCAGATGTTTTTGGAGTTTTGAGGAGAGTAATATATATGTTTTTAGAAATACCAGTTCTCATGCACATTGGCAGTGTGATTTTTTTTTTTTTATAGTAATAGTCTTTATAAGAAAAGTGTCAGTCTTGATCTCAGATTTTTAAAGGAGAAATATATATATTTTTTTGTTTTCAATGAATCTTAGTCAGTAGGTATAAGAACTTGGTAGTAGCAGTAAAATTTGGAATTGGAAAGTTTGTTTCAATTTTGAAAGGAGAGTGTAATTGTATATATGAATATGGCTCACCTAATACAAACTGTGAGCTAACTATTAAGGGATGGAATGTGGCTTTTCTCTTTTGGGATTCCTTTAGTGGTGCAGGATGCCTTTGCCTTCTGTTCAGGTTGAAGACGGTAGCAGTGGGTGACACCAAGATCTGTGCTTATTCAGACATGGGCTGCTTAGGCTGTACTAAGCAATCTCATGGGAGTCTACGGTAAACTGATTTTGGTGTCGCTGTTCTCCCCTTAGGTGGAGGAGAATGAGATTGAATGCTGACTATAGGCCTGGCTGAGAAACATACTGGCATCGGTGCCTTAATTGGCTGTTGTGTCCCCGAAAGCCAGTGGCCTTTGACCCATGAAGCCACTGTGCATGAAGGTCAGTTTGCTAGTAGTACAGGAAGGAGTTCTAACGCCTAACCTTTTTCTCTATTTACAGCAAGAAATCAAGGATGCAGCTGCAGGGTTCTGCCTGCAGCTGTGGAAGTACCAGAGGCATAGTTTTCAAAGAGGAGCTGCGTCTGATTAAGTCCAGTCGTACATCTTGAATCATATTTGCAAGTTTAAATCCAATCTTATGAGAACTTGGCTTTAATTTTTAATTTGTACAAATATGCACTTAGGTTTGTGACTTTAAAAACATGGATCTATTTTCCATCATCTGCTATTGACATGTAGTTTTCTAACTCCTTTAAGCCTAATTAATGTACCAGTAGACCTTTAAAGGAATTTGCTACAGGGCTACTAGGCAAACTATTACTTCTGCTGCACGCAGTTACTTTTGACTAAGTTCACAGAGTATGAAACTAAGGGTTGAAAATTCAAGTACGCAGATATTGCATCTCCTTCTATACAGATACTTCCAACGTAGTCTTTGACAAAGTGACCTGATTTAGTTTTGTCTGTGCTCGGAGCAGGCCAAATCTGTGGAACTGCAATGCAGAAAAAGAGTAGCTGTAGCAAGTGTTACATCCAGGTTAATAAACCTAGGCTCTTAGTGGGATTTATTAACTTTGGCCCATGTTACATTAAGATGCCATGTGCTTTGTAATTGTTGTCTCAGACAGTCTGGAGCATATTTCCTAATATGTGGCTTTAAATTTCAATGCTGAACAGTAGTATTTGCAGGATTCTTCTTAATGGATCTACTGATTATATTGATAGCAAGTTTGTTACCTTCTGACTTGAGGTTAAAGGGACTAAAGCGCTAGTATTGTACCCTGGTCGTTGATGAATTGAGAGCATCTGACTGAATACACACGAGCAGGTCTTCTGCATGAGTTTTCATTTCTCAAATACTATTCAGAGAAAAACAAAACACACTTAAAATGATAAAACCATTACTTTGTAAGGATTAAGTAAGAAAATATTGCTGAGTTTCGAGCTTTGCCTAAAAAAACTGGAAAGAGTGTCTACTTTGGCAGGGTTGATTTCAGCTGCTCTTGATAATTGTAGCCCTCATGTTCTTTCTTTTACAGGAGTTTTATTGCAGAAATGAACATTTATGTGAAGCAGCTGGGCAGAAGTAAGTGTTCCTCTCTATTTTTTGTCTTAGCAGGTGATTGATGTCGGTGCAGAGAACTAGGTAGAACCCTTGAGTAGGGATTTTCATAGTTACATGTTGGAGCCACTTTCAAGGGTGAAGGTTCATGTTTGTTTCCTGACGTGCAGTCTTTTTTTCTGTGTGCTGTGCTTGTTGCATTCTACTCCTTGCCTATTACATGCTTCCACTAATTTTTCTTCTGAGCACAGAGGAGTGCCTAAGGGATATGGTAGGTTTTGTCTGTCTTGGTAACTCGTCCTTCGCATATCTTACAAATGCAGGTGTCTAATGTGTTCCCAGGCAGTAGGTGGGCTTCCGTAATATTTATGTAGAGATTGCAGTAAAGCTTATATAATGTAGTTGGTATAGGATAATCATACTTCCTTAGGTATTGAAGGCAGAAAAGACCTCCAAGTATCCTTTATTAACTACAGGAGCTCCTTAGAAAGTCAGTAAATACTATTATGTAGGTAGTGTGAGTCAGCTGATAAATGGGCCTCGTTGAACTTTATGTTGGAACTCTGGATTTATCAAGAGTTGAGAGTCTTTCCATGAAACCTGGCTTGTGTGAACAGTCACAAAGCTCATCTCAGCAGTATCTCTGTGGAAGCTGTTTGCATCATCAGCCACTGCCACTCTAAGCTTTGTGTGCTGCAGGGATCTTCGGTCGTGAGCATGGATCAAACAAAAAGCTGGCAGCCCAGTCCTGTGCCCTTTCCTTAGTTAGACAACTCTACCATCTTGGTGTCATAGAGCCTTATTCTGGACAGACCAAGAAGAAGGAAGGAGAATCGGTGAGTCTGGTAGAAGGACCAGAAATTGTTGCTTTTGTTTTAGTGACACACGAGCACCCTCTTAGGAAGACGAGGGAGTGAGTTAGTGTTTGCACTTGATATTTAGCAGATTGGAAGTTAATAAATCATTTTGATTCTTTGGACAAGTGACCGATTTTTGGTCTGGCCAGTGATTTATATCAGAAATACAACTTAGTGTGTATGTGAATGGATCAGTAAAGGAATTTGATAGCATGTGAAATGAAATAGGACTTGCAACAAATGCTCTTATCAGTATAGATTTTCTAGAAGCTTAAAAAAACCAAGAGTTCTGTTCATGCTACATACAGTTCTCTGGTACATTTAGCATTTTTTTGGTATTTGGTTACCAATATGCCAGTATCTTCCTGTTCAACTAAACTCTAGACATTTCAGAGTATTCCACAGATTCTCGTTGGACCAAAAGTTGGCAAAATGTTTCAGGAATGTGAGTTTTGAACTGATGATGTTTTTTTGCCTTGTTGCGCTAGGAACTATTTGCTGGTTCAGTATACGCTCTAGTAGTCTGCAGTTCCTACTTTCATTGTCTGTATTTTTGTGTATATCTACATGTAGTTTTAAAATATTTAATAGCATTCCATTTAATAGGTGGAACCCTATGAAGTGTCGCTCTCTTCTGACTTAGAAAATCAGCTGCAAAACATTGTACGGGAGCTGTCTCTGGAGATTGTGCCACGGGTGAGTGTGTGGTTCAGATACTCCACTCCGGTATGTACAACCAGGGCTGCTTGTTTTAATGCATTCATCTTTCTCTGCCCACCTTCCTTCTCGATGTATAGCCTGAAGATCCCAGGAACCCAGTTCTGATTAACATTGGAAAGCTGGCGCATTTTGAACCGTCCCAGAGACAAAGTCCAATGGGAGTTGTTCCATGGTCACCCCCTCAGTCCAACTGGAACCCTTGGACCAGCTGCAATATTGATGAGGGTCCTCTGGCTAATGTAAGGCAGCTCAAAAACAAGTCAATTTTTTGTTTTCTTGCTTCTGGAACTTTTGAATGCTGTTTTCCTCAGGCTTTCTCCTGAGCTATTCCAAAAGAGAAAATAGAACTTCTTCCCTTCTTGACCTGGAGGAAAGGAGTTCTTTCACTGGTAGGAATTCTTTGTATTTAATTCATGTTTTTTTAGGCCCTCAAGCAGCAATGTCTTGGATGTCCAATTCTTTGCTTTGTTTATTTTTTTTTCCCTGCTATTGTGCAGCCATTAAAAGTTCAAACTGAAATTACAAGGTAAGCATATGGGCATCACATTTGTAATTCGCTAGCCTCTCTTTGCCATCTTTGCATGCTAAGAATTTCTCTTTTGGAAGGAGAAAGTGTTCTGAGTGGTGTCACTGCATAACATGAGTGCTTGCTTTTTCATTGTTTGTAGTCCCATTCACCACAGGATGATAAAAAACAGCCATCTGGTATCATAAAGTGAGGAATAAGAGAAGAAATAGTATGTCATCAAGTACCGCAGGCTGAATTTGGCCACCAGCATAACCTAGTCAGCAAAGATTCTCAGGGCAGGAACTTCAGTTTCCTACTATAGGGGAGCAGAGAGCTTATAACCAAAATAACAATTTAATACTTTTTTCCTCTGCAGTTTTTCTGTGAATGACTTTTGTTTAACGTTGTTCATTTACGTTTTGATTAAAAAAAAAATTGAGCTTACTAAAACTGTGAGTTGTTATTTAAAATGCATAATGAATATATTTACTGACATTGCAAAGTGAGCTAGCTTTACGTCTCATTAGGATTTCTATTTGCTAGTTATGGTGCAGCTAACTTCCTTTCAGTAAAACAAGTTAGCCCTTTGGTAGCAAATGTGAAAAGTTCTTTAAAATTCTTTCTTAGTTGAATTATAAGATTTATCTGATAAATTTCTCTCTCTGATGAGTTTTCCCTTTTAGCTACTGTTGTGTGAGTAGTGATGTACTTCCGTTATCTTATTCCTTACTTAAAAAAAACCCTGCTGTCACAGTGGTCATCCGAGTATCTCACTGGCTTTTTCAGTTTGTGGGGTCTTTCTGAAAGACTTCCAGGGATGGCCATTTAATTTCAACACACTAATGAATGGAAGAGGACAGCTCATCTGCCTAACTCATTTTAGGGCATTATGTGGGACACGATCCTTTATTGATATTTGGAATTGTTACATTGGTGCGACTGATTTTATAAAAAAGTTATGATACGATTAAATAGAGCATCAACAAGTCTCCAAACACTGTGTTTACTTTGCAGGCTACTCCAGAGCAAATAAGCATGGATTTGAAAAGTGATTTTGTATACCGTTTGGAGCAAGATCAAGAATTACAAAGGGTAAGTGCTCTTCCTGTAATTTGGCATGCTTGCGCTGGTCTTGTTCTCTTCCAAAAGAGGTTGAATGTAATACACACAGTGCAGAGCGTTGTGGATTTCAGTAGTAATATATGCCGAGTTTTCAGAAGTACGGGATGCTACTGTGGGTTAAGTAAAAGCTGGGATGGGTGTGGGAAATGTGTTGCCGCTGTTTTAAGAGTCTAGTTAGAGCAACCCGTAGCTTGTGTGATAAGTTTTTCCTTTGAGTAAGTGAAATCTCTGTAGAGGATCGAGAGGAATTAAGCACGTGGAGCAGAACAGGTTGATATTTGGACGTGACTGGAAATGTGCTTTTCCCCTCCCACCCCAGATACTACAAGAGAGGGAGGCTCTGCCTGTGAAGAATTTTGAAAACGAAATTCTGGATGCAATCCGCCACAATTCTGTGGTTGTAATTCGTGGTGCCACGGGTTGTGGCAAAACCACACAAGTTCCACAATACATACTGGATGAATATATCAAGAGCAACAGAGCTGCAGAATGCAATATAGTAGTGACACAGGTAAGGAGTACGTCACAAATGCAACTGCTTAAGTTTCATGACTGGATACTAGAAATGATCTATTGGGATGTGCTGAGAAATCTAATCATCATCACAGGCATCATTCATACAAGCTTGAAGAAGCCAGATTCTCGCTGGTGCATGTAGGAGTCAGGAGTTTTACTTCACCGTGACATTAATGCCGTTGCTCCCTGTAGTACTTTCTAATGGTTTGTGTTGTTTCATTATCAGATAGGACTTGGGAGAACAGTACATATGAGAAACCTCAGCATCATATACATCTTCATTTGAAGTGTTATTTTTTCACATACGCTGGATAGGATCAGATACTCTGGCTGGTACCTTGCCCTCGTGAAAAATTATTGGCCCTTTGAGGGGAAAGAATTCAGCAAATGCCAGGTGGTAGTTTCCATATATCCTTATATCCTTCCTCTGTAATTGCATGTGCATAATCAACCATTTCAGAAGAAAAAAGCTTGCTGTTAAGATATTAGAGTTGTAATGACTATTGTATAAAGAAATCTTAGGAAAGGGCACCTGTAATTTTTATGATTTATTTTTGTGCTTGTGGTGGTGTTCTGGTAAGCTAATAAAACTTCATCATGAAGTTGTGGAAAAACTGTTTCATCCCACAGCCTCGGAGAATTAGTGCGGTTTCTGTGGCAGAACGTGTGTCATACGAGCGAGGAGAACAACCTGGGCAAAGCTGTGGGTACAGCGTACGATTTGAATCTGTGCTTCCTCGGCCACATGCCAGTGTGATGTTCTGCACTGTAGGTCTGTATTGTTTTTTTTATGTATGGAGATGATTACTTATGACTCTGAAGTCCTTGAGCTAGCAGCAAAAGTGGAAACACGATTAGATTAATTTTTTTCAGAAAATCTATGTAAAAGATGTAAACATTTTTTTTGGTTAGAAGTAGTTTTCTAATATGCTGTTCTGGCAAGGAAGGATGAAGATGGTTCAGCTTGGTTTTCAGCTCACTGGAAGTTTGCTAATAAATACGGATCTAATATGACTCTCATAATCACTTAAGGAGATGAAATTGCTATATGTTGTTTGTTCTTAGAAGAAGACAGAAAGGGAAGCGGTAATGGGTGGGAAAGAAGAATTAATCTCTCTAGTAGTAACACTTTGTACCCTCCTGTTGCAGGTACAGATGAAAGCGTGGGGGATAGAGATGGGGTAGTGGGTAGTAAAATGTGTTGGACAGTTGGCGTATTTCTTAGTTGTTTTTTTTTTTTAAAAAAACAGTGCAACTGTTCTCGATGTTTTATCTGAAATTAAAGAATTGAGCTGTTCCTACGTTAACATCTAAATATTATATCTGCTTAAGGTGTTCTTCTGAGAAAGCTGGAGGCTGGGATCCGTGGCATTAGTCATGTTATTGTTGATGAGATTCATGAGAGAGATATTAATGTGAGTTACCTCATGATTTTGATCATATTTCTCTCTGTGCTTCTGTGCTATTTAACTTTTGTATGTGTTCCTGTGTAATTGTGCACATGTAGAAGGAAATAGTGCATTTTGCTGGATGCCATATATGCAAGTCTTCTATCTGTAATGAGATTTTAAAAATTCTTCTCTTAATTACTTCTCATCTCATCAGAAGATCAAGAACTTAGGCTTTCTTGCTATCCTATCGCTTTTGCCCATTAGGATCTCCTATATCCTGATACTTTCTGGAAAATAGAAGGGCATCATACTAGTACTTTCTGTTCAAAAGTGGGATATCACTGAATGTAAGAGTCAAGATTGGTTCAGGGAACAAATAATGGTGAATTTTTTTTCCACTGTTTTTTTGCACCACTTTTTCTACTGACAGTTTTGTATTATTTTAATGGTACAGCAGTAGTATTTACAGAAGGTGCCATCTAGATGGTAATATCCTTAACTAAATTTGGTTCTGACACAAACAAAAAGCAACAGGTCGAAAACAGACCTGGGGGAGATTGCATTTAATTTAAGAAATTGGAGACTGTTGCAGTCCCCTTGATTCTTCCGAATATCTTTCAACTTTGCCACGCCAAGAGTGAGAGAAACTATTAAATCCTTCCATGAAGCTTAGGCTTGCTTTGACAGGATCTGGGGACTCATTTGAATGGAATTGCAACGCAAATTTTTCTGACCCATCTCTTCATCTATTAAGATTATATTAATGATGTGTTGTATAAATTTTCCAATTTCATGGGATAATGGAATTTTATCTGTTGCAATAAGGGCCTACCTAACTGGAGGACAAAACTAAATAAATGTCATGTTTGAACAGAACTGCAAAGCTTTGCATACAATTGCACCAAGTCATTCTTATTTATTTTTGAACTATAACTACTTTATATATAAACCAAGTTTAAAAAGACTTTAGGTTGCCATGTTTTGTTAGGAACAAAGTTATTTTTGAAGGCTTTTCTTGAGTTCCTTCAATTCTGATAAAAGAATAAACTCCTCTTTGCATTGGAATTCTTAAAATTCTTTTATCCCAAGAATTGCACTACCGCACACTTAGAGCTGTTTCTGGTTATGGGATATATTTGTGACAATTTGCTTCTCTCGTCCAGCCATACTGCTGCTTGATAAGTTTGCACATCCGTGTAGTTCTTTCTGGTCTTTTTGGAAGCTTTCTTTTTACGGGTAGGAAATTAATGAAGCTCTTATTCTCTTTTTACACAGACTGACTTTCTTTTGGTGGTGCTGAGAGATGTAGTTCAGGCATATCCTGAGATCAGGGTTATCCTCATGTCTGCCACCATCGATACTAGTATGTTCTGTGAATACTTCTTCAACTGTCCTATCATTGAGGTCTTTGGCAGAACCTTCCCTGTTCAAGGTAAATCACTGGTTGAGCCTTTTTTTATAATTTTTTTATAAGTGCTTTTATTTTTATTAAGTCATATGCAGGCATATGGGACAGCAGGATATGCATTTTATTTAGATTGCCTTGTGTCTTACAGATATAGTTTACACCTGGCTGGCAAAGAAGACAATAATGATAAATGATTTCACAACACCGTTTAATTTAAAGCAAAAGAAAATCCACCACCGCTTGGGTGTTTTCCCTTGGAGGGTGAGAATAGTGATAGCCAGGTAGTGATGTTTCAGATCAGTTGTCTGTATTATTAGGAACTAAGGAAGTAGCTTTAAATGAGCCAGTATTAAAAAAAGCAGTAAAAGTTACATGGAAGTATATGGAATAGGGGAGTGCGATGGGAAGGATTCTCATATCCTAGCTTACAGTCAAAGAGTTTTCTTCAGTCTTGGCTTCATGCTCTAAAACCAGTATTCTGCAATATTGTTGTCACGTCTAGGAGGAATCTCAAAGGATGATAAAAAGAGTTGTGTTCCTTTCTTCAGCCTTATAGTGGTCACCCTTGACAAGCAGTGACTTGTCTGTCCTTGCAGAATATTTCCTGGAAGACTGCATTCAAATGACTCAGTTCGTTCCTCCATCAAAGGATAAGAAGAAGAAAGAGAAGGATGAAGAAGGTGGTGAAGATGATGATGTATGTTTGACTTTTCAGTATTAAAAATTAAGTGCCCGTTAGGGCTGTAGCTGTAGTGTAAGGCACATGTTGTTGTACTTTTGTTTTCTAATCATGCAAGATTAAAAAGTGTTTTCGAAAAAGCATTGTTTAACAAGGATCACTGTAATAAGGGCTAATTGATCAAGTTTGTTAATAAGCGAAAATTTATTGGGGATGTTACTGGGTGATACAAAGGAGGAAATACATTGCTCCAGTAATGGAGTAGCAGGTAAAGGCTAAAGGTAAACTATTGTTGAACATAAGCATTTTTAGCAGCTTTCAAATTTCTAATATCTGAAATTGCCGTTACCTTCAGAAACAGAATTGAATTTTCTGAATGCCCCTGTAACCTGAGAAGTTTCTTTTTTGTTGAAGCTAAAATTCTCGTGTTTTGTCATCCCACTTCTCTTTAAAAATAGAACTGAAATGCTTCTAGAGGTGAAAAAGTGGAAGTTAAATTAGTTTGATAGTTTCCCACTGCTAACCTGTTTTGAGTTACAATTGCGTTCTTGTACTAGAAAGCTGGGAAGTAGGACTACCAGCTTATTGGGAACCACTCTGTGAGCTGTGCCCGAGATGATCTTCCCCATCCACCCATCTCATTTTTCTATTTGCCAGGCCAGCCAGTCTCCAGAGGTGGAGTAAATTCATCAATTCATTTGTTGTTGGTTTTTTTTTCCTTTGTAGGCCAATTGCAACCTTATTTGTAGTGATGAATACGGCCCAGAAACAAAGCGCTCCATGGCTCAGCTGAATGAGAAGGAAACTCCTTTTGAACTCATTGAGGCCCTGCTAATGTATATTGAGACTCTGAACGTCCCAGGAGCTGTACTTGTTTTTTTGCCTGGCTGGAACTTGATATATACAATGCAGAAGCATCTAGAAATGAATCCACGCTTTGGTACAAGCAACTGTATTCTATTATATTTCATCTAGTTTTCCAAAAGCAAGGCTGACTTGTGTGTAAAAGTGGGAGCTGGATGAGTGGTTTAGAGAGCTGTGATTGGTTTGTACAGGGACATGAGAATGAATGGGTAGAAATGGTCATGTTGTGCAGAGAAGAAAGGGGAATTGCACAGTAATAGTTACTGACCTTTTTGTATTCATGTTGTAGGAGGCCGCCAGTATAGAATTTTACCTCTTCATTCGCAAATTCCTCGTGAGGAACAGCGTCGCGTGTTTGACCCTGTGCCTCCTGGAATAACCAAGGTATGAGAGCCTTTTAGGTGTGGAGTGTAACATACTTTGCTCTGTTGCGCTCTTATGGAGTGTATTGCTGACTTTTTTTTGTTGAGGTTATGTATGTTATCCTGCAGAAAGCAATGTATTTTATCTTGCAGTCCAATGTGAACTTTTTCAGAGCAAATATATTTAAATATGCATTTCCTGTTTTCATAGGTTATTTTATCTACCAACATTGCTGAGACTAGCATTACCATCAATGATGTGGTCTATGTTATAGACTCCTGCAAGTGAGTTCATGAAGTAGCTTTTTGTTTGGTAAATCCTGTTCTTTGGAATGCACATAAGGTTTTTTTGGATGGACAGAGCTGCCTTGTGTTCCCCTAGTCACAGAGCTGAATTGGAGTGCTCTAGCTCACTCAAGACAAATCTGCATTGTCTTTAGCTGTTTAACACAGTTACAAACCACACTGGCATTTCAGTAGGCTGTTTTTGGTCAGCTGCATTCACGCTGCTACTATTCACGTGAGGTGTCATGGGGTCTCAGAGCGTGTTTGAAATATGCCGTCTGCCTAGTGAATATTACAAATGATGTATATAACTGGAAGGAAAGTATGAAAATTCTTGGCGTCTGTTTTGGATCCTGTCTCTCTGTGTATGTTCTATAACCAACTTGCACATAGGAATCTCACTAACTGCATGAAAATGTTAAGCTTTTGAGACGTTTGTGAAAACTTAATTCTATATATAGCTAGGGACATTGCTTCATGAAGAAGAATATGATGGTTTAGCTAGATGGCTAACTAGCCAAAGGTTGGTTAGTCAGACAGGGATGGTTTGTTCTAAACAGCAGTGTGGCTGCAAGGAATAGAATAAGAGAACTGATTTGGCAGGACTGAAGATGAAGAATGTCTGATCTTACATTTTTTTTCTGCAACAGACAAAAAGTGAAGCTGTTCACTGCTCACAATAACATGACAAACTATGCCACAGTCTGGGCATCCAAAACTAATTTGGAGCAGCGGAAAGGGAGAGCTGGCCGTGTGCGTGCTGGATTTTGTTTTCATTTGTGCAGTAGAGCTCGCTTTGAAAGGTGAGACTGCCCTTTCTGAAAGAAAATAACCTTTGAGAGTCCTCTGAGAACAACTGTGTGCTACTTCTGATGAAGTGGGAAAATAAATTGAGGAAGCACAGAGAGGAAATGCATGAAGTCAGTTCACACTGTGATTCTTGGGTATCCCTTTTTTTTGCTTTAAAAAAATATCTAAAATACATATATTTATATGCCTTTACCCTTAGAAGGAGGTGGACAGATAGGTCATGATATAACTATTAGGAACTTTACTGCAAACTGTAGAACCTCTCGGAGGAAAATAATACTGCTTGGGAATTGAGGCAAGGCAGAAAAGGGCTTTGGAATGAGGCTAAGGCTCTAGTATCATACCTTGAAAAATTGCAGGTGCCTGGCATCTTCCCATACAGGCAATTCTGTCACCTCTCTGAAGCGGGCAAGATGGTAAAAAGCAGAGAAGACGGATGTTACTTTTCCCTCCATCAGTTCTGTGGGCAAGAAACCTGTTCTTGCTGCCCAGCTGCTGCTCTAGCAACTTCCCTGCTGCTGAAACTTTGACCTCTTCTATCTTCCAAACTGTTTCCCAGTAACTAAAGCCATGGAAATCCTGCTGCCGATTGTAGGAGCCTACACCGCTTCACACCCATTCAGTATTTCGTCTCCCTCTGGAAACATTCAGTGCACCTATTTTAGATAGCCGTTACAGCATAACTGTATTTCAGTGTTCAACTTTGTTACCTCTGGAAGCATCATTTCATCAAAAACTTAACTTGAAGTTGCTAACATTTGTTATTTGGATTTGCCGTGTAGTATGATGTATAGTGATTTTGATTAAGAATGTTTGACAGTGAACTGATTTTAGGCTCCTGAAGTAGTTGTGGAACTTAATGATCTTGTGTTCAGCTTCCTGCAAAGAACAGAGAAACAAAATGTCTGAGATCCATAGTGCCTAGAAAGTGCCTAGAAGGATACCAACTAGATGGAAATCTGTTCAAGGTGTTTTGAAACTTTCTCCAGTTGTTACTTAACAGTGGAAGCATTTCTAGGAGTTATGTTTCAACCAGTGAGCTAAATGATGACTGAAAATACTTCCCCAGAGATAGATGCAAATGCCCTATCTCGTTCCATCAGGTCTTTTTGCTACCAGAAAAACACTTCTGGAAACAGTGTCAAAAATACTCTTCTCAGAAATCCCGGTGGCACCCACAGGTGGAGTTGGGTGGTACAGAGGTGATAGAATAGCAAGTAGGGAAGTGATAATGTGAGGCAGGCTGGAAGCAGGTTGTCTGTCTTGCGAACGGAAGACTTGTCTTAGCAATACAGGGGATAGTTGTAAAGAGGCAAGAACGGGGCTGGACAGAGCCATGCTGCGGATCTGGGGGCTGCAGCCATGCAAACTCTCTGTTCAGCTCATGCTACAAACCACACTGGGTCCTGGTAATGTGAGGGCCGTACCAGCTGTGCCTTTCTGTTGTAAATATACCCTGGGGAGAGAATTTCAAAGAATGGAAGATACATACTGTTAGAACTGCCTAAGTCAGAGGAGCACAGTGGGGATAGGTTGGTGGATTGGCTGGGAGACAGTATTTGCTCTGGAAGTTGATAGTTTACACTGATGGAATGATCTATGATGTTGATCAAAGCTTATGTTCAGAAAAACGTGGGCTCTTTTGTTTTCTTCTCGTTCCAGACTTGAAACTCATATGACACCTGAAATGTTTCGAACGCCACTTCATGAAATTGCTTTGAGCATCAAATTACTGCGGCTGGGCGGGATTGGTCAGTTTTTGGCCAAAGCCATAGAGCCGCCACCTTTGGATGCAGTGATTGAAGCAGAACACACACTGAGAGGTACCGTTGTTTGTCCGCAAGGTTGTGTGTTGATGAAGCAGCCTCTAAGTGACCGCCCACATATAATGATCACTTACAAACTGGTTTAACATCTCCCTTTCAGACTGTTTGTTCAAGTAGAAGCAAGGTGTTTCCTGGGCGCATTGCGCAGTGTCTTCTTGCAGCTGAAGAAATATTTGAATTCCCAAACACAATGTCATTCCTTTAACAAACTTGGGCTTTCAAACTTTAGGCCTGTTATTTTACCAGCAACCTGCACTAGCTTCCAGCTTCCTGTTTTCCGACTGTAACAATTCTATATGATGAAGACTCAGTCCCGTGCCTAAAGCATTTACAGAACTACTAAAAGAGGGGTTACTAGTTTCTGATCTAATTCCTGCTTTCTACAGTTTGCTAACCCAAGATCTCAGTCTTTTGTGAAGGAATTTAACCTCCCAGTATCTTAATATGCAACCATCAATATCCTCATAATACAGGAGAAACTGAGATGGGGTTAAGCAGTCTCCCCAGGTTCTTCAAGGAACTAGCTGGAGTATGAACAGAATGAATCAGAGAGGAGCCCTAAGTTTATGCCCTGGGTTTAAAGCACTGATCTACAACCTCAGCATGCTTTGCAAATGTGCCTAGATCAGCATTTTTTAACATTTGTAAAAGCGGAAATACTCATTTCGTTGTTGATGTTATGAAGAACTTGTGTAAAGAGACTATGTTGTTCGTGTATGGAGGAGACCAGAATCAAAAACATAGTTAGATACATCTTCAAGTTTAATGACATTATGATCTGAAAACTTAGTGCTTTTTTACACAGCTAATAAGAAATGAAAAGCAAAGGGAAAAGCATTAACAACAAATTGACATTTCTACAGGTGCCTCTGTTTCCTAGATGACCTGTGATGTTTTCAGTGTTTGTGTATAACTGGTATTAAATTTTTAGGATGTTGAAATGTCTTACTCAAAATATTCCTTAGGCATTTGAGTTCAGTAGACATTAACAAAAATGGATTTGATAGTAGCTGAAGTTTTCTTTCTTTATTCACTTTTCTGTTTTATTGCCGAGGCACTAAAACTTGTTTTTTTCCAACAGTAAAGCTCTAGTTATGTTAAAGATTTCCAGAGTAGATGATGCCTAAGTCTGTAAATGGAGTATGCAAAGTATAAATTTACATTTTTCATTTATCTCTTAGAAGGCTATTTTAAAAAATCACATTTGTATGATTTTTGTTTATTATGCAAACTTAAAAAAAAAAAAAAAACCTACTGAATTTTATGAAAAGAATTTTAATGGTTATGACCAAATGGCCCTTTGATGACTCATGATGACTCATGAGGCCCTTCAGTCTCTGCAGCAAATAGCAACAGACACTTGCTTGACTTTATTATTGGCAGTGGTTTAACAGCTTAGCAGATGAGCTCAGGTGGTAATGTTTGTGTAGGGGAAGGAGAGAAAATCAAACAAATCCTTTGAACAGCAGAGCCTTGTGGGAGAATGATAATGTTTTCTTTTTGATGGATTGGGGGCTCTGTGATTTGGGAATTGCAAGGAGGACTTTACAGTTGGCTGTGACAGGCCTGCTTTGATTTTTGTGAGGCAGAAATCAGATAAGATTAGATGAGTTTTAGAAACTTTAAAATAAAGTCGAATAGCGTCTTCAGCTTTTCTGGCCTTTCTCTGTCTTTTGTCCCATGTAGAACTCACCGTCATTAAATGGTTTGTACAGAAGCAAACTAAACTTAAACGAAACAGAAAAATATGTACATGAATTAGATATTAACTATTTTAGTTGTGGAGAAGGTAGTAAAACCTGTATCTGTAAGGATAAAATAAAATGAGTTTGTTTAACCCTAGGCTGGTTTTGAAAATCAGGATGGCAGTATCGTAAAGAAGATTATATGGAATACCAGCTATATTTAAGTTTAAACACAATTATTAAAATCTGAATTTCTTATCTAAGGGTTGATTGGATTAGACAGCCATCTTTGATAATAGGAGATTTTGTTTCAGAGCTTGATGCCCTGGATTCCAATGATGAGTTGACACCTCTTGGAAGAATCCTAGCCAAACTCCCCATTGAACCTCGTCTTGGCAAGATGATGATAATGGGCTGTATTTTTTAGTAAGTTTAGAAGTCTTAGTGGTCTTTTTGCTGTTTCTCTGAATTCCTGAGCCTCTAGGCATGCACTCTACAAGAGGAAAAACAATGCCTCCAGATGAGTAATGAGTGCCACTGCTGGGGATAGGAAACTGAATATTCATGAAAGTAGAGGATAAATAACTTTTAGTAGAGGGAATAAAATATTCATGAAATGCAGAGGAACTGAAAGGGACCAGTAGAGACTGAATATTTATGAAGTAAGAGTGGGACTCTTAAGTACTTCAGTGTAGCAGAAATGTGGTATTTGAGACCTTGATAAAAAGAAAAATGAATTCAAAGATTTTGCTTCAATGGAGTAGAGAACCGTTGTTTGCAATTGTGATGGCCGCAGGGTCTTTTTACTCAGATGATGATGGTGGAAAGAGCTGTGTCTGGGTTGGGGGGAAGGGGAAAGAAGGAGGACAAAGGCCTTGTGAACACTTGCTGTTGTGGGAAGGTTAGCTGCTGGAATTTGAACTGATTGAACATCCCCTTTCTGGGAAGTGTTTCTATAAAGAAGTCTAGTAGACAAGGGCCAAATTACGAAGATCTCTAACCTGAAGTGGGAAGTTTTTACTTGTAGCCACAGGCTGTAGCAGCTGCTGGCAGCAATACTGTGAGCAAACGCCATCCTGCTTCCTTTTGTGGTTTCTGTTTCAGTGTGGGAGATGCTGTTTGTACCATCTCTGCAGCCACCTGCTTTCCTGAGCCTTTCATCAGCGAGGGCAAACGGCTGGGTTATGTCCATAGGAATTTTGCTGGGAGCAGGTTTTCAGATCATGTTGCTCTGCTCTCAGTCTTCCAAGCCTGGGATGAAGCAAGGTATGTTGTCTTGCCATAGAATTTGAGAAGTTATGAGTCATGTGGGGTGCGCAGTTTTGTGACCTGACTAGACAGTGGCTGCTTCGAACGGCTGGACTGTCACACCTCTCCTTTTCTTGGACAGACGTCTAATTTAATCTGTTTCTGTTTTAGAATGGGCGGTGAAGAAGCAGAAATGAGATTCTGTGAACACAAAAGACTCAGCATGTCTACTCTTAGAATGACTTGGGAAGCAAAAGTCCAGCTGAAAGATATACTTATTAATTGTGGCTTCCCAGAAGGTGATTCTGTTGGACATAGTAATTTAACAATTGCATTTTCCATTGGGGGATGAGCGGGTTTCCCATAATGCTGTTCTTCTTTTACAGCTGCATTCGGGTGAAATTTTAGTGTTGTCTCATTCTTTCCTTGTCTAAACCAGAGAAATTGTGGTGGTTGCAGTGTAATATAGGGAGCTTTTGGAAGCTGAGGTTAGGGTTGCAGAATTAAAAATCTATCAGCAATTGTCCTTAGAGAGTTACCTCCCTGATTTTTTCTTCATCTGTTGCATCCCCTAAATGTGCTCTGTAAGTGCTGCACTCCCCCCTCTTTTCATGCTGATAGAGCATTTGCAGGCCAGTTCTGCCATTAGCCTAAGGGATTCAGCCGCTCTCAGTACTGCCTCTCCGTGTGATCTAAACAGTGTGCTCTGCGCCCTGCGCTCTTCTGGATTTGTGCAGTGGCAGAGATCTGTGGTAGCGCAGCAAATGTTCAGTTTTCTAAAAAGGCCTTTTTGAAGTATTTCTTCGAGATGGTCAGGTTCTGAATTTGCCTAACATCCCCGAGAGGCTTGTTCTCTTAAACGCCTGGTTGGATTCGGCACATGTTCACCACCCTTTTCTGTTTTTAACACTCCTTTAATTTCCCTCCCCCCCGTCCCCATGCTGTTAGAATCATCGCTGCATTTATCCTTAACTTTATTTCTGGGCAAGATGACCTAAAAACAAGCCACCAGAAACTCCAGGGAGATTTTTAACAAACCACATGAATAAAAACATCCATTATGACCTCCCCAAAAGACCTCTCCAAACCAGATGACAGGAAACACACTGTGGTGCAGCAGATTCCGGGCAAACCTCTCTCCCCTTGTTTTTGAAGAGCTGGTGGTGGTGGTGGGGGGGAGGGTTGAAACATCTCTTTCTAGTTTTATTTTTGAGCTTTTTGCTCTCCATAATTGCAAATCGAATGTAGTATTGAAATGCTTTGAGTGCAGAGGTCTTTTGAGGACAGATGCCCAACTACCAGTCCGATTGAATCTGTAGACGATTGGATCCAGGATCCTGAGCAGCTTTGCTGTGCTACATGTCCTGCATGACCCATGGACGCTAGCCAGTCTTCTGTTCTCTGTCAACAGAATGTCTGGTGACTCAGGCTTTTAACAGCACTGGACCAGATAACAACTTGGATGTCGTAGTCTCCCTGCTCGCTTTTGGGGTCTACCCCAATGTCTGCTACCACAAGGAGAAGAGGAAGATTCTAACCACGGAGGGGCGCAACGCACTTATCCACAAGTCATCGGTCAACTGCCCTTTCAGCAGCCAGGACATGAAGTATCCGTCGCCCTTTTTTGTTTTTGGTGAAAAGGTAAAGATTTTGACTCTTTTCTTGATCACGTGCAGCCAAGTAGTATCTTGTTTCTTATGGCTTCTTTACTAAAGGAACCTCTTAGACACTGGGTAATGTTTAGCTTGTGTTTTTCAGAAAGTGCAGCTTAGCCATTCAGTCCTCACAGTAACTAACTTTCAACCAATCAGTTCAACAGAAGTAGAGATCTTGGATGCATAGAAGGTTCCTGTGAGCTTTGTAAAAACAGCCAGGTCGTAGAGAAGAGTATCTTATCAGTATCTTTCTTAAGAGACTGCTGTGGGAGCTCTGCCATACTATTAGGCCCTAGAGAATTTCTGTCCTTACCACCTTGCTACTTAAGAATCCAGAAGAAAAACAGGAAAATGTGCTATGGCGGTAGAGTGTTCACTTTCTGGCATGTAAGTAGTTTGTCATCCCACCGGGGCAATTCCTGTTTGTTCAAGCCTCTCGGAAAACAACTGAATTCAGGGAATACTCTGGAACAACCACCTATTACTTTTCCCAGGGTCCCCATGACCTTTTCCTCCATGCCATTAGTTTTGCACACACAGCACATATTGTACACGTACAATTAAGCCCCTGTTTGCTCTTTGGTTGCCATCACTGCAGCATGTGAATGCAGCTGCTCCTGCTCACCCTTCCCTTGAGGAGTAGATGGAGGTGATGCCTCTGTCCGGGACGTAGCCAGGGAACAGTCTGCGGCTGTGAGCAGACCGGTTGTGCTGTCTGTGCACGGTACCCCCAGCAGAGCGATGGCAGAGGCCCTGATGTGCTGTCCCCGACTGTTGAAACCAGCTGTGCGCACCGCTGGAGTCTGCGCTGCCGACAGGCCTCTGTCTGGGAAGGGCTGTAAAGAAGTTTTTCAGAATAAGCATTGAGTTAGTGAGGTGTCTTGCTGTGCCGAGAGCATCCAGAGGTTTTGTAACAGAAGTGATATTGTAGAGGTATTTCTTTTTGTCACCCCACCTACAGAGATTAGTTCTGAATTCCTTTTTTTAATGCTAATTTTTATACCCTCTCTTTTTGCTGACATATGACATATTTTACTAATGACAGATAAAGTACTTCATTGGTAATAAATGGACTTTTGGCTCCTTTGGGCCCTGGCTTGGGGCTTGGCTTGGTACTCGGGATTTTTACGTAGGCAGTTCAGAGCTGTGGTGAGGCTTCACCTCTTCTTCACCCTGTATGACAGGATCTTAAGGTGGACAGAGCTTTGGTCTGCCTGGACTGTCTCTGTAAAATGAGCTCCCCAAAAAAGACCAGAAGACTTTTGAACTCAGAAAGCTGTGGTTTTTTAAAATAAATAAAATCAGCAGAAAAGCTCCACCAAAATACTTGGACAAAACTGAGAGCGATAGTGTAAGACAGTGACTGGGTAAAACTGTGGTGAAGGAAAGATTTATCTGCAGCGCTCTTCCTACCCAATACGTACATGCAAGAAGAAAGTTTGTTTGAGGCTTGGATGTCTGTTTTCCTGCTGTAGCTATTTTTCTGCCCCAGTTTCCATTCTGGAAACTTCTCTGTTTTGAGCATGTCTAGTGGCTCCCAGGGTAAGAGCAAGCCTCCTCCCTGAGGACAAACAAGTAAAACGGATTCTGCCCATCACCCTCATGTCCAAAAGGAGGAGAGATGCCGCTTTTGATGTGGGAGGCTGAAATCCTAAGTAGTGCTCTTCGATTCCTTGTTAAAGTGAATGGCAGTTGCCCACGTAGTCAGAGCCGTTATCTCTGGTTCACGTCAGATGGCTCGTTGTTTTCATAGTGCTTACTTCGAGTATAAGCTTAAGGTCTTGTTCCTGTATAACGACAATGCCGGCGTGTTAACGCAGCTGTGTAGTGCCTTAGAAATTTTGCCTATGTGGGACCCTGCTAAAGAAGCAGCATGAGCTTCTCATCACAGCCCCAGCAGTGCAGAAGGTGGGAAGATACTTCAGCTATGCGTTGGTCATTTTTAGATGGACAGAACTTGCGATGGCTCTTGCACAGTAACAAGTGCATGATTGCAGACACGCAGTCCTGGGAAAGGGTGTTGTTTTGTTTTACCAGCCAGTGCTGAATCTCTGTAAATGTCTGCTCAGCGCTCGATTTGGTTTGCGTGTGTGCCCTTGTGAGGTCCTAACACTGTACCTAGATATTGGCATGTGGTGTTGATTTTCAAAATTCCCTGGTTTCAGTGGCCATTGGAGGTACAGTGATCCGTCTTTCCAGAGTTGTATTCCCCTTCCATCCGCAGATCCGAACGCGAGCCATCTCTGCCAAAGCAATGACCTTAGTGAGCCCGCTGCAGCTGCTGCTGTTTGCCTCCAAGAAAGTCCTGTCTGACGGGGAGCTCGTTCTGGTGGATGACTGGTACGGCCTTGCGTGACGGACGTTCAGGTCTATGGAAGAACACGGACTGAGGGGAAACAGCTGCTAACACAGACACAAGTGTCTTTAGAACAGGGCTCCCAGAGCAAGCCATGCAGGACAGATAATTGTGAGGGCATTACCTCTGCTTTGTACGAGGAAGGGAGGGGTTTATTTTGTCAGCACTGTTTTGTGCAGATTATCTACTTAAATTAAAAACATGACACCAGGCAATTTCCATGAAGACTGCTATTTTTTTCCTCTTTAACTGGAACCTGAATAAGAGGTAGTAATGCATTTTGGACGTCCCCTTCTCCAAGAGAGGCTAAGGGAACCTTTTAAGTCTCAGAAATGCAGCTTGAGGAGAGAAATGGCCTTGACAAAATACCTGGATCCCTTTTTTCCAGTTGGTAAAGTGAAGGTGAATAATTGCTTAAGCCATATTTGCGAGGCTGCCCTATAGCCTTCAAAATCTTGAGGCTCTTTGGATTACTTTGTATTTTTGTACAAATGCTCCAAAAAGTAGCCTGTGTTTTCAGGCCAAAGGTTATGTATTGGTATTATTCGAATGTTCCACATCTAAAGAGCAAAGTTAAAGGGAAGGATAGTAGGTATTTTAACAATGTCAGGTTTTAGAGATCTGGCAGATCTGCCTCCTGAATTTTAAGTCCCCTCATTAGCAGATTTGAGTTTCAAAGATGAGAATGTAGATTTCTGGCTCAGCGTATGCAGCGCTCAGTGGAAAACTACTTGATGGAAACTCTTTCTAAACAGTTTCTCTCCTGGAAGCGGTGATGCATCTAACGTAACTCTCTCTACTCTAGGATCAAACTGAAGATGTCCCATACCGTAGCCGCCTGCATCACTGCTTTGCGTGCTGCAATGGAGGCTCTTGTTGTGGAAGTAACTAAAGATCTCGAGATCATCAGGCAGCTGGACCCTGTGAACGAGCGAATGTTGAACGTGATCCGTCAGATCTCCAGGCCTTCAGCCGCAGGCATCAACCTCATGGCTGCCAGCACCAGGTTAGCTGGGCTCCGTTCGTTCGTGCAGCTGGAGCTCTGGGGAAGGGCGTGTGCTGCGCCCTGTGGGAACACTGAGAGCCAGGACAGAGCGGCTTCGAGTGTGCAGCCCCCGCTCACCCCGCACGGGGTGCTGCGGCAGCCCAGAGCTCGGGGGGCCAGGAGGCCTGGCCGGTGCGGGCAGGACCTCTAGACTTCTGCTGCAGAAGTCTGTAGTCTGAGCACGTGTAAAACTGTCATGGGCAGAGTCTGAGGCAGACAAATCCCTGGCTGTTTCCATGGCAAGGGCAAAAGGCACTCCGTAATGAAAGGGCTGCTTCCTGACACATTTCATCACTTGTTCCAAAACACGGTGACTTTCAAAGAAAAGATGATCCAGGTTTATTCTGGGCAAGCCTAGTCATCTCTGTCCCTGGGAATAAAAGTAAATATTTGGCTGCTTTGTTTTCCCCTTGCACCCCTCCATAGCCCTTCATAGGCTTATTTTTGTGTTTTATTTCTGAGGCAAAAATGAACACATCTGTGAGCTGTTAGTAAAAGGATCAAAACAAAGATGCAGCTTAGATATGTCCTTCACTGATGTGTGAGGAGCAAAATAAAGATCACCGTGTTCGTATAGGTGGGACCTGGGCTCCCTGCTCGTGTGTGTGAGCTGGAGAAGCTGGACTGAGGGGAAAACTTGCTGTGCCAGATGCAGACCTGGCTGAGAGGATCTGGCTCGTGGGGCACTTCAGGCTGTTCCTGGCTGTTCTTTATTGACGTGGAAGGGTGCAAAAGTGCAACCTCCAAGTGCAACTGAATAAGCAGAAAACAGGGGCATATTAACTGGGCCTCTTGGAAATTTGTTATTCCTGGGATTTTAAAAAAGAATGGAATCCATTTAATCGTGTCAAATAAACGATACTTCTCATTGCCAGATTTGGAGATGGTCCTCGCCCCCCGAAAATGGCTCGCTACAACAACAGAGGCGGCTGCAGCGGCTGGGGAGGTTACCAGCGCGGCTCCGGCTACAGAGGCGGAGGGTACGGGGGCTACAGCTCCTACCGCGGGGGCTCGGGGGGAAGAGGCTACCAGGGGAGCCTGGGGGGAGGTGGTGGCGGGGGATATCGAGGAGGAGGGTATCGAGGAGCAGGCGGTGGGTACAGAGGGGGCTATGGGGACATGGGCAGGGGTGGATGGTAGTTGTGGAAGTTCAGTGAAGTCTTCCCGCTCCAACAGAAGTGCATGTGTCTCCTCGTTTCCTGTCTTGCTGTTACCAGTCTGTTTGCCATTTGAGTTGCTTAGAACTAGTACAGCTCTGTAAAATATTGTTCCCTTCTTAGAGAATTTACCACAACTTGTATTATTTTGTTCTTAATAAAGTGTTTGGATTTCAAGATTTATATGCTGTATTTGCATTTGGGTTATACAGGGTATAAAATGTATCTGGATCTAGATTTTAAACCCATCTGTTGCAAGAGTAGGTTTGGGTGTAGGCAGCAGGAGGCATTCTGAAGAAACCTCTTCATAATCGAAACCCATTCTCTGCCAAACAAATTTCAAATTACAGAACGTGAACTCAGTGGGGATTTGTTGTTGTTGTTGTTCTCTAACAAACTGTGCAAGTAGGTCTTGCTGCAAGTTTTGTGTTTATGGCAGGCAACGTTTGGTTTCTTCATAGCCAGCCACTGGCCTGGTGCTTGCTGCGTAACACTTTGGGGCACAGTGGCTGAAGAGCTCGCTCTTTCTCTGATGGAGAGAACACAGGAACCTAGACTGCCTTTTTCCAAGACTGAGGCGATGCAGCTAATGTCTGCAGAATCTGAAGTGATCTCCCAGGTAGGAACTGTGCCGTTCATCAGCTGGTGTTCATTTACACTGCTTCTCCAAAATATTCATGTTTCATTCTTCCAAATACATGTGAAAGATAACCAAGCTGGACCAAAACTGGATTGGCTCCCTTGCCATTTGATAGCATGGCCACTAAAACAGCTGTGCTGGCCTGACCCAGCAGCAGGAAGATCCTGCCGTTGCGCACACGCTTTGTGCTACAAGGCCGCAGCATCACAAGGAGAACGTGGTGAGACACAGCTCTGTACAAAAGCTGAACCATTTAACAGTTATACTACCAAGTCTGATGAGGCTAAAAACAAACGCGCCCCCCCTCCCCCCCCCCCATCTGGCTGGAGTGCCTATTCCGCTGTAGTCAGTAGGGTTAAATGAGCTCCACTTCCCAGGGGGAGGAGGGAGCTTGGTTTGAGTAGAGTTTACAGCATGTCCAAAATTTTGTATATTTCTAATGAAGAGTTCTTCAAAAAAAATAAGTAAACGTGAAACACTTTCTTTAATTGAAATTGCTAAAGCTAAATGCCACTTGGCCCTTAGATGTCTAGCTATGGATTACAGAGATATCTTTGATGTCATCAAGTGTATTAGTATTCATCTCCAAACGTAAATCTTGGATTAATTTAGAAAGTGCATCTTCTTCTGCATCGCCTGACGCAGGAGATTCCACACTCCCTCCTGCTGATGTAGATGTCTCCGTAGGCTGAAGAATGGTGACTCCATGGCCACCGTTACTAAAAATGTGATTATTTTTCATCTTCAGTTTGGGGACAGGAACAACCTGTTAGGGAATTAAAAGGCATGGACATTGAAAGATGCACTGCAGTATTAGCCATGTTCTCTTTCCATATCTGTTTATTACATCCGGACAACACTTGCTTTGCCCCTCAAACTTTGTCTTAGCCCAGTGACATTACTAATGCAAAGCTGGAACCATGCAATGTCCAGTGGTTTTAAAGAGAATGCACTTAGTAATTTCAGTATGAAGCCTACAGGTCTTAAATATGATCTAACAGCTGTTAAAGCTTTCCAGTTTCACCTTCTAGCTGTTGCTAGTCTTCAAGAGAAGACAGCATTTCCGTAGGAAGTAGGAGACGGGTGCAAGGTGAGCACAGAAGAGAACAGAGTTTAAGGGAGGGCCTTGAAGCAACAGGCTGTTTTAGACATGGGCAACAGAGGAGCTCTTTCACAGCCTGGCAAAAAAGTAAAGATTAAATTATTTTGAGGAACTCTGCAGATAGAGCATGTTCAGTGATAGCCTGAAAACATTTCTTAGGCTGCCCCTCTGGTGCTGACAAGCAGAACAGCCCATTTCCTGACTGCGTGCAAGCGCAGTGCCAAGGTGTTTGGCACTGCCAGAAGTTCCTCAGTCCTGACTTGTGCAGAAACACAACTGCGGATAGGGTGAAAAATTCAGATGTACCCTGGTGAGTCAGCCTCCCTGTCACACAGCAGCTCAGGCTTATGTCCCGCTATTCCAGTTAAGGTTTTGTTGTTCTGAGCAGGCCTTCACGTGGAGTAGGGCCTTTTGCTGCAGTTTGCTTTCAACTACATAACTATCATGTGCTTTTCCCTGCTTCTAATTTAGTAAGTTTTAGGAGGCAGAATAAGATACCAGGGATTTTCAAGTATGTGTACAATGTTCAGTGATACTGGCTGAAAACAGTTTTACTGGGGTACTTGAACAGTAAGTCCTAGCTGAAGAAATACCCTTTTTAGAGTAAACTCAGTGTTTCTCAGGTCAACTTACAAAAATGATTCTGAATTGTAACTGTAAAGCTATCTACTATTACTAGAAGAAGACCATAAATTGTTACCTTAATATTAATGCCACCCAGGCTACGGTGCGAGGTCTCACT
This sequence comes from Dromaius novaehollandiae, assembly GCF_036370855.1. Classification (NCBI taxonomy): domain Eukaryota; kingdom Metazoa; phylum Chordata; class Aves; order Casuariiformes; family Dromaiidae; genus Dromaius; species Dromaius novaehollandiae. The sequence continues at coordinate 8,657,792 of NC_088105.1, read as the reverse complement.
GGTTCTGATGCTATTGCAGTGATGAATTTTGTTACGTTCTAAGATGGCTGTGCTCCCTGGGTACAGCTCAACACCAGCACCCTGTTCATTAAACAAAGAGATTAAATCCAATTTAATGTTGCTTGTAAGGACTGTTTAAAAAATAATCTGTTACTCAGAGTACGGTTAAGTGTAATAGCGTTCTGAAATTCTGTAAGTCATATTCTTACACTGCAAGTTGATGTTGAGAAATAGAACTTTTAAAGGCACAGTTTTGAGAACTGCTCACACTGCAGGCTGCGGAGGGAAAAGGTGACATTGACTACTTAGCATCTGAAAACTACAGTTCAGGAGATATCTTAATACGTAAAACTCCGGTGCACAGCTAAAGTGTCAAGCATGAAAATACTGCTTAACAATATTCAGTCTGTTTTTTAATATGTAATCCATCAGGGCAAGCTAAGTGGGAAAGCAGTAATCTTTGCCAACACTTCCTCTGCTAGAAAGGAATACAGCAGTCTAAACAAGGCTTGATGTGCTAATGAAGAGCTTAAACAGCCTGGCTACAGAGAACTGCAAATGAACTTGAAATGACATGTACGTTTTCCCAGTAAAATCTGAGCTTGAGATGAGTTTACTTTGTCAGTAAATTGATCTGTCCTTTGTTTCAAAAAGCCAGCTGGTTGGAACATTCACATTTCTTGTACAACAACGTTAATTATTTGAAATTCGAGAATGAAGTACCTGAGCTCCAGTAATCTCACTGTCTGTGATAGTCAGGGAAGCCCCAGGAAGCACACAGACTCCAGTTCCTTCACACCTTAATACACAGTTTGCTAAAGTCATGTGGCCAGCTTCAACAACCACGATACCATCAAGCGTCCCCTGCTGTACCAGTGTGAGGTGCATTAGTTTTATATCTTGGGCTTTGGATAACACAAAACTATCATGAGTTGGTTCTGAAACAATCATGGTTTCTTCTGGTTTTCCAGTTCCTGATGGAAAAGGAGCAGAGTATAGCAGTATCAAAACAATTGTATGAAAGAAAACACTTGTCAGCTGGTTTCTTAAATTGTTATCTTGCTTGTTTTAAGACTTCTAACACAATTTATTAAAAATGCTACCACCAAATTACACATTACAGTTCAACCAAGTACTTTAAAGCTTAATTTTGTCAACTGGACTCCATGCTTGCATGCCCGACTGTACGCACCACACTGCATTAAATGGAAAGCACTAATGCTGTTCACGTAAACTGTAGTTTCAAAAGCCTGACAATCAGAACACCCAGCACAAGGGCATGAATACAAGTATCTCAGCACTGAAGAGAAAATACAACATTAAGTATTGTCTTTGAGGTAATATACAGTGGCCTGTCTCTTGCGAACAGCCTGCTGGAATCAGTCACATAAGAAATCTGAGAGTTTGCCTTTTCTTGTGCTGTTACAGTAAATTTGCAGATTACTCAGGTGGCACTTTACCTAATTTAGCCAGTATGAGAACTGAAAAAAACTTCTTTAGCTGTAGGCAGCTTTCCACCAGTGGAGAGGAATTCAACTGAACTACTCTATGAGCCTCACTTAAAGAACGGTTAGAAGAATGCTAACTGGTCCTTGTAGCAGCAGCATTAATGGTATCCCACTGATCGCAAGCCAGCCATCTCCAAGACACTTCACAGCTACCCCCAACCTTTTTTTCTTGAAAGAAAATCTTTTCTTGTAAGCAGTATCTTTACACAAACATTCTTCCTACAGAATTAGTTATAAGTATTTGTTCTTGATCTGCAAAGTGTTGAAAGTGGGCACGTAATACTTTGAAGGATTTGTTTCTGACAGAACTGACCAAATTAGCATTGCAATTAGTTAAGTGATCTCTTTTCCTGCCTCCAAATTAAAAACGTGGTGAGGAATACTCGGGGAAACCTCATGTCACAGGTATGATTTAATCAAGGTGCGTGCCTTAACATGCAAGATAGCGACGTCTCACCTCTGAAAAGGAGATGCAGTTAGAGTTTAAAAGCTACAAAAAAGATGAGGAGGTGACCACTGCTAATCTGTAACGTGTCTGCTCACCCTCAGCACTGACAAGAGAAGGGATCTGAAAACGGCTGCCTAAAAGTACCTTCTCAACAGAACGAGAAAGAACACTTCGAATTCTGAAACATCATCTGTCAACTCAGTATATGGCCCTGCTCTTCCACGAATGGGAAAATAAGCAAATTAAAGGAAGTTCTAAGCAATGAATGTCAGAATGACGCTTCGCTGCCTGCTCCCTGGCCTCCTGGTGATTTTCTCCTGACACTGTCAGGAGCTCTGAAAAGTGTTCAACATTACCTTGTTCTGAGCAGTAACAGCAAGCTGCACTAAAGCAGCCTTGAAATAAGCAGGCACCGAATAAAAATCCACACCAGCAGCTTGGCGTGAGGCCCTATTTTTCCAAGTCAAACCTATGCAGGTTGGTTCCAGAAGGATGCAGAAGTCATGAAGTCATGTCATAAGAAGAAACAGGTACTACCTCAGTATTTGCTATCTCAGGCAGTAACTGGCCTCAGTGAAGATCATGCACTGGAAGGTGTGTGTGTGGGGGGGGGAACGGAGGAAGGGTGTGTAAATGCCTGAGATGCAAGAAGTGGCTTCAGTTTACCTGCACCATTGCTGGGAACTTCGTTTTATCAGTTAGCACAAACCATCCTGTCACAAATCACCTGAAAGTAATGTACATTAAGAAAAGCCACACCAGAACTGAAGGACAACTGAAGGAGCATTTTTGCATCATTTTTCATGATACTAAAAGGCAGAAAAAAAATGAAGAAGTCTAAACTAAACTCAGAAGCTGATGCCATACTTTGTAAGATGCAAGATCATGAGACGATGTAGGCCTCAGCCTGAAAAAGGAAATGTATGCAAGGGAATGTATGTTTTTAAATAATCAGTGCATACAAGCTTTCTATTTGTAAGGCGCGATTTACTGATTGTGACTGGAAAGTGTGTTGATGCTAATTTCTAATTAAGTATATCACCTTATAGTAGGGTTAAATGCAGTGTTTCTAATAAGAATGCCAATGTCAACACAGAAACAAAAAAACCCCTTGATGTCAAGAGACATCAAGGACAATGGCCTGCCTATTTTAGAGGTGCTATTATTTGTATTTAATTGATGCTGCTTAAAAAAAAACCCACAAAACAAATTATCTATCTCCTCTTCTGCCATGAAAAACAACAATGCATGCAGCTTTTCTGTGTCCACCTATCAACGGGGATGAGGAGAACCTATCCTTTATCAATAAGATTACTGGTTTGTTACCTCTTCAAGTTTTACTGACCTGATATTTTCACTGCGTTCCTGTTTTACTGTCTTCAGGTTGCACAGTATTTTTCTTCTGGTAGTAACTAACAAATTATACTCTGCCATTTATTTCCACAGTAGAAGCTTTTAATCCAGTTGAAAGCTCTGGTAAGCATATTTTTCCCTGACCTTTTGCTAAGAGTCACTGATTAGGACTGCTTTAGAGCTACAGTTCATAAAGACAGGTAAATTAAGAACACAATACTAACCTCTAATAATAATGTCTTCAGTTAACATGGATAGGTTTACAGCCTTATATTCGCCTGGAAAAACTACCACGGTGTCTCCACTATAACAGCTTTCTAAAGCCACATTCAGATTCTCGTGCTGCTGAAGTAGAGTGTCCATAGAAAAATCCTTAACCTGTACAGGAAAGAGAGAGCACAATTTCCTAGATATGAGCAAATTCAAAACAAAACACACCAAAACAAAACAATGTCACATCTCCTGTGTCAACTGATCTTGGCTTCATTTAGCATAGTTTTTCTGACACATCTACAGTTTGAATAAGGAAAAAGTTTCCCTTACCATTTCAGCTGTCATTGTTTTAGCTACAACATGAGTTACAGTTTTTCCATCCTCTCTGTACCCTTTCCTGCGCCTTAGTATCCTTGGGTTCAGAGGTCCATGGGCTCTGAAATTTAGAAGAAAACGATGCACTAGTTATATTTTAAGCAAAACATTTTCGATGCATGTGAACAATGACTTAAAGTTAAGCTAAATCTATTATTGCATTGACCAGGGGTGTCCATTTAAGTGCAATGTGCAGGAGTGTTCAGCTTCACAAGAAACTCACAGCGCTGAGGAGTAAAAAAAGAAAAGTTCAAACGCACCATCTTCAGTATTTCCATTTTGTTTAGGCCAGAATCATTTACCACTCAAAACCACCTAGGTGACACACCCAAATCCTCCATAAACTTTGGATTAGTTAAAAGTTAAGGTTCTGGGCTTTGACTCACATTCAAAAACCAAAGCTGAATTCTAAACAGTGCTGTTTATTCTCCTGTAGGCACCTTTATAACATTTGTTAGACAGACTAAGACAGACAGGGCCAAAACTGCTTTGATGAATTTTAAGCACCATCTAATTTAAAGCAACCTTCCAGGCTTCTTTGACTGCATAATCTATTTACTATGCCAAGATGACTGTGCATTAATGCATTTCAAGTCACTGGGTTAGGCTCCCTTTCAGAACTTGCAACCAAATCAGTTTTTCCCAAGCTGTAGCCTGCTTTGCACTCTAGAGAGCAGCTGTGAAATCAAATAACCTTCTGTCTTTCCATCCCATCTAGCAGCAGGCCAGTACACAACTGTTCCACTGCTAAGAGGTACTGTCTGCCCAGTGACAGATGTGCAACTGATCCATAGATTCTGAAGTTACTGCAGACAAACGGAGGGGGGGGGGGTTCTGATCATTTTAATTATATGCTCTTTACATAGGAATGCTGCTTCATTCATTTTGTGGACAAAGCTTCCAATAAGCGGCATTCCTGAAGGTGTTTTCTACATCTATTTATGCTTCTCCACCACCTTTCATCCCTTCCCTTTGCAGGTCTGATCAGTTCTGGGACTCTGTGATGAGAAAGAACTTGAGGATTTAGTATCATCCAAACTCTCGATGTGGGAACTGTGTGAGCATGACCTGTAGGATACTCTTAGAGCAGAAAACTTCTGGGAGAAATTCCCAGTGATGTAATATTTTCCAAGGCAGTGTTATAAACGTTACTTTTTTTTTAATCTTTCAGTGACTCAGAAATCTGGCAGTGTCTGAAGTATGAGCTTTGCTAGCACAATATAAGCATCTGTGGTGGGTGGAAGGATAGAATGTGACATTAGAAGTTCTGCTAATCCAACAGAAGATTATCTGAAGATAAATTTAAGAAATGGGAGAAAGAAAGAATCTGTAAATACCAGGTGCTGATCAGAGCTCAAAAGTCTCAGACAACCAAAGATCATGGCTGTAAAAGTTAGCATTAAAATAGAGTAAGTTATCTAAAAATACAAGGCCACATTATGATAAAAAGCAAAAAATATTTACTCTTCATTATACTGTGCCTGATACCAAAGAGAATTTTTTTGCCCAGTATGCTTCTGCCCCACCACTCCTCTTAAGATATAAAATATTTCTGGTCATCAGTGCTTCTGGAACATAATCACTCAAGCCATAATTAAGGGATTTATATGCTACATGAGAAAAAAGAATTTTCTCCCTGACTCTGCCAGATTTTCTGTGCAATTGTAGACAGAAGATTTAATCCAGTTTCACATATTAATTGTACGCCCTTTATATTCTGTGCGTTATGTTTAAGGCATCTGCAAATTAGCCCATGGCTATGCAGGCAATGAAAACTACAGTTTCAAAGGAGTTACAAATTGCTAAATAACCTGGAAAACAAGCTCCAGGCTTCTCAAGTATACAACCTAAAGCAATCTTTTTTTTTCCCCCACCAAACCATTTTGACCTTAACCCTTCCTTCCAAAATGGTTACAATAGGGCTCTGCTCCCTAGAAGTGTTGGAATAATTCCTTCATTAGTTTTCATAATAAACCGACATAACTTTCATCAGAACTATTAAAAAACATGCTAAAAATGTTAAATATACTTAGTGATGGAGTGTATACATTTATTTATAATAAGATGGATTCAATGAGCATTTATTAATAAATCAAGTGTGCATACAGTGAGTGCCACTCAGCCTCTGCATTAAAAAAGCAGAGGTCCAATTAAAAAATGTTACTGTTTTACGGACACCAGAACCAATGAAACACAGTTTGCTCTGGAACTGCATTTTGAGATGTCCTGAGTTTCACACCTTTAAAGCAGGCAAGCTCACGGTGTCTAGTCATTTGCCTGTTTTCACTATTTCAACTCACGGAAACTTACCTGCGAAGCTCAGTCCTTGAACAAATTTTACGGAAAGCTGACATCAGTTTCAGCAGGATATGAAGAAGAGTGATGTACAGACAGTCCCAGGAGCTGCTTCCTTAGGAGCAGGCTCAAAAATAGCATGTGATCATGCCTGAGCAAGACCACTGCAAAGCAATATGGCAGTTGCACAGGCATCCCTAGAATTGCGACATTTTTAATTTCTAAATGGTTGAGTTTGCAGTCTTAACCTCATTTAATTTTGCTTATTTAGGTAGTGTGAATCCACACACACACTCTCTTGAAATGTCGTATAGTTCTGAAACTGCCAGTTGATCAGAATACTCCAGTCCTTACTCCAACAAGAAAAGAGAGGGGTGTGCTAGAGATTTAAATTTTACCTATTCAGGAGCTGTACAGGAAAAGGCAGAATCACACTTTACTTCTGTGTAATAATGCCATTAAAAATTATACAAACGACAAGTATGAAACTTCTAAATTTTGTAATTTATAACCCACAGCACTTGTTAACAAACAATAACTTTTCAAAGATAGCAAGCAACAACCACTCCTTGAAATAGATTTTTGTTTGGCATTTTGAAGTAGCCAATAACTTAGAAGGCTTACCTGAGGCGTAGGTCCTCCCATATCTTCAGCAATCCACGCAGCATCCCTACTTCATAGTACTTTCTCCAACACTCTACAAATTCTTCTTCTGTGGGTTCTTCTTCAATGTTACTTTGATACTGAATCGATTCCAAACGCAAGGCTTTATACTTCTCCAGATGTTTTTTGAAACGCTGACCCACTGGAGCAGGAATAGCTCCATTCTGAATATCATACCAACTTTAAAAAGCAAGAAGTAAGCAAAAGGAAGAACTCTTTACAAAGAGAACTCTGTACATTTTTTGTTCTTCTGATAAGATACTTACAGGTTAATTCTCTCTTCTACCAGAGCCAAATATGTCTCACAACTTTCATCAGCATCCCAGTCCCTCCAGATGAAATCATGAAAGAATCTGTAAGATATATTCACATGACAATACGTCAGTAGATACAGCAGCAGTAGAGAGCAGGAGAAGTTTTGGTTTTTTTGTCTCCCCTGACAAACTAGTCATAACTTTCCACTGAAATATCCTCAAACAAAAACCAGGACTCAATACAACACTGCAATCTAGTTTCCTAAACCTGCTTAATTCTACATCTCTGTTTCTCTTTTGTCTGCTTAAGGACCTAGTTTCCATGGCACATGAGCAAATTTATATGGCTGTCAAAAAGGGTAAGAGTACTAACCAAACTGTTCTTCATGGAAATGGGCATGCAGTTCAGAACACATTTCCACTGCATTGTTACACACCTTCTAATACCAGAGACATCTGTGGTGTGGAGTGAGGTGTGTGTGGAAGATACAAGCAAAGAAACACAACCCCCAAATGCTTTCCTTCCAGCTTCAAAATGTATTGCCGTGACCTTAACCTATTTGGAGAACTCCCCAGACAACCTCACAAAATAAGATAACAGAAGATAAATTCTGTTCCGCATGAAGATCAGACCACTCTAGGAGGATAGTTTTCTTTTACATATTCGCATATTATATAGCACACGAAAATACAGCTGACGTGAAAACAAGATCTGCTGGGCAATCTCAAAATTCTGTGTGTCTACCTGCAGAAGTCCCACAAAGACAGTTTTCTCTTCACAGACACCTGATGCTACACTGCATTTCCATAAAGGAATCTTGAAACTTAAACACATCAGAAGCAGCAGACCAAGCAGAAAGTGACTTTTTTGCAAGGCTGGGTTTACTTCTCTCTAACTAGAAGACTCCTCATAGCAGGAGAAATGGAAAAGGAAGAAAAAGAGGAGAAACACAATTCCATGATCCTTTCTCTTCAAAAGAACTCCTTAGAGAAACACAACGCATCTGATTTAAAGCAATAAATGCATTTAGTACGGCTCTGCAATCATTAAATTACCCAGTGAAAAATATTGTTCTGGACAGGACACAACCCCATTCTTGACTGGCTGAGGTATTACAAACAGGGGAAGAACATAATGGATCTGTTTTGTGGCTGATTGATAAATGCCTATGTTGACCCTTTTAGGGGTTTAAAAAAAGCTGGAAATTCTAGTTTTCATAATATGGGAAGGACTGCAAATAATGTACAGGTGAGATAAAATTCTGGCTTGACTATCATTTATGGTCGTGGGGGGAGAAGGGGAAGAGTAGGAAGCACTCAAGGACAATAAAACTTACCTGGTTTTCCGCAGAATGTAACTGATAGCGTGCAAAATAAGCAAAACTTTATTACAAAAAGATTGTGAGATTAGGAGGGTGATAAGATGTTTCAGGTAATCGCCTGATAATATCCCCACAGGGATAAAGCTTAAAGGAATTAGAAAACATTAAGACATTGCAAAAACAAAGATGGAAGCAGAAGGAAATGGTTACTAAGCTCGTAACATGAAAGCTAATCGTAATAACCAAAACAGTTTGATTCTGTTCTTAGGAGAAGATGAATAAAAAGATTTCTAGTAAATCTCTGACTGTGAAACATTAGAGTTATCCAACAATTCCATGAGGATTTAATCAGAATCTCTTGGAATGCCCCTTACCTTTAAAAAACAAAAATAAAAGCAAGCAAACAAACAGAAAGTCCCACACCAAGTGTACATTTATGCATGAAAGGCAAAATGTGTATTTCAAGACTAGGGTTTTCAAGTGCCATAGGTCTGAGACCCATCTCATTTGAGCTAACAGTCTGAAAACAGACAGAACCACCCCAAATAAACAAACTAAATTTTGTGATTCTCTAGTTTGTAACCTGAATCTTGAAGAGAAAGGAGAGAGCTTTAAAACACCCGCCCACACATACACACACCACACACCTCCAAACTATTTGAATCAGTTGGGACAACTGATGTTGGGAAAACAGATGAGCAGTAGCACTGCTGTTTATTGTATGACCTTTTACAGCTGCAATAAAATTCCTCAGTGCTAATACAGACATTTAGGTTGGCTAGTGGAGCTGGCAGGCTGCTTGTGTGAACAGCCAGAAACTCAGCAATACTTCTGGAACGCAATTCTGTTCAGTTCATCCTTTGGGCAAGGCAGCAGTCTACCACAAGAGAACAGAAAGCGGGGGAAGAGGGGGAAAATCACACCTCTGTCTGTGGCAGCCAGTTGTTCCAGTGCAGCCTAGTAAGAGCGGTGCACTTTTATTAGCCTGCCGGCACCAATCAAAGTTGGGCTGCTCTACTACACCAATAAAGAAGAAAATGCAGAGGGGGTTATGCCACATTGACCAAAAAGAAGAGACAGAAAATAGACACCAGTGTCCTAGCAGTAAGAGACTAGCATCTGCATCCTGCAGAAAGAAAACCCCTCCCACAACTGAGAGAAAGCAGTGAGAAATGAGGAACAGCAGCTCCAGCAGTATCTTGCTGAGGGAGCTAGCTGAATACAGCAGGGGCACCAAGAGGCAGGAACGTGGAGCAGGAAACTGACAGACTTCTACTTTCACTAGCTTTTCCTGAGTAAGAAGTAGGGAAGATTGGCTCCTACATTACATGGAGACATATGTGACAAGAGGAGAAAGTAGGTAAGTTCCAAAATAGATGGAGCTATGTGGTCATTTAAGCCAAAGTGTGCCCATGGCTGCTGCTGCTCCTGAACATCCTGAGAACTCTGGCCCCACTTCTCTGCTACTACTGTTTTGCTGGGTTTCCAATTAGATCGGCTCACTGATCCACCCCAGTGTAAGGCTGCAAACTCAACAGAGCAGACACAGCAGAAGCAATGGGACTATATGGTTGGGACACGGCTGACCTGTGCTGTTCAACAACAGCCTCAGTTAGACAGGCTTAAACTGATTGTTAAACTTGAAGGCAAGGTTCCTTTGATGTATGATCTGATTCAGATCTCCTATATTTAATATTAATCATTTATATGATATTCCCTGGAAAGGATGCTTTTATGAAGTGGCACCGATTTCCCTCTGTACTCTAAAATAGTTTCAGTCCTGCTTTTTTCTTTGGTGCCACCAGGCAGAAGCAAACCCAGCAGAAAAAGTGCCTGTCAAAGAGGTCCCTATAAAACTTCCACCTCTTCCAATGAATGCTAGGCACTGGCATCTGAGAGGCAATCAACCTTGTGAGAATTTCTGATGTGACGGTACTTCATTGTGAAGCAGCACAGCACCGTGGAGCATGGCTGTTACAAAAGTCTGCTTCAGCAGGGCTTTTCTTGATTTTAGTAGGAGCTTCTGTGTTCACAAGCTTACAGCGGTAACAGACGACAAAGCATCTGGCACCCACAGGAAGAAACGAACAGAAGTTGAAGGAGCGACACAATGTTCTTGTTTTATGAAAATCAGGACAAATCATGAAGAAAGATATTCATCTGCATATGCAAATGACTGCTAAAAAAGTATCGCCATCATCACGGATCAGTGGAAGAATCAGAGCTAAATTCGAGCTTTAATATCTGTTTGTTCCCACCTCTCAGAGGGAACAGCCCCCTACAGAGCACCAACCACCCAACACTAAACTCACTAACAAAGCTGAGAAAGGTGATGTTATGTTGGTTTGAAAGCAAAAAGGTTGAGTGAATTTATTCGTAAAGAGATCCTGCATGCTCACTTTTGACAATAACAATCTTTTAGCATTCTGAAGACTATTTACACACATAGTACTTTTTATACTACTAACAAGAAAGACTTTAACAGAAATAAAATACACTGCTGAAGCGAATGTTACCATACTCTGCTGGGAGTTACGTATTCACTGAGTTCATCTAACTACATGCTTATATGGCCCTCAGCATTACTGCAAGCATCTAATCTGCATTTAGCAGTCTCTGCAGGTTTTTCAAGTACGTAATGTTATATAAAGGGAAAAAACACACAGTCAAACCACTATGAGAAAAGTCCTCTTAGTAATTACAGACTGCTGTTTTGTAATCTTTATTCGAAGGTAAGCGAGGCACCAACAATGAAGCAAGACAAATCAACAGATAAATGAGAAGACATTTTCCTGTTTTCAAACTCTCAAGAGTTGAGATTATGGTTTCTTTTTATTCCCTAACTCGGGACAAAGCCAAAAGCTAAATTTTTCAAAACTCGTAACAAGAGTTTTGTCTTTTAGTCTTCTAGACAGTGTTTGCTTTACGAATTTTTTTAAACAAAGCAATCTTAAAATTTTTCCCCCAAAAAATCTTTAAGAACTTAGATTTCTAAACCAAAAAAGTCTTTGACTTAGAAGTGTCAGTTTAAAAGTAACACTGGGAACAAAGCCAACTTTGCAATTCCCCTTTTCTCCCCAAGTGGGTCTCAGCCATCAGAATCCATACCAATATTGCTTAGCTGACATTTCTAACCAAAAAAAAGTTCAAAAATGTCACGTCAATTCTCCAGACAGACTGCACAGGTCTGACAGACAGATTAAAGCAAGAAAGCAAAAAGGAACAATCTTGAAGGAAAAAGGTAGGGGGGGGAGCTGCTTGAGTGATGAGACTAAATACTAGAGATTTATGTAGAGCCAAGGATGTGGGAATGAGAACCTGTTTGACACTTCTAGGCTAGGTCAATCAGTGAAATGAGTTTCCTAGCTATGTGACACGGATTTTCTCAAAATCCATTTTCAGCCTTACCACATCTCAGATCCAAGGTTGCTTTGTGATTCCTCTTACACTACTACCAAAATAATGCAACCTTTCCAATATTTCTGCTATGGATACAGCTCCTCAGTTTAATGTTTTATCAGCTGTGAATTGTAAAATAGTGCAAAATATGCCAAATACCTCACAACTTCCAAGGCCCGAGCAATTTCAAATACAGCATTGTCCTGTCCCTCTACAGGGTAGACTTCCAGCAAAGGTACGCAATGGTCCAATTCCGCCAAAATATTATCAACCAGTTCTCTTGATATATTCACAATATTAGAAGAAAATGGTTCAGCAACAGATACAGAGGCTTTGAGCTGAGATGATGAACTCTGAGGCAGTTTCCAAGTAACCTAAATTAGACAAAAGGCTACAAACGTCAGTATCTCTTTACATTAGTACCATCATATACATAAAAAAGAACAACAGAAATAGGGATATTTGTAGGATCTTGCAATTCAACTCACAAAGTTTTTTCTTTTTTTAAACAATTCCTGAAAGTTTCGCATACAAAAATGGTCTACAATATTCAACTAAAAGTCAGTATTTGCGCGAATAACATCTTATTGTCTTGTAATTCTTTCCCAGCAAAATATGTATGAGTCATTTGCAGGCTATGTACAGCAGACATTAAAAATAATGGCTACATCAGGTAGCTATAGTAACCAGTGCCTACGAGTAGGTAACAAAAGCATATTTAAGCTGTCCCAAATGCTAGTTTCTGAATTTATATTTTAAAGGATGGTTATTTTACCCACTGCTTTGACTCATTTATTCAAAGTTGCCTAAACAAGGCAAGTAGCTTATTTAGCTTTCCCACACTAAATAACTTGTCTCAGTTGCTTCCAACTTTGATGAAGCTTCATTTTCAGACTGAAACTTTCCAGGTCCAGTCTCTGTGAAGGTGATCTTCAAAAAAGTCAGAATGGAAATTCTCAGAAACAAAACAAAGAAGGAAGAGTTACTGTAAATTAAATATGGGCTGAGGTTTGTTTTGTTCATCATCAAAAGATGCTCCAAGTAAATGATCCTGGTCAGAAAACTTTAGCATAGTTTAGTTAGAAGCGTAGAAGAGCCAGAGCTATACAGCTGACTATGTAGAAAGTCATCTGTAAGGAGGACGTGAGTGAACAAAAAGAGTTGAACATATGGTGGCTGCAAAGACACACTATGTATAAAAACATTCATATTACTTCTGCATATAGTAAGGGAAAGCTTACTTCTAAAATACATCTAATCCTCATGCTCATCACTTTTGTAGCATTAAAGATTTGGAGAATGTTCAATGAGATCACAAAATATTCAAGGCTGAAATATGTCTAATGAAAAGAGTTCAGCCAATTTAGCTTATCTGAGACTGAGAACTTGATCTTGAGCTGAAAGTATTTACATAGCAGAAGTCTTAAAAGAGAAGGTTAGTTTTCTAAGGGGAAAAAGAAAAGAGTCTACTTTAATCACAACACGCTCTGCTTAGTAATGCTCATTCCAAACCATGGAAAGATAACTTCCTTCACTGCAAGAGACCCTGGGTGAAATTCCCTTACATTAAATACACTATATAGGTCATCAGCCTGCTGATTCTAAAATTAATTTGCATGAATCACCAAGTGTATCAGAGCTTAAGATAAGAGACAGCCAGAAAAGTTACCTCAACAAGTATTCCAACAGAAGGTATAATTAAATCTTCTGAATTGACAAAGAGCTCTGGATTAGCCTTCCAGATCCCAAGCCAGTTGTTTTCTTTCATCTTCAGTTTTTCCAAAAGGTATTTGCTCATTGCATCACTGGCATCCGCTCCCTATTTTAAGAATTAAGGACGAAAGATCTATGTTACCTAAGAAAAGTTAGTAGAAATGTTAAAGAAAACAAAACTGTATCCAGATGATATATATCATCACACTAATGCAACATGAAAAGAGTTGCAGTGCTTATCATACCTAAATTATATCTCATAATAGCTGTAAGGCCACCTCTGTGGCTTAGAGTATCTATCTAGTTAGTCCACTAGCTGCCTTCCTAGACTACTTATTAGCTGCTCTGCTTGTATACATACCTGCTTTTGATCTGTTGTTCTGTTAACCAGATGTTTTCTCACTGTTTCAAGACTAGGTTCTGCCTCTCGACTCACCTGCTCCAGAACTGAACTTTCCTAACAAGCACATTCATGTATTTTTGTGCCATTCCTACTAATTAATTCTTCAAAACAGCCACTTACTGGACATTTCAAACTCCACAAGCTCCAGGAAATGTGAGAAAGTGTAGGACATTATGATGTACAAATACAGAAATGGTAACGTACTTGGAATAATGCAGTGCCCCAATTTGAAAGTACGTTCCAATTTAGATGGACACAACAACCAAACAGACTGCTGGCTACCTGTCCATGCTGTGATGAGTGGAAATCCTCCTGTCTGGTTAAAAACAGCAGGAATATCTTTGAGACAGCCTATTAGCTCATCTCCCTTTTCCTTCTTAGCTGCTATATTCTCTTGTTCTACAATAGGAACTCAGTTTTGACTGCTCAAGAAATTCAGGCAAACAATAATAGCTGTTACCAGTATACTTCATCAATTTTTTTCTTGTTTTTATTATGACCCTCACAAAATTGTTTAGTAAGGAGTCTCAGAAGAAACCTTTTTCTGCGTGTCTTATCTACCAAAGAACGTTAAATCTGCCCGTTGTTGCTGATAGTACAGATCAGTTTACAGAGAACTAGCATTAAGGATTCCCTAAATGCCTAAAATACATAGTCAAAAAAAAAAAAAAAAAGAGTTAATGGCACATTAATGACTTAACAATGAGTATGAAATGGTATTTCCAGCGTCAGTGGCCGTGCCCTTCCAGACATGCAGAACATCTGGAAGCATCCTTACAGGGAGCAACTGCAAGCTAGCTCTTGCTAGGTGCCACCTGATCTTCACACACACATTCCTTTTTCCGTGCCATGAGCAACGATGAGAGATACCTCCCGCACCACGGAGCTGACCGTGTAGGTCCTGCTGCCCCTGCTAGCGTGGCCCCAGCAAGGCTTCCACTCGCTTATTCTGTGTTGGGGGCATCAGGTGAGCCCCATGCAGAAGCCTATGTGCTAGGTGCATTTTCCTGCTGTGGAAACATCCATCTGTACTACTGGAAGCCATGATTTGAACAAAGATACCATGTAGGTTACGAAGATCATCCACAAATCCCATTCCGGAATAAATCCCAAAGAAGGGAAACAATTAGTTTCTCCAAAAAGAGCAGCTGGAAAACAGGGATTATTTCCACCTCCAGGTTCTAAGCAGGGCCACCCAACCGTCAACCAAAGGAACAGTTTCTTTAGAAGGGCAGGTACTTTCTGGGGTGCCAAACCCTGCCCGGGCACTGTTACTCCAGCACCTGGAAAGCAGGGACTGGCTCCGGCAGAACTGGACTGAGCGGTCCTCTTCCAGGCGGTCTGTCATCACCCGCAAGCCCACCAAGGGGCTCTCCCTTACTCACCCACTCCTCCAGGCACCAGCAGCCCTTCCCCTCAGCCTCCTCCAGGCCTTGCCCCACCACCAGGCACGGCAGCCCTAGGGCATGGCCCCGTGCCGGGGGAGGCGGCAGGGGCCCCGCAGGCGCCCGCCGCCGCTCACCTTGCAGCCGCGCAGCAGCACGTCGCAGTACAACGCCGCCATGTCCCCCTTGGCCATGGCGCCCAGGTGCGATGGGCACTGCTGCGGCAGCGGGGCGGTTTCCCCGGGCTCCTCACTCACGCCGGCAAGCAGCGGCGGCGGCCAGCACAGCCTCGCCTCACGGCAGGGCCCAGCCGGCTGAGCCCCGCCGCTCTCCCCCCGCGGGGCGCCGCTCTCCCCCGCCGCCCCCGCACACGACGCCATGCCGCACGCCGGCCGGCCGCTACGCGCCCAACAGCCGTTACCGGCCGCGGCGCGAGGGCGCGGCCCGGCCAGCCAATGGGGGCTCGGCTGGCGGCCCGGCCAGCCAATGGGGGCTCGGCGGGCGGGGGGCGGCCGTTGGGCGCGTTCTGGTCACGCGGCGGCGGCGCGGGCGCTTCCCGCCCTTTCTGGGGCTGAGGCGGCGCAGTCGGGCGGGTGGGCGCAGGGGTGGGCGCGGCTGCGGCGCTGGAGAGACGAGGTGGGAATGGCCCTGGGAGCGCGGCGGCCGCGGGGCTGCCTCGGCCTCTCTCCCCCTCTCCCCGCTGCCGCTCTGGCACTCTCGTTCCCACTGCCCGAGCCCTTCCTTCATCGCTGCCGAAACAAAATGCCGTTTTGGGTGCAGGGGGGCACTTGACCCATGCAGGGCCCGTGTTTTGTCCAGTCTCATCTCGGAGCCATCAAGGTTGTGATCGTTGTTTCAAAGTGTAGCCTGGCCTGAAACAGTAATTCGAGAGAAAGCTGCAGAATTATCTTACATAATTTTGTAGTGAGATGAACAATTGCTTCATTGAGCTAACTCCTGTTTACACTCTTGAACTTGAGGAAGTTGGCAACCCCGAGAGCACAGCGTGAGGCAAGTAACATCCTGGGAGAACATCTGCCATCCCAGCTGTGGCCTGAGAGGCAGCTTTGCTGTGAGCATATGAGTTCAGTATGAGAAAAATGTTCACTGTCTGTTGTATACTTCAGGGGACTAATTAAATGATCTGTCGTCTATTTATGCAGTTTTACTCGTTCTCTTTTCTGTGCTTTAAAATCCAGATGTTGCTGAAGGGAAACCTGGCCATGTGGATTCCAGTGGCTCCACGGTTGTTATTTTCCCTTGCCCTGAAAGATGGAATCTGTTGGTTGAATCTGGGGGCTCCTGTACTTCAGATGAATAATAGCGAAAGCTTTCACATCTGATTAACTCTCCAGGTTAACAAACCTCCAGTCTGGCTCTTCTGGGTCTTTCAGATCAAGGAAGGACAAGAAATGACTGGAAGACATTAAAAAAAAAAAAAAAGTGAGGCAAAAAAAGAAAATGATTATTTCCCCAAATTAGGACAAGCTGAAAAGAACTCTGAGTGGTTATCTGGAAAATTGTGTGAGGAATTATTTTTATGTTTGCTTAAATTCATCTGAAGGGAATACCCGAGAGAGATACCCATTTGGCAAAACTCATTAAATCCAATTTACCCATTATGCAACCAACTTCACTGGGAGAAGAAACAAAGGTGGTTCTGTAGAGTGAAAAAGATGCTGAATATGTTTGTTTTAACCCAGTTTTTTTGCTGCTTGTTTTGTTGGTTTATATTTTTCAATATCTAACTGAGAATTCCTTTTGCAGCATGGGATGAAATGAAGGGAAGAAACAACACCAAGACAAGTGTCTAGAAGTTGTCAATCTTATGGATAAATTAAGGGGAAATGTATTCTCAGAAGTAAATTGAAAATGCAGTGCACCCTGCAAGCATTTTCAGGCCAAAATGAGTTACGTATGTCTCATGATTTTAGGTTTACTCCTAAGTTTCGTTTACTGCTAAGGTCCATCTCAGGATGTCTGGTTGTGAGCAATTAATACTGAATTCGTAATGTAGAAAAAGTAGTAAGGGATGATATTGGAGTGGTGAATGGGAAGGGAAAGTTAGAAATAGCAAAGTCCTTGTACCTGAATAATATTGACCAAATAAATGATGAAGTAAATTACAAGAATGAAAGTGATAAACCAGGAGAAGGACCAAACTGATATCCAAAGTGTGAATAAATTTCATTATTTGTTAGAGACAAATCATTAACTATAGAGGGACTGTCCATACACTTGTATAGCCCTCAGATAAGTGAAATTCATAAAAAATTTTATGAAATTCAAAAAACCAATATTTGTTTGATGTTTGATAAATCAATAATATTCAGTAAGACAGTCTTCCCTACTAATGTACATATTCAGAGAGACTTACTAGTTTTAATCATGAAAACGTGGGAGTGAACAATCTGTACAAAATTTGAGATACTATTTTAGAGATTTAGGAGCTGCTTTGAGGTGCTGATGGAAGTGGTGCACTAGGTATGTATTACTAGGTAAGGGATATGTTGATGTTCTGGGGCCTTCTTGCTTTCTTAAACTTTGAAGTTAGACAGTTTGAGTGGCAAAACCCAGCTGCCACAAGCCAGTGGCTGATGGGGAAGTGTGAAACAAGTTTTGAGATTGACTCAGGCCAAATAGTGGACCAACAAAAAGAACAAATTTGAGGTCCAAAAAAAAATAACTGGGAGGTCACAATGAGCACTATTCTAAATAGTGTGATTTAAAGTCATATAAGAAAAAACGTTGAGAAACATGTGCTGGTATCTAAATTTCTCACGTTATTTCAATGTTAATTGAAATACAGTAGATCTTTAACTGGCAAGCATCTGAGATGAACTTACTTTGCCAGAAAATGGAAGCAGGAGGGGTTGACATAACTAGCATATATAGATACCTCTGTACCCTGTCCTGGTGCTTATTATAAATTAATCTCATCACAGATGATTATAACTCAGTGTTTATTAAATCTCGATTTTAACTTTTTCATATGATTTTAAAATAACATGATAATAGCTAAACTGACTTACCTCAAATGAATTATCTGATAAATAGTGCAATTGATCTCCTCAGATTAAAACTTTTAACTCACTAAACTTCTTTAACATAATAATTTTCTTGAGCTCCAACATAGAAGAAATTATTAACAGCTGAAGAGACTAAAAATCAGCTGTTCTTTAAAGAACACACAAATAAAAGAGCAGGATGCAGGTTTTACAATCTCTTATCCCCTCTCAATCACCATATTTTTCTGAATACTTGAATTTGTCTTTCTGACGTTTCTATGCTGAACCGAGTGGCAGAGATGAAAAGGAGGTTTACAGTATGCATGCAGTATGTTGAGGTTCCCATAAAACAAAAAGCAGCGTACAACTATAAAACCTGTATTATTTTTCTTGCCTGCAGCTTATTTTTACACATTTTATAATCTCTGCCTCTTCCTTAGGTAGCTACAGGTTCTTCAAAAGCAAAAAAAAAAGAGACTTTTTCACAGGAAGCAGTCTATTTATAAAGCATTTTAGACTTTTTTTTCCCTCCATTGTTTATGGGATGCACTTAAGAGTTTAAAAATGTCATTTCCTTCCCTAACAATCTTACCCTCATCCACTTGACAGAAGTTATTTTTTCTCCTTGCTTGATAATTCATAATTGGTGATGTGTTTACGTAGGCATTTTTCATGCTTAAAACTAAGAGGATAAATTCTCTTATTATTAAAAAAAAGCAGTCTGCTTATTCCCAAAGAGTGAGTTCCCAATGCACTTCATGGAGCAGGATTAATTTCTAGTCCCTGCAGAATCGGGGTATCTTCCAGTTCTGTGACACTGATGGGTATCAGCGCTATCCCGAGAACAGTCCTGCACACTTACGCTCTTAGCATGCAGTGTTACAAGACACTTTAAAGAAACTGTGACTTGCCCTCTTGTTTAGCTGAAGGATGAGTAAGACGATACCCTGGAGAGCAGACACAGCCTTGGCTGCAGCCTCCAACCTCCACAGATTGTATCGTCTTTCCCACTAGATTGTATCCTCTTTTTCCCGGTCTAGTGGGAACCTTTTCTGGAGCCAAAGCAAAGGGAAGGAAGGGTACGATGTCGGAGTGCTGGCATTCGCTCAGGTCTCTGCAGCACCAGTTGTGGGTGCTCTTCAGAAGCTGAGAAGACCATCTGACTCATCGCTACCTGTTATTTATTTAGTAAGTGCCAACAGAAGGCTTAGCAGTTTTACAAGGTACAGAAAAGTTATCAAACCTGACAGTCCTAGAGTCAGAGAAAGAAAAAGAGGAAACATAAAGGAAGGGAATATTAAGTTACGAATGGTAATGTGACATCCCACCAAGATGGTGCTTCTTCTGTCTGCTTACTGTGGAAACGGAGGGAAAGAGGTGCTAGAAAAGTTCAGTCTAAATAGATACAACAGACCATAGCGGAAGACAAGTTTGATTTGATTTGCCCAAGATCACAGGGCAGGCGCAGCTTTGTGCTCATGGGTAGGTATTAGGCACTGTTTTATAGCTGGGAGAGGATGAGGATACAATGTTTAATTGTTCTGCCAGAGAACATGAAAGAAGTCAGCATTACAGTCATGTTATTGGGAGGAAGGTCAAACTGCTAAATCATGCCTCCTTTCTCCGTTAAGCCAAAATTAGCGTTCCTTATTTTACTGTAAACAAAGCTGGTAGCGTTGTCAAACATTTCACATTTTTGACCTTGACTTTTTAGGTGTTTATGATTTTGAAAAATGTACTCTTTTTTTCCACAGAAATTGTTTGTGGTATGTGTCTCAAATTATGTTGTTATGGTTAAATTTTTATTTTAATTTTTGGCTAAGAGTGATTTGGATGAGACAAAAATATTGGAAAATACTACAATGTCTAAAATATCAAAGCCGCTGTATGTCTTTCACTCTGTCACTCTCTTTCTGCACTTTAGATCAAGTGGTTGATGTTTGAGGGGAATGGTCTTGATGGCAAAAGTTAGCTTTCAGTGTTCTTGCAAAAGTAGACTTACAATTTGCAGAAGTTTGTAACTCTGCCATCTTTATCAGCTTTGTAGAGCTGTATTTTCAGAAGATTCTGTTCATTCCAAGTGGTTTTTGCTCCTTGACTACAGTGGCTGAACGGATTTCCCCTGAATTGCTATCTTGACCACTTCGTCTCGTGTTGTAGGGAGGCTTAGAGTAAAGAGCGCGTCTCCTCTGTCCTCTCAGGTGATCATCAGCTGACCGTCAGCTGACGCCCCGGCAACGTGGAGGAGACCGTAGTGAGCTGGGTCAGCGACGGGGCGTGCTGGCAGAGGGCTGGGAACAGGAGCGGGTGTGTATCCCCAAGGCAGCTCTGTCGGGCAGGACTCCCGGCAGCTCCTCCCGGTTCACTTACGTTGCAGGTCCTGCGAAGGGGAAGCGGCTCGGCCTCAGTCCCATCCCGTGTGGGAGCAGAGACAAGTTGCTGAGGACCTCTAAGGGGAGAAACAAGCAGTGCGGAAAGATGAGTGGCTCTCCAAATCTAGGGAGCGTGGTCTAGTGTTACCGTGCTCCGACTGGAAGTCTGGGTTTGACTCTTTGGGCTTAAGGATGAATCAGACTGCAGCTTGCTAGTTCAGACAGACTCTCTGGAAGAAGAGGCATGAGCTCTGCACATCCAAAATCACAGTCATCCAAAAAACTAGCCTTCTTCCCTCAGTTAATCTGTCTTTGGGTGACTGGGGATCACAGATTTCCTGTGACAGGGGCAGCATCTTCTTGCATCAGTCTAAGTGAATCTGAGTCTGTTAGGACTTTTGTCCACACTTTTTTTTTAATGACTCTTTCCATTGCATGGTGCTAATCAGCTGGTGTCCCTCTTGAAGTCTTTCCAGTTATTTTCTGCATCTAACCAATCTAGTTTTGGTTGTTATGGCTAGAAAAGTCTAAAATATGGCTAGCGTAATCTATAGTAATCAAACTGTAGAGCCCAACTGAAAGCAAAAATCATTAGTTTCCTATTTTATGTATGACCATACACAAATGATACCTACACTACATCTCCAACTACACATTGTATTTTCCTGCATGTCTTTTAAAACATGAGTCCACTATGGCCAAGAGAGATCTTGGGTTTAAAACATCCATCAGTATGTACAGTGTTTGACAGGAAAAAGAAAGATTTTAAAAGAAGATGAGGTTTCTTGGAGCCTGAGGGTTTTTTGGTTTGTTCTTGAAGACCATTGGAAAGTCCATAAAAACTGTGTTTAGAGAACATTAAACATATAAATGCAAGCTCTGAATATTACAAATGGTAAAACAGCAGCATAAATTAGTATTAATAAAATAGTGATCATGAGAAGAGTGATTGGCAGATTGTGTTATAAAAAAGGAGGTTGCGACCATAAACAATAGTTAAGAATTAATGGAAAAGAAAAATTCGGCCCTGTTGACGCTGGGCAGAGAAAGTAATCCCACTTCATGTTGAGAAGATCAGTAGGAATTCTGCTTCTGTTCAAGAAAGGTGTCTGTGAAACAATTTCATTGTTGTCACACAGGTCAATACCCTTCATGGCAAGATCCCCGTAATGCATGCAGTGTTTTGTGAGATAGCGTTTTATCAGCCTTGAAAGATAGTTCTGCAGGCAATGTTTTACAGTTAGCATAAACAGAATGAGTTATCAGTCCTTTATCAGCAACTTCAGCCCATGCGTGTGAAGGATTTGCATAGCTCTGCAAGTCAGTGAAGAACAGGACTTGGGCATTATCCGAATGTATCTGGGTAAACAGTTGCTTCTCTTTACAGAGCGAACATCATCAGCGTGATGGAAATCAAAGCATCATTGGAATTTTTTGGTGGCAGAGCATACATCAGTGGACCCTTCTGGAAAAATCATCCTCGTACATTGGTATTGTGAAAATCCCTCGGAGCAGAAACATTGTTATTTACTCCCCTAGGCAAGAAAGAGCTCGTGTAGTGCAGGGACAAAGGTGGCACTGAGCCTGAGACTGTTCTCAGTCAACTTAGTGTCTATACATTATAGATGTAACACCATGCAGAGAGAAATGTAATCAATTCCTCTCACTCAAATGCATCCTCGCGCTGCACTGGCTATGGATTGACTGGGACTGGGCGTGCTGGAAGGATAGAAGTGTTGAGGGATGTCTCGGCTCCAGGAGGCTTTCTGGGTGTTTCAGACCTGAATCCATCCACTCTGCGTGCCCCTTTCCCATTTCCATCATCAGTGGGCCTTACAGAGGCAGTATTTCGTTGTGGTCTGGGCTGGGTGGATGGAGGTCTTAGACAACGGAAGGAAGTATTGTTAGGGCTGTCTTGGGTCCTGTTGGTGTTATCTAAAGTAGGCTGCAAGATACAACTGCTAAAATTTAGCACAGGCTTACACTACAGAATAAAAAGAGGGGAATAAGGACAGCTAAAAATCATTTAGTTAACTTTTCTGTTTAGGCTGCTTCCCATATACCGTAGGACACAACCTGGGTCTAAAGGTTTTGAAATATTTTTCATATTTCCCAAAGGGATAAATAATAGATTGTGGCTACTCTGTGACTGTAGAGCTTAACATTTAATTGAAATGTAAACCAAAAGTGGAAATGTATTGTGTTTAGCAGTAGATAAATTGGGATACAAGTAGTCTCCAAGCTCATTCAGGTGCTGGCATCTCTGCTGAGATTCCCCAAAAAGTGCCAAACAGTCCAGTAAATTGCAGTGGTGCTTTCTGTGAGGGAGATCATAATCTGCTAGAAATCTGAGACTACTAAATAATTTCATACACACCACCAGACATCCATTAAGTAGAACAGTTTTTGGTTAAAAGGATGGGCTGTATTTGAATCTACAGTCTGAAGATGAAAAGCGGCACAGTCCTTTCATATTTTATTTTCACTTTAGCTTATTTCCTCCTAATACTAGAATCTTCAAAAGAGAAAATTAGGATACATCCCAGACACACTCCATAAAAAAGATAAAATAATCAGCTTATGTCTCTATTTCTCCTGGGTTTGCAGAAACTTGTAAGAAGCAGATTACCTCTCATTAACAGGTTCAGAGATACTTTTTATTCACTAACCAGTAGTTGCTGTACAGGATTTCTTAGGATAATCTGCAAAAGAGTCTCTAAGGAAGCTAAATAAACCGTTTTATGAAACCTCATCTGCTTTCTCAGCTACCAATTCTCTTTTTCAGTTTTATTGATAAGATTACTGTAGCGTTCTGCTTCCATAAAATCGTGATAAATGTGAATATTTCTTAATTAATACGGTTCTCTGATTTGTTATTTACAGCTACCGCTCCTGATAGTGGACTAAGATCATCCTGATATCTCAGACACAAGAATTTATTGAACTAATTCACATTCTCTGCGGACCTATGCTTGACTCCAGGAGGACTTCTATAGACAGGATGGCTTTAAACCATATTTCAATTTTAATAAAGAGGTACATTTCTTATGCACTTATAATGTTAGTTCTAATTTGCATTTTTGCATTGCATGTGGAAACAGACCTTTAGCTCCTTAAACTATTTTATTCATCTACAGTTTCTGCCATCCCTGTTGAAGTGAAATGTGATACACCTTTACAACTTTTTTCTCCTATTTTAGACGAGTTTATAGGTCATTGCCTGGAGAAATCTGGTTTTCTCATCATTGTATTTGACAACAAGACCTGAAGCAGCACCCAATTTGTAAGGATGGAATTGAAATCATACCTTATACAGCATGCAGTTACTTTGATAACATTGGGCACTAGAAATAAGGGAGAGATCGGTTGATTAAAATTTGTCGTAGCTTATATGCGCCAGTGGAATTGACTATCCCAGCTGGAAATGTAAGTCAGAATATTTAATTCAGCTTTTTAACTAAGATAGAAAAACAAGTATGCCTAAAGCTTGACTTGTAGCTTAATAAAAAGAAACTGTTCAGATCAGGTTTTTCTGCATTTCCTCGTATAATACTGGAGACCCTAGTGTGCTTTCTTTTCATGTATACCTGTAAAAACATTTGAATTTTTGTCACTCAGTCTGAATTTTTATCCTTTTGATTCTTTCAGGAATTCCTAAAGGTACATCTGATGACTTGTTTGCTTTCCTTTAAGAGTTTTTATTTATTTGGTGGGTTGGGAGGGAATGTCTGCTGCAATTACTGTTGTTTTGATTGTGTCCACTGAGAAAAATAGGCCTCTGGGAAGCCTCTGTGTGATGGAGGTCATGGCAGGGCATAGGCAAGTGTGCTTCATCTCCCATCACTGCACACACTTCCTCTGTTGACGGTGCCAGCCAGAGAAGCAAATTGTTTGAACTCAGCTGCTGGAAACTTCTTTTTACATTTCCCCAAACAACCAGATTATCACAAGTGACATTTAGTAAGATTGTTTGGGTGCTTTCTCCAGTGACCGGTAACTCTGTAAGGTTGATCAGACTACAAGCAAAGGTCCTTTCTGTCATTAACTTTTCAGTGTAAACCGGCATCTGTATACTCTTAATGAAATGTTTAGATGTATTACAGTTTTCTAATGGGGATCCTAAAACCATTTATTTACATCTCTTAGTAAATGCCTATAGCTTTTTGGGGGGGAGGTAACTTTTATCAACCTGTTTTAATAATTAAGACAAAAAAAAGTGAAGCAACTTGCCTAGGAAATTGGTGACAGATACAGAAACAGGCTCACAGGAATGCAAGCCCAGCTGTCAAATTCTAAAATCTTTGAGCATATTTTTGTAGCATGTGTATTCAAATTTTGTGTACAAACAGATGATGATTCTAAATCAATACAGGAAGACTGTGAAACTTAAAATGCCTGTTGCCCCGTGACTCTCACTAAAAACATTCTGGTCTCTGTAAGCCCCCTATGGCTTAAATGTATTAATTTTAGTTTAATTCTGCAAGACAAACATGTTTCACTTGGTCCATGAAGAAAAGTGAAAAGGCTTAACGTATGGGTATGTTAATGTTTGATTTGCACTGCTGTTTTGTAGAAGGATTGAGATTAACTGTACTTTGTATTTGTAATTTCAAATTGCTGATGGGTGCCAACCACAATAATGCAATTTTTCTTGTTAATCAAAAGGAAGAAAATATCCCTTTCTTTTTTCCAAGAGGAGTCTATTCAAAAAGTGATATTGGAAGCCTTGGAAATTTCTGGTTTTGGAAAGCTGATAGAATTTGCTGTGACGCTATTATACAGAAGACTGTTTCAGGTTTTTATGTTGCTTTTCACATCTTATTCTCTTTGTTCTTACTCTCTCCCCACTTGTTCTCATTCCTGTAATCTGATTGACATACTTCAAAAAAGAATTGATGTAATAAAGTGCCAATTTTTAGAGTTAACTTTATATATGTAATGTTCTTCTCTGACCACCTCTTGATTAAATAGAAACCCTATTCTGTTGAAACTTAATGTCATTGTGATTAGTGCAATTTAGGGCAGTAAGTGCTTGAAGACTTGCACCTGCTTCTGAAGAAGCACCCAAGTCATCTTTTGATCATCATTTCATTATCCCCATGTTATCTGAGCACAGCACAGTCAGGTACTTGATCCATGTGAGAGGCTGAAAAATATTACTCTTATTTTACAAACACTTGCCTGAGAGTTTAGTTATTTCACCCAGATTAAAGTCCTATCTACTAAACAGTCCTTCCTCTGTTTCAGGCCACTTCTTCTGTACCAGATGACTCACTGTACTTCATGGGAGTTTCCAGTCATAAGAGTTTATTGACCAAGGTATTTTTACTATTACTGACTCCTGTAAGTATTGCAAAGTTAGAGAATTTATCTGGACTCTGCTTCAGCTCAATTGGTATTAAATATTGACTCCAGAATAATTACTTGTAAAGCATAAAAGAACGCAACCTCTCTCAGGTTGCAGGTTGTATTCAAAGCTGGCAGTGACAAAGGTTTTCCTGATTTCTAAATGAAATAGATGTTAGTTGTGAGTCCTGAGAACATGGAACCACATAATTCTGTAAAATGGTATTGTGGCTTTTCATACTTTAGTAACTTCACTTAAAATCTGCTCCCTTTGTATGAGCTTAAACGCTTAAGTGAAGGGAGCATATCAATGTTTTTCTCAAATGGTGCTTTTAAAGACATGGTTATCTTATTCCATCTCACATGAGAATACTCTTTTCCTGTGTTGGCAATGAAACGTATTTACAAGGAATGTGCTGCAATGCTTTGATAGCTGCAAGGATTTCAGCAGATGAAGAGATGAAAAAGAAAGCATAGGTCATGTATTTACAGAGATATGAGATTTAATTCTGGTCTTAGTTAGATCAGTGCAAGTTTACTGAATGAAATCTGACTGTATCACTCTATCTGTCAAAGAGTATTATAAATATATATGTCAAAGATGAAATTGCAGTCAAGAGCATCAAGTGGATTTTGAATTCTCCCTAGCAGATATCTCTATCTCAGGATCTCCTTATTAGAATTACAATAGCTTGGAAATGATGGCCTGGGGTGCAGGGGGAAGGCCTTCATATGGACTGTTTAGGAAGGTCCTACGGGCATACTTTAAAATGTTGCAAAAATCATTAGTTAAGAAATAATAATTTGCTAGAGCTTTCTAGGTATTAAAAATTAGTATCTTTAAAACTAATAACTTTAATATTAAGCTGATTGTTTTTCTTTGTGTGAGGGTTTTTCCATTATTCACATGAGCCTCCCACATTTGGGTGTATAAGCCCATTGCTCCACTAAGTGGGACTTGTGGCAATATCCTCTATTCCTACCCATTTCTCTTCAGGATCCTTACCCCCTTCCCACCCCTATGTTAATCCTTCTCTCCCCCTCCCAAACTCCTGTCTACTCCATATGGCTTCCTGCTTCCTTATTTCCTGTTTGCTCTGCTGTCTCCACTCTTCCCTCAAATGCAGAGATCAGGTAGGCTATTCTTGAACCTGAGCAACTTCTGTGACGAGCTGTTTCCTGAGTTTCTGCCATAATGGCATCAGCTCAGCATCACTTTCATTTCTTTTTTTTTTTTCCCTTCAAAAACTGAAGAAAAAGGGAGAGCAGTGGCAATCAAACTTCCCATTGGAAATGTACCTCTATCCTTAACAAGAGAGATGCAGCAATGACTTTATAATATACCCATGTGTTTTGTGCTAGTCTTTGGAGTGTGCAGATGACACTCAGCACAGAGGCTATTTCATCATTAAAAGATTAACACTCTTTTAGAGAAGAAAATAGAAAAGAGGCACGAGTACATAGCATCAAATGTAACAAAATCTACCGCAATAGGATAATTTCCAAGGCTGCATAAGAGTATGTGCTGTGCACACCATGTAAATAATCTGATGGATACTCTTAATATGGAGACAAAGGTTGTTGGGTTTTTTTAAATACAACATGTACATTTACTTCAAGAAAATGTTATCTTCTTTACAGAATAGGTTGTATCTTTTCTCAGCTAGGTTTGTATTTTGCTTGGTGGAGAACTGTTACACTCTAACCATGCATTTGCTGTTGTCTTTAAGTTGCTGTGTTAGTGAGCTATAGCTGTAGCTCTTCTGTATGATTGATATATGATACTTGCTTATTGAGGTATAATTAAGTCTTCCTGTTTAATGTTATGATTAACCTGTCATAACATCCTGTATTTTAATGAACTATTTTGGCCTTTTGTCTTCTTGCAGCGGTGCCTCAGAATGTATTAGTTTCAGAGAGAGAGGATAAAGAGCAAGACATCTGTGACGGTACAAAAGATCACCTTTTGTGTCTATATACACAAGTTTTTCTTCCAGATAACAGGATGAGCGATTATTAGCTGTAATGCTGACTAGATGGAAGTAAACTGAGTCACACAAGTGTGTTCAGAACCAAGAATTACTTCCTATGAGAAGATTGTTACATTACTTATAGCCAGATAAGCATTGTATGTCCTACTCCAGTATAAGCAGGTAAAGCTCTGCTGGCACCGCCTAAATCACTAGGAAACCAGCTGGAGGCACCAAAAGTCATGTTCAAGACAGTCTCAGTCTCTTCCCCGCTTAGACTGTCAGGGTATAAGTGGATCTCCTTATGTTGCCCAGTTTCCTGTGCTGCGATTTTCATGTGCTTTGGGTATGGCCCTGCAGGACATAATTTTGCTCTCTTCTCCTGTCCCTCAGTCCTTCCTAGCAACGACCTGCTGACAGAAGGGGACTGAGAATTGCTTAGGTTTGCTGGCAGCGATGCTCTTAACATTTGGGAAATTGTTTTCTGCATTCCTTGTGGCGTAACAAAATGAAAGTCATATTGATACCTGGACCTTGGTTAATCCTTCATATTGTATCAGACCAAAGAATGTGTAGTATCATCAGCTGTTTCATTTTTAAATAACGCAATAACTTCAGTCAGAAATATATATGGTACTACTTCGAGCACACTCTTACTGCAGAACAGTTAGCTGCGCTGACATATCACTACTCCAAGAGACTGATCAACTTGTGGTCATCTTTCACTGAAAGCTGTATTCCAGCTTTCTCGGAATATAATTAATACTAGGATGTCAAAGTCTTCCTTTGATTCTCGTATCAATTTCTATCTAATTGAGTAGAGTTTCCTGTTTCCTAAGCGTCCTTCTGGAGACACGGCAGATTTGGCTTTACACAAGAGCAAACTTACCTTTGTTGAGCATTCCTGAAGCTGAAAAGATACCTGGATATCTTCTGATGATAACTATCTTATTATCACTGGCAGTAAATCAGAACTTTGACCGCATTCGACGGAGCTGATGCCTCTAAGCAGTACAGAGAACTGGATTTAGATATGGAAAAAGCTAGCAGAAGTTCACTTAAAAATTAGAATTAGGAATGGGAAAGTACCAGTCTGATGAGTAACTACATAATTCTCCCACGCTTTTTGGTTGGAGTGTGTTCTTGATTTGTCCTGTTTGATTTTTTTTAACTGAAAATTCTGGCATTTTCCCAATTTGTAAAACAAGGAAAAATCTTGTCTACCTCACAAAAGCAGTATGAAGATTTATTTTTACAGACAGAAAAGCTTGCAACATGGGTCCTCTAAGTCTGACTTCATTTTTTAGACCCAAGCCCTTTAACACAAGATAAACCATCTCTGTGCTTTAGAATGGTTTTACTGGCAAAGAGCAATTCGTTTTCTCACATTTCTTGGGAAACTTGAATTATTTTTACTATGAAAAGCTTTTAAAATAATGCTTTTTAAAATATTATAAACTAGTCCTCATCTGCCCCTCCCTAGCAGAATGACTAAATCATGCAATCATATAGGATGATGGTAGTATGTGGAATGTTTAATACTGGCTTCTGCAGGAGACAGTTAATTATGGATCAGTAAAATTTGGAATAAATGGGATTGATCGTACAACTTAGGTTTCTTCCATGTTTTTGAAAATGGATAGTGATAACTCCTCTTTAAATTCTCTAGGGAGTCCTCAGCTGCTTCTGCCTCCCTAACCTACGTTCCTGTTCATTCTCCAGTGCCAACACTGTGCGATGGCCGCTACTCTCCTTTGAGAACAGGTTAGTAAAATGTCCTTTCAGCTTCTGCTTCATGCATGTTTTGTGCGTAAAAGCTAATATTTGAAAAACTTATTTTAAAGTTGATAAATAGTGCGAGAACAATAAATCTGATTTAAAACATAAAATGATTAACAAACATTGAACATCTTTTAACTGGCAATCTATGCCAAAAATCAACCTCATTTGCATAGTAGTGTGTCAATTCCCTGAAAATGGGTTCCTGAAGATAGACTGAATCATCTGTTAAGGTTAAATTTTAGGATAAAAAAGTTGAAGTCTTTTTCTGAGATGTGAAAAGGAGAATCTGTTTTGCATATTATGAATGGAAGAGGCTTCCACCGTTAGAAATCAACTGATGTGTAAGTTTTAAAGTGATAAAAACATGAACAGTATCTCAGTCTCCAAATGATTAAAGATGTAAGGAAGAGGGCAGCTTTGTTAATTTCTTTTAAAATGCCTAGGTAGGTTAGTAGTGGACTTTGGAAGTAGCCTACGTGAGCTCCATATCATGGAGTGGATTTCAGATCTTTTGAGGTAAAAGACTATGTAATTTAATGCCATAAATAGATATTGAATGCCATACATTTAAGAAATATTGTGTATCTTAAATTGCTTCAGTTTATAGCCTAATGATAAACTAGTTTGCAACTTTAATGCAGTCAAGGCACTCGCGTTCAGTCATTGTGGTGTTTAAACCTGTTTTGAACAGTGGCAGCTTGGCAGTAAAACGCCACTGGGAACTGCACTGATAAAAGCAGCAGTGGAAAATATGAGGGGGAAAATCCTAGTGTTGATACAGCTATGTCCAACTCCCAGTTTGGAAAACCAGCTTCCTTTCCCCCCACCTCCCAAGTCTCTCCTGAAGGCTATCACATGAGTCACGCTGAAATCCGTGATTCAGCAGGAAGCTGGAATGCAGATAACATGGAGTTAGAAGAGAAGTTGCAAAGAACTGAAAAGTAAACAGTCGCTTGGGCTAAATTTTCGGTTGGTTACGTATACCCAAGGGTATTCCAGTGTACTTCATTCCCAGTGTTTACTTCCTCCCATATACCCACCCCAACCGACTGAAGTGCAGAGCAGCTTAATGACAGGAAATACCTCAAATGCATTTTAAAACAGTTGAAGACATGGCTGCTGGGGGCCTTGACTCTCCCTGACCATTACAGCTTATTGAAATGGCCTTAAGTCCTCCCCCGACAGCGTTTGGAAGCCATTTCACATGGCGTTCGGGGAGGAAGCCTTCCCCGGCTGTGGCTGCATTTTACTAAGCAGCGTCCAGCTAAGGGCAACAAATGCTGGATCTGGGAAGGCAGAGGAGGAGCAGCAACGCGGTGCAAACAGGCCCTGCTCTCGCCCCAGACACGTGGGCCGCACTAGGGTCTTCCCTTTCGGTGCTGCCGTGTTCCGCGTTTCCTTTTGGGCCGTCGCCGCGGTTTCTAAGTCGGGTGAGGTACGCTAGCCCATACCGCTCATTGCGGTGCTGGGCTCCCGTAAAGCTCCCGAGGGGGCAACGGGGCAAGCGGATGTTGTAAGGCAGCGGGTTACGACCCAAAAACACAGCGAGGAAAGATGAAGTCCTCGCTGCTGCAAAGCTGTTGCGTTGTCGGGACCAAGCAGGAGCCGGGCGGAGGCAGGTGCGCGGCTCGTACCGAGCCCCCCCACGCAGCCCGGTGACCGCCGTCAGGTGTAACTGCAGCACCTCGGACTCCCCGGGGCGGAGGATCAGGGTGAAGGCACAGCGCTGCCTCCGCAGCGGCCCCCGGGCTTACCGGGACCCCGCGGAGGGGTCTGCTTTACGGCGCCCCCCGGGGAGCGCTGCTGCCCCCCGGCTTCCCCCCCCCCCCCCCTTCCAGCGTGTACGCGAGGAGTTCCCGTTCGCACGAGGTTCTCCCGGCTGCTGCTCGTTCCCGGGCGGGCGAGGGCCGCGCACGCCGCCGCGGAAGGGAGGGGCGGGGCAGGCTCCGCGCGGGCCCCACCGGCGGCATCGCCCCTTTAAGGGCGCGGGGCGGCGCGCCCCCCCGCGGAGCATTCCGGGGGAAGGGGCCTGAGCCTCGGCGGCGGGACTCGTCTCCCGGCGTGCCCCGCGCCGCAGCGCCCACCCCCGCCCCGCCCGCCCGCCCGCCCGCGCGCGGCCGCCGCTGCCCGCCCAGCCCGCAGCCAGGCGCGGAGCGGAGCGGCGCGAGCGAGCGAGCGAGCCCGCCCGGAGCTGCCCCGGCCCCGCGCTGCCGGCCCGCGCCAGGCCCCTCCGCCGCCCGCCGCCCCCAGCGCCAGCCCCGCCGCCGCCGCCGCCGCCGGCCGGCGCCATGGGCGGCGGCGAGCGGGCGCCGCGGCGGGCGCCGCCGCGCTGGCTGCTGGCGCTGGCGCTGGCGGCGCTGGCCGGGCGCTGCGGCGCCGCCATGGACGAGTGCGCGGAGGAGCGGAGCGGGCGGCCGCAGCGCTGCATGCCCGAGTTCGTGAACGCCGCCTTCAACGCGACCGTGGTGGCCACGAACACGTGCGGCGCCCCGGCCGAGGAGTACTGCGTGCAGACCGGCGTCACCGGGGTCACCAAGTCCTGCCACCTGTGCGACGCCGCCCAGCCCCACCTGCGCCACGGCGCCGCCTTCCTCACCGACTACAACAGCCCGGCCGACGCCACCTGGTGGCAGAGCCAGACCATGCTGGCCGGCGTGCAGCACCCCAGCGCCGTCAACCTCACGCTGCACCTGGGTGAGCCCCGCCGCCGCCCCCCCCCCCCTCCTCCTCCTCCTCCTCCTCCTCCCCTTCCTCCCCGCAGGCCCCGCACTCGCGGGGCTGCTGTGAAATGCGTGCTCCGAGCCCCGCGCCGAGATCCGGGCGTCCCGTCCTTGGCGGAGGCCTGCCGTGGGCTACCAGGAGCTCCTCCCACTTCGGTCGGGGCTGCGGGAATGCTGCTCTTCCCAAAGAAGGACCGGGTTTCCTCCCTCCTTGCCCCCTCCTTCTGAACCAGCGGTCCCATTCCTGCCCGTCAGAAGCGCTGCCCCGTCCTGCTGCTCTTCGTCCTCGCCTCCTAATGACAGGAGCAAAATCTTTGGTGAGAGGGTAGCTGGTCCTCACGCCACTTGTTACCTTAGTGCAAAGGTAAAGACTCAGGGTACGATTGGTCGTGCAGGTCTGCCTTGCGCTCCACCGTACAGAAAAACCATAGTCAAAACGGAATGAATGCAAGACAAAAGTGAAAACCTCCTTTTGGGGAGGAGAGAGGAAGCAAAGACCGAGTATCGTTGTTTGTGGAAAGGCTGAACTATAGTTTGAAATCCTTCTTCCTGCTCAAGGGTTAAATCGATGCTTTGTTGCATTGAAATTTAATTAAAGGCCACAAAGCTCTTCTATAGCTAATCGCGTTGCCCGCGAAACGGTGGGAAATGTGTCTGCTCCAAGTGGTAATACATCGCTGAAACAGATTTTTGCTGTGTGTAAACAAGCCGACCTTGCTAGAGTCTCACTTTGCTTTGTTCCAAGCAAATGTTGACTGCAAAGTTTCTTGATGTCAGTGGGATCCCTGTGTTAAAGGGTTTGCTCCACTCCTGCACAGAACCTTTTCACTCCTAAGGTGCAAGTGCGCGCACTCTCTCTCTCTCTCTCTCTTTTTTTTTTGAATGATTATTCAAAGCAGTAGTTCATGGAAGAAAAATGACAATGAAAGTTTTAAGGAACTGCTTAATTGAAACCTGCAAGCTCAGTGCTTGCTGCTTATGCTGTCAGTTCATAAAGCACGAGCTTTTAGCAGTGTAGCTTGCACTCGTGTTCTGCGGTGAGCATGTCTTATCTCACGCAGTGGAAAGTTGAGATTGTAGACTCTTCTGGACAACAGACTTGGAGTTCAGGGAAGATAAGGGTGATTTGAAAAAGTGGAAAAGTGATAAACACTGTACAAAAATGTGTGTGTAGATGCATGCAAAAGCCCCTCTGCTCGGTACTGTGTTACTCTGAGGTGGTGTGGTCTCTGCAGAGCGGTGGTCAGGAAGGGTGCTGGGTGATCTGTCAGTATGTGCAATGGTCGGTATTTCTACAGAAGCCGTGGAATTTAATCGGGAAAAAGGAGAAAATGAGTTTTCTAATTAACTAGCATTCTCAGACTTTCCTTAGGAAAAGAGGATCTTAGCCTTCACTTTGGCTTGCAAACAAGATCATCTTTTTCCCTGCTCTGTTCGTTCAGCTATTTGAGCGATCTCAGTTTGGAGGAAAGGTAGTTGTGTAGAACTGGGAAACAAACCAGCCAACAGAAGAGTAAAACCGCAGTTTAGAGACTCATTGCTGTTTATGTAATTAAATAAGGTAAAATTTAAAAAAACTTCCAGTGTACCCATTCGCAATTGGTATTTAACAGTCAGTGTCAAACCTTAAGCTAGCTATAGTTTTAATACATGTAATGTGCTTCTCACTTTTTTTTTTTTTGTTAATTGGGAAAAACAGATGTGCAAAGATACCGTGGAGGTTGAGAAGAGCCCCGGCTTCCAGAACTTGTGATGACTGTATTGTTTCAAAGCTCCTGCTTTCAGGGAGATGGCGATGGTTATGCTAAATCTTATACTGGGGATCACCTGCTAACTGCATTCCTTTCTCTCAGCAGCCAATAAAATTTCAGTTTCCTGAAGTGTTTCTGTATGTTAGGAGCTTCAGAACAAATATACGGTGTGTAAGCTTACATAATTATTCAGATGAAGGGAGGTAGTTATTAAGGCCTCTTTTCCTTTATCTTTTGTACCCTGGGAATTTGTATACAGGACAATTTAAAGGGGGGAGGGGCAAAAAAAAGCAGGAACCTAAGCTCTGATTTCACCTTTTCTCTCTCTTTTTTATAGTACATGGTAATAATCCTTTATTATCAATACAAAGCTTATTTTGTGGGCACTTCATATTATCTCATGTTACTTCTGTGTTACTGTTATGTGTGAATCTGTGTACCTCTATATAATGCATGTTGTTTGAAAAACTATGTTCTTTGGACTCTGAAGAAACGTGTGCATTTCGTTAATGAAGACCATTACATCTTCAGAGCATATTGCTCATGAAGTAATGTTATGGCATTGCCAAGTGATCGTTGTCAGTCTTAATTTCAGGTTTGTTTCTGACTGTTGCAACTTAATGAACTTGCCTATTTTTCAATTAGAATACTACTTTTATGAAAAATCTGTCTGGCTGATGAGATATTTGAGTGTGCTTTTGTTTATTTTTTCTCGGTTAGATTTTCAGATAATGTATTTGTAATGTAAAACCCTTTAAGAGTAGGAACGTCGTTATGGATGTGGTGGCGGTGGAGTTAGGTTTAGAAGCAGTAGTAGTAAAGTGTGAAGCTGTTTGTCCACATGCTGTGCTAGCAGTAAATACTCTTGAACGTTTTTTATGCGTTATTGAGTGAGCTGCTTATTGAAGAAGTGTCAAGTACCAACAATGCCGTTTCATCTTGAATGCTCAAAGCTTCTCTGCAGCGTTGCTCTGTTCCAGTTCTCGTGGATTCCCCAAACCATCTTTGTCTGAATGAGCTATTGCATGCCACGTTTGATTTCATGTGCCTGTGGGCCGCGTTCCCCGTGGTGCACCGCAGTGCAAGACACTTAATTACTGAAATTGATAACAGAGAGGAAGCAAAGGGCTTGACAAGCATTTGTGTGCTCTGTAGGACGTAAATGCATTTTAGGATACAAAGCCCTTTTATGAAGTGAGTGCTGCATGATCCTTAAGGGTTAGACTGTATGTTGAAACTGGTATCCTTGTTTGTTATTGCGTTTGCATTTAGTCTTAAAAGCACTGGTAGCCAGAATACTTAGCCTGACTTTGAACCCGTTCAGGAGTGGTAATACCCACTCTAGGCTTCCAGCATGCAAATACTGTATTGAAGGATCCTGAGCTGCTGGCAGTTTGGGCTGTCCAGATCAATGTGCAGTGATACCCAGTCCGTAGAGATCAGTGTTACCTTTCCGAGGAGTCTGCAAAGGGTAAATCAGAAAAGCAGGTCAGGTGTCAGCTTGTGAAAATTGGCTGTAGGGGGTGGTGACTTCTTTGAAACTTCTTAGAATCCACAGTTCAAAACAAGTTTGAAAAACTTTATTTTGGGGTCTAGATGCTAGCAAACAGCTTCTTACTGAGAAATACAGTGCAGATCATTGCTACTAAGTACAGTTGAAGACTTGAATCCTGGGAATGTGT
Organism: Dromaius novaehollandiae; assembly: GCF_036370855.1. Classification (NCBI taxonomy): domain Eukaryota; kingdom Metazoa; phylum Chordata; class Aves; order Casuariiformes; family Dromaiidae; genus Dromaius; species Dromaius novaehollandiae. Next base: position 8,621,830 of record NC_088105.1, on the reverse strand, counting down.
GAAAAGCAGATCTCTCTGTCCAGTAGTTAGAACATCACTGAGGAGATGGGAATTTTGCAGTCCCTTTGCAAGGAATATCCAGAATTATAAAAGCTGTTTCTCCTTGTATGAGAAGATATTAAGACCCTCTAAGTAGGATTCCTCCCCCAAGAATTTTGGAGACCCGAGTTTTAAGTTGCACCTTTAAATATGGAGAAGAGGGATTTGAACACACGTCTCAGGGTAGTGGGGGAGTGCCGCTATATTCTTTCTTCTGCTTTTCTTAAAGGTATCCCTCTATTTCCCCTATTCTTGCAGTTCATCAGGTGGGGTCAAGTCTAAATTAGAAAGAACTCAACAAATCTCTGCCTCTCATCCTCCCAATATCCCCATATATTCCAAGAATAAAGGACTTTGGAGTAGCAGTGACAATTTTAAATAGAATATGGATGCTAAGAAATTACAATATATAGTTACTTTTGTCATAGCTTTTTTTGAAGCAGGAGCACTGTGTTCATTTTACAGTGCTTAAAGCATAAGAGAATGGCACTCATTGGTGTAGTTGTGGCATCTCACCAGCACTTTATATGCATACATTTTAGTTACAGCTTTGCTGCTTAGGTCTGTAACACGCCAAAGCAAAGCCGTGTGTTAAAGATCTTCCTTGAAAGACTGAAAGAAGAGGAAAGGAAAAAGAATGGAGATGTCTGTCTGTCTGTCTGTCTCTCTCTCTCTCTCTCTCTCTCTTTTTCCCCTCTTTTTTTCTCTCTCCTGTTTATATGTGTTGCTGGACAATGGCATTGTATTTTGTCAGATTTCATACTTTTTTTTTTTTTAACAGAGCAAATTCTCATTTCTCCTTCCTGCAGCTCTAATTTCTGTGTACTTTCTGTTGTTGCCGCTCCTGTTTCTGCACAGCTTTTTATCCATCTTCCCATGAATTTCTGTGTGTGCCTCCCAGTTTCCTTCCCACTTAGTCCTACTAGTGTCACCTCTTTCCTTTCTTCCCGCCGGGCATTTTTATTCTCTGCCCAGATCATCTCGATTTTAGCTATAGTGATCCCGGTGTTTTGTTCCTCTGACAAAGAGGCAGCATCCTCAGCACGCTGGCTGCTGTTCAGTGGCAGTAGGGTGGCCCCGTCTCCGTTAGGTACAGTCATGCTTTTATAAGCGGCTTGCAGTCTAAGAACAATCCGCTCTGTGCCTGGAGCGCGCTCCAGAGATGTAGGTGACTGCCCCGCGGCAGCTCGGCAGGGCTGGTGCCCGGGAGGCTGCCTTAGCTGGTGGTGGCAGTGCCTCCGCTGAGGGCCGTCCTGCCCAGCGGCAGGACCCGGGGCAGAGGCCTGGCCGTGCAGGGAGGTGATACAGGAGCCTCTCTGCCCGACTCCCACCCCGTTTCCCTTTTCCCTGGAAAAGGAGCCAGCCCAAGGCGCTGGAAAGCAGCGCTCTGTTAGCCTGCCTTTGGAGAAAAAGTGAAATTACCGGTTGCTGTAGTTACCAACATGTCAGCTGTGTTTGTAGACATAGGTCGGGGTTAGAGCTGGATGTTGCTGCTCACAAATTCTTTTGAAATCCATACCGTAGGCTGCAGAGATTAGCTTACAGATGTGTTTCACCAGGACAGGTGGGATCTTGTACAGATAAAATAAGGAAAAACTTGTAAAGGCTCCTGGTGGTTAGGAGAAAGAGATTGCATCTCTCCCCCACCTTTTTCTTTCCAAGCTGCTCACTCCTTTATCTGGCTTTGGGGTGAGTAATGATGCTTGGTTATATATACTCTGTCCACGAAGTGCAGTTGGAGTATGATTGCCATTTGAAGGCATTTACAAGGAAATGCAGGCAAGATGCCAGTTCTTATGTTCAGCCTCAGTTTGATTTGCCAGTTGTTTGCAGCAGAGAAGTGGTATTTTTTTTTTCAAAGTACAGAAAAGCAGCTTTTTTAAAGGAAGGGCTACATAATGTGCCTTAGTTCAAATATTTAATTTATGTAACTATAATGTAATCGGTTTTGCTTTAGCACAACTAAAGAGAGCACAGAATGAAATTGTTGGTTTGATGGTTACTCCATTAAAACTGCTAGGCTGCTGATCATCGTCTTCCTATGAAATAACCACAAAACTAAATGCAAACAATTAGTAAGCTTGTGAAATTCTGCATAGAGAAGTGTAATTTAAAAACTTGCAGTTTGGGAAACCATAATTAATACATTGGGAGAGCATTTCTAGCACTCACACACACCCCACACACGTTGATGTTAAGGGGGATGAGTGTAATTGCAGTGTGTCTTCAATTTATGCTCTTTCTCAGTTAATAACTTTAATTTGCAAATCAGTGCTTTTAAGAGAATCTCTTGCTGCCCTAGTGAGAAAATGTGATTCATTCCTTTTCCACAATCGAGTTATTCCTGTGTAGCATTATGTTATTCTCAAATAGCTGAGCTTAGAGGGGGCAGTTTGAATAACTTTAGCTTCTTAATGTGAGTTTCCTTCTTCAGCAGGCTTACACTGGATCTGTAATCTTTCTTTAATAAAGTCTTTTTATTGTCCGAGAAGTAAGGATTATTTAATCTGGAAGAATTCTCTCAGCTAAGAGCCGAGCCATGACTCTGACTGTGCAATTTGTCAGGAAATCCTTTGGAGACTTTGTTAAATTGGGGTCTGGGAATGGCTGGCTAAGTCCTTCAGTGACTTCACTGTGGTATTTGTGGAGCCCTGAGGGGACTCTATTTTAGTGAGTCTCACAAAGGCTTGATTTACATTTTGCAGGTTTCAACATGAGTAGTTAAGAGATCAGCTTTTTAATGGCCAGCAGTTGTTCAGTGCAGTTATATAAAGTAGCTTTAAAGCTCTTTATCACTTCTCACATACCCTTTAAATTCTCAAGTTTTCTGTAATTCCTCAGTCCTGCATCTTTCTTGGGACACTGATGCCACACTGCATGAGGCATTTGGGAATACTATACATGGCAGAGCATTTATTTTAGGGGATGGAGAGAATTAGGATTGTATGGTATTTTGCTGCAGAAATAGCTACTGTTTGTGGTGCTTGCTACGAATTGCTAGAAGGATTAATCGCCAGTTTTGACACAGTCAGATAGTTGCTTTTGTAGTTTTAATACTCGAAAACTATTGTTTGCTGTTCAGAATTGCTCTTCAGAATTTCTAGCTTGCTGAAAAATTAAAGATTTAATAGTCATAGATAGCATTTCTTTTGTAACCCAAATCTTTTGAAATCTCTGACTCTGATCATCTGCAAGTAAAAATCTCAGGCTGCTTCTTCTAAAACTTACTGCTATGTTTAGGATTCCCTCCCCTCTGCAGCAATGTAAAAATGTGATTGATCTGCGAACAGCATGTCAAGAAAATAACTTTCAGGGCGGATGGACGGGATGGAAAGCTCAGATCCCTAGTTCACGGTAATTCTTAAATTGCAGCATAAGATCATAAGGGCAGAACTGTGAGTGTTGTCCTTAACCGTATAACTCTTGTCTGATTAATACCTGTGATGTTAATATCACTTGTGTCCTTGGGGTCCTAATTCTTCAATTGCTGTCACAGATAACACTATGCTGAGTAATTTTATACAGACACAGTGTCCGGTTCTGTTTTCTACCTGGGGCTTAGTTGGGATCCACAGTCTGGTGTGTTAAACTGAGCTAGTTATGTCTAATGTCACCGTCTTTGAATTGTAACAGCCTTCAAAAGCTTCACCTAGGACTGGGGTTCGTTATGCTTGTGCTACCCCACTGTAAGGCTCTCTGGGAGAAGAATCATTTCGTGTTGTTTTTACACATCTCTTTTATTAGTGGCTACCACAATATGTTTTAGTGTCTATTCAGAAAATGAGTTTCATAACTTCCTGGCAAATTGTCTGTCAATTTAAGGTTTACAGGCTTTGAAGTGCAGGATGAATCTGTGTGCTTGTGTTGAGGACCTGCGGAATTACAAGCTCCCTATAATATTGGTATGACTTTTCATTGAAACCATTTTCAAAGGGTTTGCCCAGGATTGTTCTGAAGGTCTGTAGCATCCTTTGAGTAACACAAATTTGACAGGGTTTTTTGTTGTTAATTTTCTTCATATGCTAAAAAAAAGAGTAGAGTGCGAAAATAGAAAATGGTAATTTTATGCAATCAATTTATTATGCAATCAGAATACTTTCACCTTCAGAATTCTTATCTTTGAATTTGTGCAGGAAGATGGATAAACCTTGGTGAGGAAAGGAAGAGGAGCACGCTCTGAAACTTTTCATTTTGAAGGAGTGAGTGTGTGTAGGGTAGCTGGTAGCCAAAATGAGAGGACTTGGAAGCTTCTGCAGAGTTTGCCGTGGAATCGGCTAGTGCTGCAGTTGCAGGCTGGGCTTCAAATGTGGCTCTGCGTGGTCTGGGGGCAGCAGGGACTTCATGGCCTTGCAGCCAGGGTCACCTGCTTGGGAACTCAGGTGCAAGAGAGGTTTTATTTAAGCTGAGTACTGGATTGCAAATATTTCAGATAGGAATTTCTATTAAAAAAAATTATTATAAAAGATGATTCGTCATGTCTTTGAATGTAGAGGACTACTCTTTGCACGCTTCAAGCTCACGGGGGTGAGAGGGACCTCCTTCCCTATTTCGCTGCAATCATACTGATTTCTTTTTAGCGGCGTTCTTGTGAGGTGGTGACATTTGGTGTCACATCAGCGTTGCTGAAAGGCACAGGACAGCTGCTAAACTAAGCAATTGTGCTGTGAGATTAGAGAGCTGCTCTTAGCAGAAATGGTCAGTTGTCAAAGGAAAACAACAGCAGGAATATTGAGATGAGAAGCCGTCTTTCAGAGTCTGCCACGTTGCAGGTGCGAGCTAATACGACACAGTTAAGCTGTGTATGGCGCCGTAGGTATTTTTGAGGTAGGACATAACAGACTTTCCAGGATGTTTCTGTAGAAGCTTGGAAACTGGTGAAAACTCATGAATTGTAAAGAAGGAATTGAAATGACAAGGTAATTCTGTATAAATAAATAAAAAATCAGCCTCTGTCTCTCATCTCTTTTCTACTGGTCCAGCCTACCTAAGAGATCATTAATAAAGAAAAAAAAAAGGGGGGGGGAGAGGGAGGGACCCTGACCTCCCTTTGTATTATTCAGGGATTTTTCACCATTTTGTTTTGAAACTGGGTGGTAAAGCATTTCTTTTTCCCATGCTGCTACTTGTTTTAGATGTTACAATGTGATAGTCATCAAAGAGATGTTTCTAGTAGTAATCCTGCCTGCAGTTCTGACACAACACAGCTGTGCTCAGTACCGGAGAATTTCAGAATTTCCTTTTAGGAATAGCATCCAAAAACTATTATTGGCTATATTTTTTTGTGGGTAAGCTGGTACTATCTTGTATGTAAGGGATGGGATTCCAGATAGCTTTAGGTTTTATTTGTACATTTAGTTCTGGGAATCGATGTTTTGGGGGGATGGGAAGGATAATAGGTTTTTAAGGTTTTTGTAGAGATGGTATACTGAAGTCTTGCAAAGACCCAGTATTTGTGAATTCTCAGGTCCATTTTCTGCAGCGTTCTCGTCTCCGTTGCGTACTTCCTGCGTGTTTGGACAGTTTGCTCGTCTGCCTTTGCTTTGTTACTGATTCCCACGTTTTAGGTGAGGGGACTAACTCTGCAGCAGCCAGGTAATCCTCTAATTCATCCGCGAGAGTTGGAGATGCTCCTGCGAGAAGTTCCCAGTGCAGAATTGTAAATGGCTTTAGGTGTGGCAGCTGGCTAAAAGGAGTGGGTTGAACTGGAAACCGTGAAGACTTGGCCATTTCCTTGCTTTTGAAACTCTTTGCAATTGAAAGGTCAAGCTACATCTGAGAAAACTCTTAACAGGGGAGAAAAGAGAAAAAACACAGAAAACAAAAACTGCTTGGTAACCGACTGTGGCATAAAGCTTATTAAGCTCCTAGGGGAGGGAAGACTGATGGCTGACACTAACAGGGAACCTCATCAGTGAGGGGTTGTTCTTCCTTGGCATATTTGTCTTTAAATGGACAATGACTGTCTGTGCACGCTAGTTCTTGGCTTGTGTGGGGACTGTCTGAAATGCTCGTTTCTTTGTGTGCTCCAAGACTGAGTGAACTCTGTGAGGTTTCGAGTTGGCACCAGTCCCGTTCTGAGCAAATGGCTTTCATGTTGTGATTTATTTTTCAAAATCTGCTTTATAGTTCAACCTAGTCAGCATGAGAATGAGATTTAATCCCTACCTCGGTGAGCTTCTGTTTGTGCAGCACAGGGAGCATCTATAGGTTTATTTGGGGATGGGTGGAAATGGGGGTTTAGAGATTTTGTTTTCCTTCTCTGTGAAAGGGAAAATATATTTTACTGCATGATCCATATTTTTGGAAAGTGAATCTTCCTAAACTTGTTTGAATAAAAAGATGTCTCTCTTGGAGTCTTGTCATTTCAGCGTTAAGTAGGATTGCTTGACCAAATAAAAAGAAAATGCCTTCCTTTCCTCCTAGGACTTCTGCGGTCCATTTCTGGTGATGTCGATTATTTATAGTGCTTTCATCTGCAATCTGTTAAATGTTCACATCCTGTGGGGATTTTGCTGTGGGATATTCTTCCCAGCAATTCCCAGGAGGTGGGTTGTGTTGTGGAACCAGTCCATGGGGATAACTGTAGCGTTCGTGTGGAGAAGCCGCGTGCTCTCCCTTGCCTGGAAGCATTTGAATGTGTTTTATACGTGGGAATTCTGTCCATCTCCATCTACTTTATCCAATTCTGCCTCGTGGCTGGGAGAATCGGTGTGCAGTTATCTAATTTTATCCAGTCCTGTTACCTAATTTTGTTTTATTACAGCAGATAACGCTTTCTAGCTGCTGCTTTTGCTGCTTCTGTAGTTCTCAACTTTCACTGTGCTCCTTTATGGGTCTCTTGGATATGTTACCCTCGTTTGAGTAATATAGTACTTAAAGTTTCTTAACACTGAATCAGCTGTTTGATGAAATTGTTAGGAATCTAATGCTTGAGCCAAATGTGACTGCTCTAATCTACTTACTGTCCTCCCCTTTGCTTTACTGTCATGTTTTCTGGCCCCTTTCCTGTACCTACCCCTGGCTTTCTACTTCTTTCCTCGGCCTCCCGCAAACTGTTGAGGTTTCTCCTCTGCTCTGCTCTCCTCTCGTTTCCCTGGTGGTGACTTTCGTGGGCTGTGTAGTTTGTGGTGGTTCCCCGCCACATCCTTGGACGTGCTGGTTCTGCTGGGATCTCTGGGCGCTTCAGTCCCAGGAGTCGCCCCTGAACCTGCGTGGGTTCATCACTTCTGCTCTTGCACTGTGGTTGCTTTAGCTGCCTTGTGGGTCTGTCTTCAGTCAAGAGTCTGTAGTAACTGTTGAAAATGAGGAGGAGGAGGAGTCCATACTGTGCCATTTGCCAGCAGTCTGCAGATACTCAGAAAATACTTCACCATTTTGTAGGTGGAAGAATAAACAAACTTCTGGTGGTGGTTTTCATTTTGATCAGACTTCTGAGATTCCCAGATGAGAGGTGCAGTGTAAGTCCAGAATTACTAAATGCCATAATAATATTCTGTAGTTTCCCTTCTTGTACGTGGTGGGGTATGGGTGTGGGGAAAGCTGCTCATCACAGAGGAGTTACAAGTTTTCCTGAGTTGAAGCCATTTCTTGCCATAAAATACTTCTCCCTGCCTTTCCCCCCCACTGCTCATTCCCAGCATGCGTGTCAGGTTTTGAAGAAAATATCAAGCATATGAAGTAAACAGACCTGGTGCTTTTAGTTTCTCAGAGATTTTTCCAAATCAGCAGGTAGGGTAAGAGTTTTGCGCACTTAATTACTGCTGTTGCGGTGGATGTTGCAGGCGTGCGGGCAGTCTGGCGTCCCTCTTGTGAAGTGGCTGAGCGGTGCGCTAGCAGGCCCTTCTTTTGGCTCAGTGCAGGGCTGCACCAACACCTGTACCCGCACAGCTGAGGAGGGAGCCGAAGGGAACGGGCAGCAGGAAGCAAGCTGCCTAGCAGGGGCGGAGTGGCTGTCGTGGAGGTCAGTGCTGGTGCCAAAGCACTCATCAGACTGCTCCCAAAAGAGTCTTTAAAATCTGGGATGTTAGAAAGCCCTTTCTTGTAGAGGAGGTCCTGAGCCTACAGGTGAGGAGCCAGGTCAACTTTCCTGAACTGTTTCATGCGGGGAACTGGGAAGACCAGTAGAAAATACTGAATTCTGCCTTGTAGCTGCTAAATTGGGACCAGGATGGAAAAGAAAAAGTGTATGGGCTCTTTTTCATGTTACGCAGCTATATGCACAGTATCTCTTGGTCTTTGCTTTCAAGTTTCAAATACCCGCAAGCTCTTGGGTTAGTAAGAGCTCTAGGTTTTCTGAAAGTGCTGTCTAGTCCCTTTCTAGGCTCACTCGCAAGAAGATAATTTAGTAAGATTCCACCCATTGTCAGTCTTTGATGCGTTCTGCTTCACCTTCTCCCCTGATAATATAAATAACCATTGTGATAGAAAAGAAAAACTCTGAGTCGAGCTTTAGCTGGAGGGCTAAAAGGCAGCCCAAAGCTACAGTGGTTGGGAGGGAGGTGGTGTTTGAATATTTATTTGTACAATACAAAGCCTGAAAGTATACGTTCACTGAAGAAATGTGAACTCTAAAGCAAAACGAAACCCAGAGTTCTGTGGTCATCTTATGGTATCTATTTAATGAAACTAATTTTCTCCCTGCTTTACCTCCCACCCAGTTCCTTTTCTCTCAGGAGCTCTGGCTGAGCTGGGAAGAGCAGCTCAGGGCTGTGGGATTGTTGTTCAGTCCCTCTCTCGTCCCCCTCCATCAGTGCTCTGCAGGCATGAGTTAACTGATTAAATTACTGGCATTACACGAGTCACTGCTCTTGTGCTTTCTAAGCAGAGTGATTATACATACATATGTACGTACACAGTGCCGCTTTCTCACACGTAATGGCTTTTCTCCTTCTCGTGCTTAGTTCCCGTTTGCAGGAGGTGCTCCTCGTGGGAGGTGAGCAAGGTGTTCCCGTGGAGCTCCACCATAGGGGAAGCTAAACCAGAGTTGCTCAGGGAACAAAATACAGCTCGTTTTGTAAGTAGTAGCACAGAGGTGAGCTTTTTCTAGCGCTTCATAGCACTTTCAGGAAATAGGAGAGAATTGTTTGTTTTTAAATGTAACTGTTACCAGAAAGCATTCATATTTGGTGCTGTCCTTTTATTTTTGGTAATTTGTCTATCTGAAAACACTGGAAATAGATTATTGCAAAGCCTGAATCTCTGACTCTGGGTTAGGAATAGAAGCTTATGGTTTTTGTAAAGGGCTAAAGTTTCAAATGTGAATGTCTTTAGGAAACAATTAAATGAATTACAGAACTATAGGTCTGAAACTGCAGTTCTATTGCAAGTGACCTTAATAACTCTTGTCTGTTGATAGATTAGAAAGGCAGGAAGAAAACAATACCTTCTTACTTCCCCAGAAGGATTTTTTTTTTTTATATAAATTGGACATTTGAGGCTACTGCGTTAAGAAAAAGTTGCTAGACATGGCCTAAGTGGATGATGAGTTTCAAAGAAACATTCGCTGGCTTTGCATTTCATTTTATTTGCACCTTCCATATTAATGGATTGATGGACAAGTACTTGTCACTGTAAGTCACCACAGGTGTCTCTATTCATACTGCTCCGAGCTGTGTGTGAACTGTGAACATCTAGCTGAAAGCCTTCAGGATGAAGTTAGGTTGTGCATCCAGCAACAGCAGTGAAAGGCCAGCAATGATAAATAGTGGTTAAGGCACAGGTGGGTTTTAATCAGTTGGTTTCTCTGCCACAGGTTTATTAGTCACCCCCCTCCAATACTTCCATTCTTTGTAAGATGTAGGAGCTTTGCAAGGATACGTTTATAACGGTTCGGAAGGTGCTGAAACTGCTGATGCAGACTTTAAATCCTAAACTTTAGGATGCCCTCCCTGTCAGCCTGTGTTGAGTCTCTGTGTTCTCTGGTAGACTGCTGCCATTGCTTGCTTTCTTGGGCATAAAGCACGACACTTAATGGGATATTATTCAAGAAGCACTCTTAAACTACCTTCAGTTTGGTATCCAATGATATATTTAGAAACCTCTAGGAAAGTGTGACTCTGTGACTCTGAAAGTGTGTAGATAACATTGGGAGGGAATATCGGAAGATTCTGATAATTGAATTTCTATGCTGTGGTTCTTTGCCAGTTCAAGCAAAAACACAGAGGGGGAAAAAAACCATGATGTTTTAAAGTTGGGACTCTGCGATTATTTCTGTATTAAAGACCTGCTGCAGTGTTTCAAACCGTTGCCTTCTGATGACAAATCATATAATACTGCCAATTCATAGCCCCTCACAATGGTATCTGACAATGTCTGGAACAGCTGGGATGCAGCTGCAGCACTAGCTGTTTATTGGTACTGCAGTTGTGAGTAGGGGTGGGAGCTTTGTTTACAGCCCTCATAAAGCCCTGAGGCATGCCAGAGAAGGAACCGGTGCTGGTTTTCTCGTGCACTTGAAGTAGTTGGCTCTGGTCTCTTAGCACTTTCTTATTAACCAAATGAATGTTTAGTAGTAGAAAGGATTCTGATGCTCGGTATCTTCTGGGCTACTGATCCTGATCTCTGATTGTATCCCCAGTGTCAGTAGCTATCAGATGGGAGAGCTGAAAATGTTTATAGGAAGTGTAATTCCTCCTATTGCAAAACATCATATGAAATATGTCACCTCGTTAATTTGCAAATTGATCACTTTTTTTCATGTCATCCAAATGGGCTGTTTTGCAACTGCAGGGCCTTTGGTGTGTTCTTTTGTGAAGTGTGTGGTAGAAAATTAACATGCTGCTTTGGCAAATGGGAGGGACCCTGTCTTCCAGTTTTTCTGTCACACAAATCCAGCTTTTTCTATTTTCCTCCCGCCCCCCCCCCCCAAAGTCTACATTAACTTGAAAACAGTGGGAGGGAATTAAATGTGTTTTGAAAGGGTTATCCCATGGGTGGGAGTGGTATTGAGTGCTTATACAGGGTATAGAAAGGGTTTGTGGGAAGAGAGGTTATTCAGCAAAATGAATAGAGTTTTGAGTTGTTAATCTGTGTCATTAGCACTGTGTACCAGAAAGTTTAAACTGTGCCTGACTAAATAGCATGAGTCTTTGAAATTCACAGCAGTGCTGGCAGCCCCACTGGCTTTTGTCCTTCTTGCAAACACACAGCTGTTCTGTCCAGGCATCCTTGTGTGTTCAGCAACCCCATTGCTTCCTCAGTTCCCACCACAGAAAGCCGTTCGTGGTTTGGGGGAAACCACAAGAGACCGGCTTGAAGAAACCTCAAGAAAACGAGTCGGTGTTGCCATTGGACCAGTGAAGGACATGGATATGAAAGTGAGCATGGGAGGAAGTTGACTGTTCATTTCACATCCCCGTTCTCTGTGCATAATTAGTGTGACATAGGAAAACTTTCTTCATCTCTTCCCCTCCCGCCCCCCCCAATGATGCATGTCCAGACTTGCTTAAAAAATTTGTGAGTAATAGTCCAAAAAATGCAAACCAAGTGTGCAGTTGTATAGCAGTATGTAGTCTGTAGAAATGCTTATTTTTTTTAGGATAGCTCTGCTAGCTGCTCGAAGAGCTGCAAGGTAAGCTTATCTTACAACACCCGGAAACTTATCAGCTTTCATTTTTCTCTTGGTGAGGTTTTAAAGCCAGTTTTCAGCAGAAAAGATAAGATTGCTATAGGGTTTTGGTTAGAAAGCCGGCATGGTGTCTTTGAAGGGTGTTACAAATGTAGCAGTTACTCACAAAGTGACATGATGTTTTGGCTGCGCATGGGAAAGTAATGGCAATTGCTTCAGATGATGTTACAAGGTGTCTTGGGTCTGAAAGAATGACATCCTCGCTATGTATTAAAAAAACAAACAAAAAAACCCCCAAACTCCACTCAAAACCACCCATGGTAGCTTTTCTGACTATTCCACTTCTTGAGGTAGATATGAAGACCACTTCTTTAGCCTTCTGAGGTGAAATAAGACAAGAGATGGGAAAGACGAGAGCCTCCAGGATGAGTGATCCTGTTTCACGTGTTGTAGAGTAGAACATTGTACTTTTCTGTCCTGTGTTAATGATCAATTAAGCTCTAGTAGCAGAGACTGTTGCTTCGAAATATAAAACAAGTATTCGTAGTTGAAAGAACATGCAACTCCTAGTACAACGTGCTTTTCTTCTTTCCCCGAGAAGGGTATGTTTTAGATTTTGAAGAGGAGGGCCCTTAAGCAGCTGGAATAAGTTGCATGTCATTCTAAATCAACAGGTAAAAAGCAATTAGTAAAAAGCTGCTGAGGAATTCTGGACGAACAGTCCATCTACCAAACCTAAAGGGCAAATAGCATTTTGTTTCTTGGAAGAATGTTTCCAGGGTAAAACAAACACATCATCATTCAACTTCTCCAAAATTTCCGTAAGTGGCAATCTGGTAGAGCAACGAATGAGCTCTAGGAGGTTTGGGTTTTCAGTCCCGGGCTTGATTGATGGACGGTGCTCAAATATTTGCCTCATCTCTGTACTGTTTTCTTCTTACCTGTCTACTACTACTTTTCTCCTTCTTCCAAATATTTGCCTCATCTCTGTACTGTTTTCTTCTTACCTGTCTACTACTACTTTTCTCCTTCTTCCACCAGCCCCAGGGCTCTTGTACTGACTCTTGCTTTGGGTGTTTAGTGTTCAGTTACTTTGATTGTAAAGCAGAAATGTTTTGTGTGTCTGAGTCACATACTTGTTCTTGCAGAGTAGCTATCCTGTATTCTGTAGCTAAACTGTGTACTTAATGTTTTGGAGGCAGAAAATGAAGGTGTAGTTTCAGTCTCCTTAAGCCAGTCTAGCCTGCTGTCGGTCATGCCCGGCTCACTGGAGCTGGGAAACAAGGAACCATGCAGCCCTAGGCTGGCCGTATCAGCTCATTCGATTAAGTCCTATCAGCTGATTTTGTTCAAAGCTAACCTTTTGGTGGATTTGGTTGTAGTCAGATGGGCAACTTGATTCAGCTTGCCTGAGGCCATTTAAGTGCTGCTTGATAAGAAGGAAGTGGTGAGACCGCACAGCTGGTGACAGGGAAGGGTGCAACAGTCTCTTGCTGCCACTACACAATCTTGCATTGGTTTCAGCCAACTCTAAAAAGTTCAGCGGTGTTTTCAGGACTCTTGTAGTAAGAATAATCAGAAATGAGCATTTTGGATTATGTGAAGCTATTCTGAGCTTGTAAAGCCTACAGAGCACTTTGGTGAAAGAAAGGAGATAAACAAGCTGAAGGTCCATTTTTGTGCCTCACACATGGATGTAGCTCTCTTTAGTTGAAGTAACAAATCTGAGAAAAAGATTAAGTGAAATACATTGGAGCCTTGCTGGGGGAGGGATTTTTTTTTTTTTTAATGAGCCATATTCATTTATTTGTTTTAGCTTAAAGCACAGAATTCTTGTACAGTTTTCCTTTATGCAAAACACTTTCATTTGTATTGAGATCCAGCTGTCTGAGCTTGTTTTAGCTGACTTTGCACAAGCAGTAGTAATGATATTTTAAGAACTAATAACCCATTAAAGTAAGGGAGCAAACTGTGATATTTATGCAGCTGTTTGACTTAGCCTGGAAGCAGATTCAAAGACAGCGAATTGATCTACAGTGGAAAATCTCTTGATAAACAGCTCGCTTGTTCGCCTCTTAAAGTTGTTCATCATAACGAATAATAAAAAAACAATGTGAAAATTTAACCTCATTTTCATAAACGATGCTGAAGTATCAGACTGTGCATCCCAATGCAATTAAGCTTACTCGTTTTAGTATTAATAATACTATAATGACTACCTCTTCTTTTTACGAGCTTGGGATTCCCATAGTGGCGGGTGAGCTAGAGCTTTAAAAGAGTCCTGTGTTGTTGGCGGGCATTTGTTGCCTCTCTGTAAGAGCTCAGCGTACGGACAAAGGAAAGAGAGATGGAGGCTGAAGATGCCTAGAGTCTCGGTGCTTTCAGGTAATTGCTAGAACAGCTCCTGCAGAATTACTGTTCTTAACGCGTCAGGTTGGCCATGCTAATGTTGCATCAGCGTTTCTTGTATTAAAAAGCTTCCCAACAGACGAAGAGTTGGTGTATGTGTATGCTAGGAGGAAAACTTCCTCCTGGAATTCATCTGCCACCTTTACAAAGCAGTAGAGCTGCTCTTCCAGTGAACAGAGGTGACCCACAAATAGGAATGTGTCTTTCTAGAACTATAGAAAAAAAATAGGTTTATGCGCTCTGTTTCTGGAGAAGAATGCTTCCTCTTCAGTACAGCAGAGGAACGGTGTTCTTCCTTAGTCCTAAGGAGAATTTTTTTTTATGCAGCATTCATCTACTTGCTTAGTCCGTGGCTGCCTGTAGGAATGGAAAATGAGTTTAGCATACCTGACGGCTTTGCTTTCAGAGTTCTCCCTTTAATATGTGTCCTACCCACCTGGAGATAAAGGCGAACAAGAAAACCCCTAGAGCTATGCATTTTTGTGTGAGCGTGCAGCATGGCAGAAATTCCTGCCCTGGTGACTATTTGTGAAAGAATCCAGTGCTTCACCGAGCAGCGTTTCTGACCGGCCGGGATCGGTTACGTGACTGCGGCTGCCTCAAATGTGCAAGGAACAGGTACAGTATGTACCTTAAGTGGAGTCCCCAGCTTCGGCAGGGGGAGAGTTGTGGGAGCGGCTGGGCAGAGTATATGCCGAGGTGATTTTCTTTTTCCCTTTTGGGAGATGCATATGTAATGATGCCTGAAAGCAGAGGGCAGGAACAAGTGCTTTCTTAAAATCATTGAAACCATGTTTGCAATTTCCGAGTCTTTTACCGCAGCTTCATCCCTTTTTTACTCCATTAGTGGAAGAGGTGGTGAATTGGCAACTCCCTCTTCCCTCGACCCCCAAATAAAGCTTGAAAGCTGTCCAAAATGGGCTTGATTTCAAATAGAGCTTTAAGTCACTGGGGTGTTTAAGCCGTACAGTCAATGCTGTGTTCCTGCTGGGAGTTTTGAAGTGCTCTCAACATTTCCTTCCTGCTGGGGGAGGGGAGAGATTAAAATCTCTGTATAATTTTATTTTTGATGTCAGATACATGGTTTCCTTCCAATGCAGCAAGTTTGTGACTGTTTGAGCAGGGTGTCTTAAGCCTGAACACGAGCAGAGTTCTGCCAGGAAGACAAGCAAAGGCTTGTTAGCTAAAGATAGCGTGTGCATGTGTAAATACCCCGCAGGGGTTTTACGGTGCACTTTGAGGGTTCAGATTGAGGATGGGATCCTAGGCATCTCCCTTCCCTCTGACACCCCCCCCCCCCCCCGGGGGATGCATCTAATGCACAACAAACTATTTAAGATTAACTTTCTCCTTTATAATGCTTGTTCTCTACAGCAACCAGAGCAGGTAACATTTGCTCCTTCACACAAGCCTGTCATGCATTGACCTTTGCATTAGTTTCAGCTCTGTCATGTGCTGTTGTGTAGCCAGGTGATTAGACCTCAGTTTTCAGCATCTCTCATATCTCTGAGGCTGCTACACACTGTTAATTCAGTAATGCCTGAAGTACATTTGGACTGCTTAAGGTTATGGCTTGTCTTCGTGTTAATTGGCTGGCTGTGAAAAAGTTTTATTTAGCTCTCTTTTTAGTTATGCTTCTTTTAGGTTTGCTTAATAGTTGTCCTTTGCACAGATGGAAAATGTAAAAATAGAAGTATTCAAGGCAGTGCTGCTGTTTTGGTGCTGACAGGTTCACTGGAAGCTGAAACGCTTCTTGCATTTTCAGAAGTGCCGGGTTTGGGGAGAGATTGCTCTCTGCCTTCCTCGTGAACCCGGCCTGAGGAGCTTCGAGTTAAGAGGAGACCACCTTCTGGGTAAATCAGGTTCTTCGGGTACTACCAGTCATTACGTAGTGAAATCCTTCAAATAGTAGGTTCAGTTCAGGATTTCTGAAGAATTGTTGTGTTTAGTAATTGAGAGGACATCAACTGGAAATTTAGTCAGCGAAAGCTTGAAATAATATCTAATAGTCCACCTGTTCAGTGTTTGTGGCTTTTTTCCCAGCTTTTTCCTCTACTAAAAAGCTGCTCTTTTCCCATCACTGTGTGGAAAAGCTATATATATATGTGTGTGTGTGTGTGTACACATATATTTATACACACACACATACATGCAAACATACATATGCATACATGTGTATATATGTTTTTATATATATAAATAAAAAGGAATGAAGCACATATGGTGATACAGACCAAGTAAACTGATTAAATATACAGGTGCTGTTGTGAAATCATATTGTGTGTCACAGTTTTATCTACTTGCTGAATTCCAGAGAAACGCTGCACTTTCCCATCTCTAGCTAATAATGTCAGTTTTGAGTAGGCTTTTTGAGCTGTTGTTGTGCAACAGCGCTGTTGGAGTTACAGCATCACTGTGGATGTGTTTCTAGTTATCCAAGGATGTGTCAAAAACTTGATTCTAGACCTCCCAACTTACTCTCTCTTCCTAATAAAAACAGCTGCAGAGGTTTGAACTGAGGTTTGGATCATGTCTCGCATCCATTCCGGAACAGAATTCAATACAAATTTGCCTTGAAAATGTCATTTGGTTAAAAGAGATAGTAAGATTAGTTCCCAACTATACTGTGAAGCAAATAGATAAGTTCCCTTCTATGATGTTGTTATTATTTTTAACCACTCTAAAAACTGAATGGCTCTCTTCGGACCCCTAACTTTGAAGAGGCTGCCCCAAGCTGAGTGCAGGTTTCTCTGAAGAGAAGGAAGAGGTACGCAGGGACCTTTGCTTGGACAGGACTCTGTGACTATGGAGCCGTGTCCCCAAAGGTAAATTTAAAGCACAGCTAGCCTCTCTCTAGCTGTCGCGATTGCAAAGATGACCTTCCAAATGTAAGTAGTGTATGAAATGATGCAGTTAAATTTCCTGAACTTGCAGTCTAAAAGTAACTTCTTTTTAGTAGCAGTTGTTGGTAGCTGCATTTTGTCATCACTGAAATCTAACAGCGACCAAACAAATGTTGTTGTATTGTTGCTGGTTGTTTTAGGGGATATATGGGCTTTCTCAAGATTACACAACACTTGCCAGGTGTTATTCTGTATCCAGCTGTCTCTTACATGGCTGTGAAAATCTTCTGTAACTCATATGGAGCTATAGTTCTGCATGGAATCATGAACCCTCTTTAGGACAAATATAAGGGAAAGGTAAAAAGCTATAAACATGGGTTTTTTAACTTGCCGTAAATGGTCAAAGAATATCTATTCTGGTGAATATATAGTTGTTAGGAGCTAGACTTTTTTTGCTGAAAGTGAAGTTCACATTGTTGCAACATATTGATTACTCAGTTCTTCTTTCCACTGTGCATTTTTATTTTTATTTTCCCCCCCTTAGGGGATTAGGAATCCCTCTATTTTCAGTCTGGTTAAATAAGATCTTCCAGCTTTCAAGACCCGCTCCAGTAGCATAATGTGTATTTCAATAAGGAGCAATTAATATTGCTTCCTCATCCCAAACTTAGAATGATCTAGAATCTAGTTGTATGGTGTCGGAAGCATTTTCATTTTCATGTGACTCATCGGTAGCTTTGTGACTTATTTGTATTGGTGCAGAGTAGTCGGTATCTGAAGCCTGCCTTACTTACCAGGGAGGACTGACCACTGGCAAGCAGGGTAAAACACTTCTTGGTTGACATACTGACTTTATGTGGTTGAGAGGAAGGTGTTGCTGGCTAATATTAGGATTTGCTGGGCGCACACTGGTGTGCCTAAAAGCATGAACTGCCTTGAGGGAATCCCTTTGCGCTCGCGGCGAGAAAACCCCGCTGGGAATTCCACCTTTCCCGCGGTGGAAAGCTGGGAGGGAGCTCGAGATGCAGCCCCCCGGTCTCGGGGGTTGGAAATCACTCCGCGCAGATGAGCGTGGCTGTGGGAAGGGAACGCGAGTCCGTGGGGAGCGGCAGGACTAGCAAAGCCCTGTTGCCTACAGGCAGAGCCTCCGTTTCCTACGTTACGTGGCCCCATCTCCTTCAGATGATGTGGAGCTTTGGATATTGTTTGAAGAAACAGATCCATCTCGAGAGCAGAGATGCCTTGTAGACTTTGTAAGCAGTTGATAATAGTAATGTGAAGAGATTGTATTAAGTCTATATAAAAAGAAACTTCATAAAAATACATTTAAACAACTGGGCTGGTTTACATCACTTATGGGGTGTACTTCTGTTCCAAACGTACACAGACGGTTTCTGCTTTTCTGGGACTCGATGGGTGCGTGACTGTACAGTGCTGTTGCTGCTGGAGTGTGGTGGGAGTTGCTGCATCCTGACTTAACAAGGCGCATAGCTAAAGCGTTTTTGGAGTTGCTTATTTTGGATCATTGAGCACATAAGGTCTTCAAAAATAGTTACAAATGTTGGCAGATTATTTTAATTTTTGCAGAGGTTTTAGATTCTTTCTTGAAGAACAGTAATAGTTTTAAACTTCCCTTAAAAATATATATATATTATAAATATATACATTTCTTTTCCAGTGAGGAGGGGGGAAAACTGTTACACCCCCCCTTTTTTTTTTGAGTTCAACTGAATAGCATGCTTCTATAATTTTTTTTTAAGAGTTTGTATTAATCCCTGTGACTGTAACTCATAAAACATTCACTGTCATAGGTCACAGTATTTCTGTGCTAAATTTGGGAGTGAAGTTGGCAGCCTGCTTTTTCACTGAGAACTTTCCTGCAAGGTTAGTACAGAAAGCGCTGGATCCGTAGCTGCTGGAAAGGCTAGGTTTTCGCTTTGGTTCTGTGTCCTTCCATTTATTTTGTATTTTACATGGACTTTTCCGCTGTAATGGAAGAAATTGAGCTGTGGCAGTGACTTGGTTTTCAATTTCGTGTTTGCGTTGTCTCTGGTGTGCGAGACTCCATTTCCTCTCTGTGGTGATTCTGTTGTTTTCTGGCAAATCCCTGTGTTTCAGTGCTGCTTCCAGCGTGCAGCATTGCACCAGCATGGGGATCTCTACACAGTTCTCCATTGCTTTTGATGACCAATACGTACACAACTATGCTGGGCCTAAAATTGGAGAACATGATGAAAATCTGTCAATCCGAGATACCCAAGGCTTTTCCATGTTTTTTTCCCAAACATTTTGCTTGTGATTACTTTAAGAATAGAAGGACTTCATTTTCTTCCTATCATTTCATAGCTTGTCAAACTTTTTAGTAAAAAAAAAAAAAAAGACCCAGAGATTAGTAGTCTTGAACATGGCAGATGACCCATGTGCTGCTCGTGCCTGGCATGCACGCTCTGAAGTTTTGACTGCCTTGTCAAAAGTCTGCCTTACCCGTTACTGGGGTGGCTCCTGTTGCAGTAACGGTAGGAAAAGTCAGGTTATTCTTCATGCCTTCCTTTTTTTGTTTACCGACGGGATCTTTCCAAATGTCAAATGTGCTAATTAGAGGGAGTTGCTCAACACGATGAAGCTACGGATTGCTGTGAGTTCAGACAACTTCCAGTGCTTTTTTCACTTTTCCCTGCATCTGTAAAGTAAACCTCTCATGAGTTTTCTGAAGCCTAAATAATACAAAAGATTGAATAAAAGACATTTTCCAAGTGCCATTTACAACTAGAAAATCAGCTAGATTTGCTCTTTTACTTGGTATGTCCCTTAGGATAACTTATATTGCTAAAACCTTTCTTCAGATACTATTTATACAGTATTTGTAGCAGTTGGCAACAAACAGAGATTAGAGGTTTCAGCTGGGACTTATTGGAGGCAGTGTGCTGTACAGATCTGAGCAGACTGCAGTGCTTGAGCATGAGATCTTTTCAAGGGTATTTACGTGAATTTGTCACAGATGCGTGAAGAAGGTGGAAATGGTACCTGAATGGTGAAATTTCAAGGCAGATCCATACTAGAAGTGGTATGTTGATAAGTAGAGAACTACCATCTCTGGCTCTGGAAGTTGTTAAATGTTGTTAGAAGTTAAGAAAGCACGCTGCAAAAATTTCATTGACCCTTTTGCCAGTCCTCGGACTTCCCCACCATGTCGTCCTTTGCTTGCTTTCGGTGTCACGATGCTCAGTGGAGCAGATGTTCTGCTCTTACCTGCTCCTGCCATTTGCTGCTCTGTCGTGCGACCGCACCAGCGCTGTAACAGAAGCACTCAAACCCCTGTGCTAAGCCGATTTTACTCGTAGTGAAGCAAGATCTGCTGGCAATGGCTCGTGCTTGCTGGCGTACCTGTGTCTGAGCTAGTCTTCGTGGAATGTCCCTGTTTGTCTTGCTTGTGTTTTCTTTGTCTTGCTTGTATTAGAGAGTGGATTATGGCATGGAGGAGCAAGCTTGGCTTGCAGGGTGGGTAGTCCAAGGGTCTCCTTTTCAGCCTAGCTGATCTGTGATACTTTATCATACTGTTTGGAAGCTAATATTCTTTTCAAGAAGATTTCTCAAGTGTATATACATTGAATTTCTTCAGTCCTCCCAAAAATACAGGGAAACAATTGGTGGTAAAAACCAGAAAAGTAATCTGGATGACCTATTGTCTTCTGAGACTCCAGCTTTCCTGTTTACTCAGCCTGGCTTTCAAATATTTGTCCCTCTCCTTACAAACGAAGTTATTTTGCACTGATTTTCAGAATTCTTACATGTCCCCCTCCAGGCAGTTTGTGAATTGTCTCCTGTTTTCGAAAATATTCACATCAAATTGTAAGTATCAAAGGGAAGCCTCCCTTCCCTTATCTCTGAGCATGTAAAAATAAAGCACTGGTGAATTTCCTTTTCTTTTTCTTTTTTCTTTTTCCTCCTTGTTGGGACAACAGCCCATGAAAACCAAAAACATTTTTTTTTTAGTTCCTTTTTCATGCTTTTTTTTCCAAGTGTTTATATCTGAAGTGCAGCGCAGCCTCTTGAAACGAGGGCTTTCGGAAGTAGAAATTGCCAAAAGCAGATCAGCTCGTCTCCCCTTCAGACTGATAATTGCTGCCTTCGAGATGAAAAATGGTTTGAAATTCTGTGCTGAGTTGTAAAGCCGTGATGTTAGTAAGGAGTGATCAATAATCTAGACAGTCCTGCCTGCTGTTTTAACGTGGCACAGCTGAAGACTGCATGGGAGTGAACAGAGTATCAGCAATAGTCTGCAAACCACTTCTCAAAGGTAACTATTTAAATAAGTCAGTCTTATTTTTGTATGTATTTAAAGGAAATTGACTTTACAGATTCGTTGCCTGTCTTGCTGCTATCAAGCAGTTTAATCTTGTGCTTTTCCGTCGGGCCATTAGATTGATAAATGTGTTGGCTGTGATCTGGCGAAGTGAGCTGGGGCAGGAGTGCTTTTGGGCACCCCTCCCTTAGTAGCGCTGCGAAGCAGGGAATGAGGTGTGTTTAGCCGCTTTTGCACAGCGACAGGGCTCCCGCTTCAAGCACCAAAAGTAGGCAGGAGACTCTGTTAGGGTGGCCGTGCCCGGAGACACGGCCGTAACAACCCCCGCCTTTGTTGGTGGTTGCCAGCACTGCCTAGCAAACGTGTTAGGCGTTCGGTATCTCGGAAGCCTTAGTCCGAATTAGCCTTTGAAGTAGGCTAGTCTGAGTGCACGAAGCCCCTGCTTTGGGCCTGCTCATTCCAACTTGAAAGGGTTTTTGTCAAGTTTAATATACTTTTCTTTGGAAATGGATAGCATGGTTAAGTCTGAAAGCAAGCATCTGTGCACGTGTCTAACACTTAACTTCATCTGGATTTAAACTTTCCATTAACATTCCCTGTATGAAGGATTTGGAGGCTGTTTTACATGGGTAACGGTGAAAGTGCAGAAGGAGCTGTCTTTCCCATTAATGGGATAAAACGACTGGTCTCACCTTCCCACCTGAGCAGACAAGCTCCGTCTCGTTAGCGCGTAGCATAGCCACAACAGAGGATACGCCAATGCCGTTGAGTCTTGCTGCAGGTTGTTATATCGAATCCAGCCCAAGTCTGTGACTTAGACCTAGTGCCAAGAGATTTGTCGTGCTTCGCTTTACTTTTCTGGCTGAGGTCAGCAGGGGTGGGCAGGGGAAGATGCATGGTACGTGCTTGGCGTTGCTTGAGACCGAGAAAGCAGTTGCCTAGGTCATAATACGTATGTAATGCAAAAGTAGTTGAAACTTGTCGGAGGAGCAGAGGTGCTGTTGGACTTGTGTTACCTAGGTCAGCGGAGCCTTTGAGCTTGCTTTGGAGTGTGCTGTTTGTGTCTTTGAACCCAGGAAAAAGAACCGAGGAAGAAACGTGCGAGTTAGCTGGGTGGTGCTGAAGGAACAGAACATTTTCAGTGAATTCTATTAAAAAAAATGCTTTTTTTTTCTTGATGGCCTTTTTTTTTTCCCCACTAACTTTTAAACTAGATTTTTTGAAAGCACTGAGAGAAGCCTTCCTCGCACACAGAGTTGCTAGATTTTCCTCTGACCTGAGGAACTGGAAATCCCACTTGGATTCTGGGCACCGTGGGAAAGCGGAGGTGGTGGTGATTCCTGGCTGCTCTTTCCACAGAGTATCTCAGAACCTTAGTGGGCTGCTGCTTTCCTCTTTCCTTGGTCGCTCTTTACAACATGAAGACATTATTCTGTGTATGAATTGTTGGAAAAAGTTCTCTCTATCTCTACAGGTTTCTTGGGATGAGATTGGATTTTTCTAGGTTTTTCTTTTAGGCCGTGGCAGAAGCTGACAAACCGATTGCCTTTAGGACTATATAGTAACTTGATATCAACATGGCATTTTATATTCTGAAATGCTCAGTCTGTTGTGTCGAAAAGGGAATTTAATCGTGGTATTTTTGTGGAGCTGGGAGTGTCAGATGGTTTTGTCTTAGGCAAAAAGAGAGTCTCCCTCTTTCTGCAGTAGAGCAGCATGCCCTGGGAGTGGACCAGGGGGTGGTACCTACCTCTAGGTATGGTTGACGTTCCTCTGTGCCGAGGTTGCCGCTGCTTCGGGTGAAGCTGCTTCCCGCTGAAGGTGGTGCGCCCTTGAAGCCAGCTGCATTCGCGGAACTGTTTGCTCTGAAAGTGGATATATATATATTTTTTTCTCTTGTGAACAGAGAGGTAGTTGGGGGCTATCAGCTAGGTGCTGCCTTTCTAACCTGGCAAGGAGAGCAGGCCAAAATACTTTCAACTAAATGGTATTTTGCCAAAGTACACCTTCTTGCTGAAAACAGTATGTCACCAGGATCGCTTTTGGCTTTAAAGCTTTGGGAAGAGAAGCTGGTCTGGACTCTGTAGCTTGATGTTTAAAGCACAGGCTTGGGTTGGGGAGACTGAGTTTCAAGTCCTTGATCCAAAGTGAACTGGTGGGGAAGATGCCAAATTATTCTTGAATGTGACATCTTTCGTGTCCCTGCCCTAGTCACCAGGTTATACCCATGGTGGCATGCTAGCCGGTCAGCTAGGCAGGACGATGAGCTGCAAGTTTGATAAGTCATTACAGTTTTGCTCTGGAAAAATGTCAGGGACATTTTGTTTCTCTCCCGAAAAAGAACAGAAACAAACTTCAAAACCTTGGAGGTTGCTATGAAACAGAACTATCTTCCCGTTAGCTCTATTAATAAGTGTTTAAATACAGTGCTTACCAAGTTCCCTTGCTACTGCTCTTCAGTGTACAAAGATACGTATGTTTGATCGGTATGTCTTTTCTGGTCCGACAAAACTTTCCTTTGCCTCGAGATTCATTTGTGTGGTTTTTTTTTTTAACAGATACTATTTCAAACAGAATTCCAGAATATGCTCGAGTGTGGCCTTCGGGGAGTAGTTAACTGTTGTGCTATTAACTCAAAGGAAGTATTACTAATATGTATGGATGCTGTTTGCCTGTTCTGTTCTTTTTGTACAAAATGGGTTGTCTTCTGCTCCTGTCTTGTGCAGGCAGAGGAGAGCGTTTTTAATTTCTTTTTAATCCTTCAAAGCTTTTAGAAAATATAAGTATTTTAGAAAATAACTCTATTCCATATATCACTTTTCTATGACTTTCACAGTTTCCTTTTCTTTCTTAAGGGCTGAGTTTCTAATTTCTTGGTAACTTTCCTAAAGAAAACTTGATGCTCTTTGCAGACATAAACACGTATTAGAGACATTCCCATGCTGATTGCCTGAAAGGCCTGAGGTCAGTTCTTGATACTTTTGCCTGTGCTATGTGCGCTATGCGCAGTCTTTCTGCAGGTGCATTTCTGTACAGAAGGATTTAACTGAGAGACTTGGTGCCAACACGGAGAATTACAACATCTGTTTCCATCTGTGTTTTCCAGGCAGTAGTCTTACTCATTTTGGATAATTTGTGTAAAATCAGTCTTGGAAAAAAAATCTAAGCTGCAAAGGAAAATAATAAAATTGAGAGAACCTCTTTGTGTGCTTCTGAGCTGCTTAGGACCTTTGTATGTACTGAAGTTAATTTTCTGTGTTGAAGGTTGAAACAGCAGAGAATGTGAGGTTTGTAGAAGGGACTTGAAATAAGGTTTCAAAATCACTTTAAAAAGAAGCTTGATGACTTGTTCCTGTTTTTTGTTTTAACCGTAGCTGTGGTATTCCTTGTATGTTTTACGCTGGTGTTGGATTCCCCTGCAGATGGTGGTGCCTCTGTGGAGCGTAGCCTCATCTCGATCAGCGCGATCTGGAGAGCGCTTCAGCTGCCAGCGTGGGTGTCTGCGGCAGCGTGAACTGAGTTGCTCTCCAGATCCCCCTCACTGCTTTCACCAGGACTCCCTTGGCTATAATGGGAGGTCAGTCACCCGTACTTAGGTGTCAAAATTTAGTTGTTCATAGTCTGGATGTTAACCCTATTCTGTTTCTTCTCACAGAATACCTCAAGTTGGAAGGGGCCTCAGGAGGCCAGCTAGTCCGGACTCTGCTGAGAGCGGCATCAGTGCTAAATTCAGACCAGTTGCTCAAGGCTTTGTCCAGTCTGGTTTTGAAAACCTCCCAGACCTTTTTGTGGTGTTAGTTCATGCAGTGATATAGAGAGTCACTGCATTGGGGTGGGATGTGCCAGTTGGAGGGAGCGGAAAAGAGGAAATGAGAACACTTTTGGCTTTATTTGCTGACTTTCATACCTTTGCAGAATATAGGTTATTTCTTAATGTAATTAGCCAACTTCATAAATCTGTGTGCATTTGAAATGCTTTACAGGAGCAAAAATATTAGTGCACTGTTGGGACAAAGCATTCCCATTGCTGATGCAGTTCCCCAAGTAGAGATGTTGTTTTGTTGCTATAATTATGTTTTTGTTAAGGACTTCTCCCTGTGCAGTTGTGCCTGTCAGGATTTGTATGCTTTCTGGCCCGTGGCCATCTTAATTTTCCTGATAGAAATCTGGAGCACAGGCATAGTAGAAGAGTGCTGCGATACGAGATCTGGTTCCTAAAGTGTGGATCCAAACAACTGAATTGCAAAGTGTAAATAGTCTTCATAATCCTCTTGTCTTGTACATGCAAGCTGTCTTTCGCAATTCCCTGTTGTGCTGGGGTTCCTGCTCAGGGTGTCATTTAGCAGCGGCTTTTCTGGTTTTTCATTTAGCCAAGTATCCTCTCTGGCAGTGTCCAGCTGCAGATGTCTAGGGAAGAATGTAAAAATGCCAGTGGTCTGTGGTGATAAACTTCCCTTGGATACTTTTTTGGCATCCACCAGTATACGGGTCAGGGCCTTCTTGTGCTTGAAGGTTGTATCTTTGTGTTTAATAGCCTTTGCGGTAGTTTCTTCTCCCACAGAAACGTGTTGTGATGCTGCTCTACCTCACGTAGTTCTTTTGAGCTGGGCATACCTGTTATCTACTATTTTGTGCACTGATTTAGAAGTTTTGCCTTTGGCGGGGAGGGGAGCATGCAAGTAAGAATCTTGTTTATTGAATAGATGGCAAATTATCCATAATTACTGACTTGTGAGGAAGAGAGCAAAATTCCACCGTGGAAAGTGTTCATGTTGATTGCTTTCTCTGCCCCCCCCCCCCCCTTTCCCTATAATCACAAAAAGAAATGCTGAGTCCCTGGTTGCTAAGCATCACTTAGTAAACTCTCAAAGTACATCGTTTTGGGTGCTCTGCATCCATTTAACGTGGAGATACTGCCTTAAGAAAAAAAGTAACTGAAAAGAAAAAGAAGCACCACCATAAATTAGCAAGCTCTCTACTGGCTCTCTGGCAACTCAGGGATGTCTGATTCAATGGTTATAAGACTGCTGCGTGGGATTGAGAGATTGCTAGTTGCTTCTACTATTGCTTTTGGTAGGGTGTGCTTGCATTTTCTGTCTGTGGACTTGATACTTTTCTACACACATGATTTCTTGCAGTTTGTATATTCTGCAAAACTTCATGCTTTCCAAAAGGCACGCGCCTAGTTGACAAAATTACAAAGAAATTCAGGAATAAGAGCAGCGTACGTTTATTTAGGTGGTCTGCAAGCTTCGGCTGTAGTAACTGCAGCCGTCACTGAAAGGGGTGAACTGGTCTGTTCTTCTTAAACCTGAAACCTGAGAGAGAGCGGTGATGTTTCTGCCCTAGCACAAGGGACTATTTCTGACATGTGGTAGAAACAACTAGCAAGATGACTGTTTCTCATAACTGAGTGTTAAGAATACATAAAATAAGCTCACGTAGATGAATCTGATGGAATGACTGTCTTCTTCTGCTAAAGGAACTCAGCATGACTGTGGCAAAGCACTAGTCCTGAGATGTCCTGTATTGCCTGGAAAGCCTTACTTCTGAATTTAAAGGTTTAATTACAGTGCTCGAAAGTAAAATCAGGTAGGAAAAATCTCAAATGGAGTTTCCTCTTAGACAATTTTGAAGCCCTTTTTCCTCCACATCTTACTCAGACTTATTTTTATACTACCATGAGTAGCAAGATGATGATTTCTGAGTTGGGTTTTTTTCCTGTTTTGTAAAGTAGAAATCGTGATAAAATGCATCTAAAGAAGAGTAATCTGGAGTGGTGGCATGGGGATTTTTATATGAAGTGGCATAACTGTCTCTTGTCTTTCCCTACTGACGTAGTTTTTGATTGTATTCAGAATCTGAAGGTGGCTGGATTTGTTTTACTTTTTCACAGTTCAGGTTTTCCACATATTGCATACTGTAAGAATATGTTCTAACATGCAACTGAAGTTTTTGTAAATCCCATTATAACTGAAGTTTTAATTTTTTTTTTTTAGGGGGAGGAACACATATTGCAGGAATACTTGGACATCTTTTAGTTTTTTCACCATTTAATGGAAGTCCATCTTGAACACAGTAAATCCAAAGTGTTTCTGTATTTATTTTGGCAAAGTTGCTTTAGTTCTGTATTATAGTTCCTTTGACACAACTAAAACTGCTGAGACTAATCTAATGCTACTAATAGTACAGCTCAGCCATGGTTTGCAGTTGTGTCTTTACCAGCCTGCTAAATATATAGTTATATTTTTCACTGGGGCAGGAGCTGTAACCAGGCTGTGGCTGGCTAGGCAGATGGGAACACGTACAACCCGTGTGTTACAGCAGCTTTTATGAATGAGCAGAGTGTTGCAGGTAAGATGGCAAACACGCTGAATTGGTGTATGGTCTCTATAAATGTGACAACTGATGGCCTCCCCCAAGAAAGAGGGAAAAAAACAAAAAACAAAGACCCAAATGCAACTTTCCTCAGATCTTGCACTGTCCTTCTCCAAAGCAAAAGCGTCGGGATGCTCGTGGCTCAGTTCTCCTGCCTGGGACACCTTGCTTCCACCTTCGGCTGTGTTGGTTCCCTGTGGCTGTGCTTTGCATCTCTGCTACGCTCATCTGCTTTTGAGAGAGTGGAGGGAGACCGTTTATTCGTTCACATCTAGTTGCTGGGTGGACTAGTCATAGCTTGAGCTCCCTTTGACGTCTTCAACCTGTCTTCTCTGCCTGGTGTTAGGAAGGAGGGAAGGGTCGGAGATAGAGGCTGAGGCAGGAAAATAAATTGCAGTGATTTGCCAATAATTCTTAAGGGAAGAGAATTTAAGACGGGATAGAGTTGCATGTTTAAGGAGCAAGTCAGTTTATGTTGAGAGAGAGGATAAGAAAGAAAATGAGCACTTTAGTTCAGTTTGTGTGATGGGTTGTGTCTGAGAAATGCAGCTCAGGACTCGCTTGTGGCAAAACAGACCGAACGTCGGATTGGTAGCAATATTGCTAGGGACAAACATGATGCACTTTGATATTTCCAAGTATAGTAATAATTTTGTTTCCTCATTCAGTGTACCCAGTTCTGTATCAGTTTAAGCAATATAGAAAATTTAAAACCTGCTGGCTTTGTTCCAAGGAATAATCATAAGAACGGTTGCCCAGGTGGTGTATGGAAGAACTGTGCAAAGCTCACAGCACCTTCAACTTCACGGAGCAGATACATTTAGGACTGGAAATAAGACAGCCGAATGCATATGTCACATCCTTCCGTTTACATCTGCAGCCTGGATTTGGATGGTGCTTTCATTCCCATGCTCTGTGCATCGTGAATGGGTTATTGGCAGTATGAGCCATTATTTTCTGTAATCGTGTGAAGACTGGGGCGATTCCAGAAGGCAGCTCTTCTCTGTCCTGCTTTGCCGCAGCCTAGCTCAAAGAGCTCATCCAGGCTGGAGGGGTGGGCAAGAGTCGACGGGAGGAACAGATGGTTCTTATTTTTAAGTTCACAGCGTTCTCCTCCCCCCATCCTGTGGTCAGATTCAATGATTTCTCTTATTAATTCCAGAGACTTCTGTAAACAGAATGTGTAAATATATATAAACATACGTTTGATCTGTTCTATTTTGCATATTTGAGAGCAGTGATTTACAAAACTTGGTTCCTGCCTCTGGGTAGAGAGGAGGAGTGGGAGAAAGAGCTCACGCAAGGATTGCTCTTTATCTTTGGTAAAGTAAACATGTTCCGGAGCGGGGAAAGCAGGAGCGCGACGCAGAGCTGTTGTGACATTCCTCATTCCAGAGAGCAGGATCACCCTAACATTTCGGAGAGTTTCTGGAAGGCCGCTTGGCTGCGAGCTCTGAAGTGGGGCTGCCTTTTTTGGACGGAGCTTGGAACTGAATCTGCTGCCGCTTTCGCCGAGCACTTTGTGGCTGCTGCTGTGTCTGTGTTTTTGCAGGGTTGGTTCAAGACACCCATGGCCTGTTCTGTTGGGGTGTGGGTGGGTCCTGATGATGATCTTTTCTGGATACTTAAATCCTTGGAGCAGGCTCATCATTTCCGAGTCTTCCTTTCAAGGGCAGCGTCCTCATTTCTGCTGATACTTTGTTTATAGCTGGCTATTTTGAACTCATAAAGGATTGATGTTATCAGTTAAATTGGTCTCCCTTGCTATGTGCTAGCAGCATTTTGAGTAGCCCTGCTGGACATGGCAGTGATGTTTATTGGGTGCTTTTTCCTGTTTTTTTTAAAAGCTCTGTGACATTTGCATCTGTTTGCAGAGCAGACTTAGTGGTGCTCAGGGAAAACTGGCCTCCAGGCCGTCCCCACTTGTGCCTGTGCCAGACGCTTGTTGTGACCACTACACTGGATGCTTGAACTCCGTGGTGTTGGTGACACAGAAGTGTTTTCTACTCTAGCTGTTGAGATTAAGTTGGTCAATTCTGCCAAATCCCAGCATTGTCAAGGAAGGGCTGTCTTTTTGTTTTATTATTTATTTATTTTTTTTGTATTTCTTGCAGTGATTTTGGCGGACAGGGTTTAAATGGAGTAACCCATCCCAGGACAGCTCTGTTCCAAAGAAAATATCAACATTTTCTCTACATTAGGTGAAGGTAATGTTTAGCACAGGCACTTAGCCATGAAGTGTCTGAGCTACTAGTAAATACTTCAGGCTCTGAAGATGTCCTTGTGGAGGTCTTAAGGTCTTTTAAAATGGAAAGAAAAACCCCATTAGTACTCCTCATCTGTTGTTGAGAAGGAATTTTGATGATTTAGTAGATTTTCTGGGAGAAAGGGAGGCAAGATGCCCTGTGGCTGGCGATTGCACTGGGAGTAAAATACAGAACGGATTGGTATGGCAGTAATTCTCTTTTAAACTCAACATACTCTTTTTCAATAGACAAAACCAAGAAGAAATTGTCTAAAGTACGTTCCTGGGATTAAAAAGATGAGGGCACTCGTGAGAATATGAAATAGGCTTGAAAAGCTTTTACACTTCAGGATTTGCTTGTGGGGAGGAAAAAAAACCCCACAGTGCAGTCAGTTTTCATCAGAGGTTAGCAACAGGATTTCTCAGGAACCTCTGTAAGCATCTGTGGTTTTTAATCTCTTTCAAATGTGCCAAGGTAGTGGTTTCAGATGACACAGCTACTGAAGTTAGTGCTAATGAACTAGGTTAGGTGGTTTCTGAGGAATTTCAAAAGAACTTGGAACTTAACCTTGTAACAAGGTTAAGTTACTCCGTAATGCTGCAGCCGATAAAATACTCCATGTGTTCATGAAGTATTGTGTGTTGGAGGGAAATGTTTGAGCTGTTCACTTATACTGGTGAGTTCTGAATTAACCGTAACTGCTTTGGAGAAGGTGCTTTGCCATACATTATTAGCTGCATCTGCACTGATAGGATTAATTGCGTCTTGGCTGTAGTCTTAGTAGTGGAAAGTACCATCCAGCAAGAACGGGAATGTCCGCTGGGCTCTAGAAATGGGAACTAAATCTCCCTTGATACCATCACCGAAGACAGGTGAAAGAAAATGTTTGCTGAAGGTGTACTCAGTTTTTATCAGTGCTGGCATTACAAAGTGATGATTATCTGAAATTCACAGTGGTATCTGCATTAGGAAGTTTTACACTTGTTTTTCTTAGAGTTTCAGTAGAAAAAGGGTAGATTCAGAGGAGAACAAATAACAAGATTTTCCTCCGTGAGCAGCGAAACTCAGATTGGTTCCTCATATTTTCTCTTCTCCCCTGCTCCACCCCTAGCAATATGTTTCCAAGGTCACTTCCCTCCTCTGCTCTTCCCCCACCCAAAATGCCCCCGAGATCCTCCCCGTGCCCTTTCTTGGAGCAAGGCGCGGTGCTGGGCTGCTGCTGGGCCTCCCGGGCGGGGCGGTGTGGAGCACCCTGCGCAACCTTCCCCTGCTCCACTTGCCTCTTCGGTCTGGCTGCAGCCTTCACCAAAGCTGTGTGCGCTTCATGATTCCTGGCGTTTCTGCTCCTCCCTGCTGCTTAGAGTTGGCTAACGGATTTAAACCGGTGTCGGGGAAGTGAGGAGGACTGGCGGCATGGATTTCGTGTTGAGAATTTAGGAATCCAAGTCAGCACTGGAGAAGGGGAAGAAAGATTTTTAGAGCTAGAAAGGCTTAAGACTGGAAAGTTGTTTGTAATTAAGAGATGCTTTATGCTGTATGTACAGCAGTGTAGACAGTGCTACTGCAGGATGTAGTCATGGAGTTGTTTTGGGAATATCGTAGTGATGTTGTGTATTACTGCATCCCTGCAGCTGGAATATCAATTAAAGCTCTTTGGATTGATTTTGAGAGAACCTGTGACTATACCTTCTCAAAAATCTTATTTACGGCTTTCCAAAATTGAGAAGGGGGTGGGGGGATAAATCATTTTTGTTCCTTTTACTATCGAGGTTAAAACACTTAAGAATTCTAACTGTTATAACTGGCAACACAGGGCTTCAGTTTACTACTGGTAAAACCCCCTAATGAATGCGAAAATTTCTGTTCAATTTATATTTTTTGTTAACCCCACCACCCCAGAGAAACCCTTATCTGTTAAATATCTTGTCCGTTAATTGGCATGGGCAAGGACAGAGGTTTCTCTCTGGCCGCCTGCTGAGGAGCTGGGGATGGGTGAAACTGAGAACCGAGCGTACTTCACCGACTACCGTAGTAGCTGAAGCAACGGTGCTGTTTTCTTTTCCTTGCTCTCCAGGCTGAAATGGTCGCAGTTCTCTGCGTGTTTGGTGAGAATCTGCAAGCTTGAGCACCAGGGAGAGGGAGGAAGCAGGTGCTTCTCACGGGCAGGAGAGGGATGGGGCGCATGGCTTGCGTTCACATCTGTTTCACTTGCTCGTGGAATATGCTCTTTTGAAGCACAGGTAATTCGTCTGCTTCTGATTGCACTTGACAGTTGGCATGTGAAATGTTGTTCCTGTTCTGCCAGACCGAATCCTGGAAGCTTACGTTCTAAGCTTTTGGCTTAGCAGCTCGGTGGGGTGGGGTTAACTAACAATTTGGAGCTTGTTGATGTGGATGTGCGCTGCACGGGGGTGGAAGGGGCAGCCTGCTTTCACATGGTGTTCTGCAACCCCTGGCCCAGTGGGGTTTCTGCGATGAGAAAGAGAGGCTTCTCGCTGCAGCTGCAAGCTTGAATAATAAACAGGAGGAAAAACAAAAATATAGTACAGTTTGTGCTCGATGGGGCTGTCCAGACACAAAGCAACCACAGTGGAACAGATGGGGCATATCTGGTGTTCGTGGATTTGGCGCCGGGCTTCGTGGAACGTCGCCCTTCCCTAGGCTTGCGCGCTCAGCTGGATGCAGGACGTTACGCACTTTCCCCTTTAGGCTTCCCTGTAGACATCAATTTTAGTAATATCTTCTTCCTTTCTTAATGCTTTCCTCCTGAGAGAGGAGGAATGATAGTTACTTTGAGCAACAGTTGTGAGTTATCCGAACAGATTTCGTAAGGATAAGTGCGTGTTACCAAAAAATTCACCCCGAGTTTCTCGAGCTGCGCAGGTGCCAATGTACAGATGCTCAGCCGCCTTCCAGTTTATAGCAGCACTGAAAGACTACAGTTTTAGTGCCAGTAGCTGTACTTTTCCCTCTTTGGGAGTATTTGGGCAGTTATTTGAGATAGTGCTGAGGCTGAAGTCCCCCGTCATGGTATTTTTGTCACAGGTGTGTCATGCAGCCTGTGAGGGAGGGGAGGGAGGTCTCGAGAAACACGTTGCAGAGGGTGTGCTGATGTCTTATTTTGGAAAACAAACATGGGGTTTAATTTTGAGCTGGAATTGAACAAGGAGGTAGTAGCTGTGCTGTTGAAGATCACACATATCCAAAATTGCTGGAGGAAGAGGGATTTCTTGAAAAATCTATTGATAGGATTCCTTAAAAAAAATCTGTTGATCTGACTTTGGCACAGAGAGGTCTAATTCTTTTTCTGCTTAGAAAAAGAAACAGGTTAGAGCAAGGATTGAAACAGCTCTTTGCCCACGGGTTTGTTACCAAGCTTTCAGTTTCATAATTTTATTTTTATAGGGTTGAAGGTGTTTTTTTAATGATGTTTTGCTTGACTACAGTTACGATTTAGGATTAACAGTAAATGATGGATATTATCCATCGAGATGCTATCCCAGGAGCTGTTGTGGCACTTTGTTAGACTAGGAAGTGGGAATTGGGCGAGTTAGCTGCTTGAAGGTGTTTAAACAAGTGGTGCGGAAAAGGGGAAAGCCGCACGTCCTTTGCGTGTTGGCAGTGAGCCTCCATCTAGGCGCAGAGTGAAAGCTCAGGGGTCTCATGAGCAGGGTGTACTGCTGCTTTTCACCTGAGTGCTGCTTTAAACCCCAGGTTGAGACCATCCTGTACAAATGCACTTGGCATAGCTTCAAGTTTCTCTGGTGTTAAAATACAACTCTTTAGGGAAACTTTGCTTAGCAAATACGTGAGTAAATCCACCTTTTTTTTTTTTTCTGGCCTAAAAATGTGCTTTTTGTATCAGAGGGACCTTGAAATGTTTGAGAGCTGTCTTGAGGGAAGCAGCGGACTCTTGAGAAGAACTGAAAAAGATGTTTTCTGAATTGCAGCGTAATATTTGAATGCGACCAGCCAGCACAGTCGTTTTCTTCATTGGCATCTTCGTCATGTTCACAGCTTTACCCTCTGAAGGTCAGCTTACTTCCAGGGCTTATTGGTATGGCCATGAACGGGCTGGGAACAGCCTGGGACTGTTTTCCCATGTCACGAGTTGTGGGAAAATGAGTTGGGGGAAAACAGTGAGTCTGGGGGAGGGCATGGTCACGTTAGTCAGTGTGGTTTCAGTCTGAAGGCTGTGACTGTCTGGTCACTTGGTTAATGAAGCGGTGAATGATGTGTGTATTTAATGTTCTGGGGAGATTGCAGTGCTCTTAAAAAGTAAACCTGTCCGAAAGCCCTGTCCTCCTGCAGTGTAAGTTCAAATGAAGCCTAAGTTCAAATAAAAAGTAACCAGATCTAGTTAGGTGATTAACTCAGTAGCACTTGGGAAAGCAAACGTGCTCACTATGTGCTCAGTGCAGGGACTTGATTTCTATGTTTAGTTCTACAGCAGTGACCTCTACGTGGGTATGTACAAATTTTTAGTTGAACTCTCAACATTGTTCTTTTTTTTTTTTTCTTTTTTTTCTTCCCCTACTCACATGTACTTACCTAACTTCAGTACGTAGGGTTTCTAGATAAAGGAAGACTGGGAGGAGAGAGGAAACTGCACTGGTCTACCTGGAGTAAGAGGTAGAAGTTTAAGCAGGATTACATCTTAAAGCCACCTGAAGGTCTTCACGCAGAGTTGGGGGACACTTACCATAATGTTCCCAGATTTTTTCCAAAGCAAGCTGTTAAGGTCTCTGCTTACTTTAGAAGTACTTTACCAGCAGAACAACACTGCCCTTTGAAGTACAGGGAAAGCTGCTACCTTACCCTCAGCTTTTCCAGGAAAACTCCCCTCTCCCTCCACAAGCTGTCAGTGCTATCAGCTTTTGTTTTTTTTTTGTCAAGGGTTGTGCCTCTTTTACACCTTGACCAATGTCACTACGTTTCTGAAGTCAGCAGCGCAGATCTGGATTTCTTTATACACCTATTAAAGGGAAAAAAAAACCATGTATATTGCCACTCCTCTATCACCTGAAAATGAACTTTAATTCCTATTATCCTTAGCTTTGGAAAGAGCAGTTCAGATAAGTTCAAATAGCTTCATGCAGAGGTAAGCGAGTGCAGCCTGGGAGTGGTTATGTTATTGTCGGTATTGATTTAAGGCTCTCCTGTTGTCATCTGTGCAGGGTCTGGTTTGCAGAACCCGGGGCTGACGGCTTTTCATAGCAGGGCTTTTCGGTTTGTGTGAGGAGACCTGAAAAAACTGTATTCTGTGCACTTACAATTTTGTTTCAAATTAAGAAACTTCAGTATGTCTCTCTAGTTGGCAGATGTAGTGGAAATATTGAGTATTTACAGCTTAGAAATGACTTTCTTGGAGGTAAGGAAATAGACCATGTATTTGAAATGAAGGGCTTTTTGAAGAAAACAAGCTTGCATATATATACATAGATATATGTGTAGTTATATTCATTCAAGTGCTTTCATCACTGCATGAAATGCCTTTGCAGTGTTTCCTCAGGATGAACAGATCATGGATTTGACTGGCTTTGCTCTTTCAGAGGCTGTTCTGCTGGTAAATCTCCCTGACTAAAATGTTTTGTCCCTAAATTTTATGTTCTCGAAGTGGCAATCCAGCATGTCTGTGTTGTTCTGGAGGCAGCTAGCTGCTGTCACTAGTGCGGATGTGTGATGCTATTGATGGCTTGAAATCAGAGTGGTGGGGTTTTTTGTGGTTGGGGGGGCTGGCCTGTGACTAGATCTATTAATTGCTTTGAAGAGAAGGACCAATTCCTTAATTTGATACTGGAAGTTTATTGAAAAATAGTATACTTACTTACCTGATCAGTCCGCAAGGAAGCAAGTGTCCAGCATTTATGCCATTTGGAATCTTATTTTCACATTTCTTTCAAACCGAATTATACTAATCCATCTTGAAGTCATAAATGTATGGGTTGCCTTATCTAGATCCTTGTTTATGACAGTTTTTAAGAGAAGAGAGATGAGAAGCATGTCTTCCGGATACAAATGTTTCACTAAGCATAGATGGCTAAGGTTGAACAGAATTTGAGGGCTTTGTAACGTTTTGATGAAGACGCATACCTCTTGTGGAAAATGCAGATGCAGTTTTAGCTAGGGTTGTCTTTAAATGATTCTATTTTTTCAACCAAAGTAGCTTTGGCTTTCCTTAAGCTGTCTGTTTCATGCAAATTTTGATCTTTTACAGGCACCCTGATGTTTTGGTAATGGCAGAATCTGTGAAGATCCACATTTGTGGTTAAGTGTGGTGGGTAGTTTCCTTGACCTTATGATCTTATCTAGATGGCAAAGATGTGGATTCTATAGATTCTTGAAAATCTCAGCTTTTTTGAGAAAGAAAACCCTTTGATTCAAGGTTCAAAGATCTTGTGGTTCAAGAAGGAACCACAGATTAGTGATAATCAAACCCAAGCCAATATAAGGATTTAGAGAAAACAAAGGGTCAAGTGTTGTGTGTCTTGGGACTTCATTTTGGAAAGGCAGCAGCCTTACTGATAAGTTTAAGTGACAGTTTCTTCTTTCAAAAAAAAAAAAAATATATAGTGTCAAAGGAGCCTGTATATGCACTAAGGATCCCTGTCCTGGAGGGAGGAGGAAGCATCTCCACCCCTACCTCCTGAGCTGCCACTTGAAGTCAACAGATGACTTCAAGTTTTAATGTGTAGTGAAAAATGATAATTGTTATCTAACTTCAGAGTAGGCTTTTTTGTGAATTAGGTATTTAGCAGTTTTAAAGCAATGTATTGCTTTAACAGTACTAAACAGAAAATGAGTTGTGTGTTTTTTATTTTTAATTTTTACTTTTATATAGTCTCTCCTAAGGGAAAAATCTTATGGTAGAGTTCACTTAGGCTTCACAGCAGTGTAGCGTGCCTGATACAACCTTACGGTCTGGTATTCAGTATAAGTGTTTAAACTGTGTTTATTGTGCTGTCACCCCCTTTTAGGCAGTGCTGTTACTTACGGAGATCTTGAGCTATTCTTACGCTGCTGGAAGACCTCTATGAAAGTGAGGAGGATGTGGAGGGATCTAACCAGTCGTAACACGCGCCTCTGAGCTTACTGCTCAGAGATGAGAGGTTTATCTTTTGACATATAAGATGCTGCTTAGGCATTTGTTGGAAGACCGATCGTAGGGATCCTCTCCGACAGTGACCTCACTGGAAATGTTCTGTAAAATAATCCAAGGGCTGACAGACCTACTTTGTGTGAAGTGAGTGGGTTTTATATCATGTTGTCTGGAGTTTGTTCTGTAAGTGTTTCTGCAGCTGTTCCTAATCCACACTTTTTTTATTTAAACGCAGGTCTGAGTTCTTAAGCACCGTGACCTCTAACCATGTGGGAATGAAATGTATTTCTTTGTGTGGCTTCTACCAGACTACTCAGTCTGTTCTTCCCAACACAGCTGCCTTGCTGCCGTGCTGCTAACAAGATGAATTAATTACTCGCCTGGAAATGTTAGGGTTCAGTTGCACTCCTGGCACTGGGAACCAGTCACTAACATCTAGCTTTATATCGAGGGGCTATACGGCCTGTGTCTCAAGACCATGCGATAGGCCCAACGAAATAGATGTCCCTCTGAGAGATCTTTTAACATGCTAACGTGAGCAAAGAAATGCTCTTCCAGTCTGTGAATCTCCTTCTTGCACAAAATGGCAGTACAGGAGTGTGTACACATCCGATCTGTGTTGCTGTCTTCAGACTCTCTCTTGTGCTGAGACAGGCAGTCTGTGGCCTGCCTGGAAGGGTTGTGATCTATGGATAGCTTTCCAAGTGTAGGTTTGGTACAGGTAGACCAAGGTGCTTTGGGGCCTGATATAAAGCAGACTTGGTTCCATCCTAGTCTTCCTTTGAACTAAACTGAAGGACTTTAAATTTTGCAGCTGGATGTCTTGAGAAGCCTGGAATTAGCATTCCCTTTGAAGTGTCAGGAGAGAGCATCCTGTTTGATTTTCTTTGTTAGTGGTGGTCCAAAATAATCCTACTGAGTTGCCCGAGTGTGGGAAGAATGAGCATGCTAAGCCATGCTTCCTCCTTGTTTATGTATGTCCTTGTTTTCACTAAGTTTCTCCCTGTTCTTAGAAGCACTCATTGCATCTGGGAGTTATTTGTGCTGTATTTGTCTCCGGAAGGAATGGTGTGCAGATGAACGTGAACTTGCATGGTTGCGTTTTGAATACACCTTCAACTTCCAGGGATATTTTCAGTTTCTACGTTTTTCTCCTCCGAATACAGAGTCAAAGGCAAATGCTCGCTGTTACTTGGGAGTTCAGAGCTGAAGTGCGATTCTCTCTCTGCTTCAATAAGCAAATAGCAGTTTGGAAGGAGCTTTGTTTCTGGCTTTCCAAAATATATTTTGAAACATAACTCAGTGGCAAGCTTTGTTTTGGAAATGGCCTCCCTCCAGCAATAGTTTTGTCAACTCTGTTTATCCCAGTTTCTTCCTCAGCTTAATAGACTGGGAAAGTAAAACTGTTGTGTGGGTGGTTGGTTGAAAATGGTCCTTATGGATATTGCTGTAATTAGAGTCTTTTGTGTTTAATAAGTAGTACTAGCTTGTACATAAGCCCGTAATTGATAGAAAAATGTATTAAAAGATGGTGTGAAGGCCCACAAACTGCTACTTAAAATCCACAGCAGGGCTCGGTCAGGAAGAGGAGTTGGGGTAGTGTTTTAGGTAGAGGTTTCTCAGTGGAGAGATGGAGAGAGAGAAAACACGGAAGCTCTGTAACATATTAAGTGGTGAGAAGCAAACGTGCTAGGAATTTGTTTTCTTAAGCGTTTATTGATGAATGCAAAACTCCTTAAAGGCTAGACAAAAGGAAGCTTTTTTTTCTGCCCGAAGCCAAGTGATAGATGCTAATAGCAACAATATTATTTCCAAATAGTTTCAATGTTAATTATGGCCTGTGCCTGAAAAGTCTTTGTCTGGCGAGTGGGAGGGCAGGGGCGGGAGGGAGATAAACGGTCAAAATTGCGAAGAATTCAGTGTTTTGTGTCAGGAGAGTTTCTGGTCTCTTCGTGGTTGTCGAGACAGCAAGGTACTCGCTCCTTGGCAAGGTCACGTTGCTCCCGCTGCAGCCGATCCTGCTGGACTTGCTGCTGCTCGGAGCTCTCATGTGTAGTCATATGATGTAATTTGCTCTTAATTAGGTTCAACAATGTTAACTGTCTGTTTTTGATATCCGTTTCAGATAGGAGCAAAGCCAGGCTTTAGAGCTGTTGCGGGTTATGAACGCATGAGAAGGAGGGCAAGCGGGGAAAGTGCTGTCTGTCAACGGGCGAGAGAGAAGGCTCCAAAGCATCACTTAACAGAAACCAGCAGATGGTTATGAACGACGGAGCCGTTGAACCGCGTCCGGAGACGGCGCTCACGCAGGGGCCGCGGTACCTTCCCTCTCGCGGCAGCAGGCACAGGGCGATGAGCGGTCAGCTTCTCCCCTGCATGCGCAGACCTAAGCCAGGGCAGCTTTTAGGCTGCCTTTGGCACCTTTTGGACTCCTGTCATTTGGGTTTGCAAAACTTAAGCTGAAGCACCGCGTACACGTTT
This sequence comes from Dromaius novaehollandiae, assembly GCF_036370855.1. NCBI lineage: Eukaryota > Metazoa > Chordata > Aves > Casuariiformes > Dromaiidae > Dromaius > Dromaius novaehollandiae. Next base: position 8,582,466 of record NC_088105.1, on the reverse strand, counting down.
GCTTTAATTGTGCCAGCTGAAAGTATGCGCGTTAGGAGCAAGGGAGCAGTGAGGAGCTGTTGGGAGTAGGAGGCTGCTGGGAGAGCTCTCGCTGTCTCAGACGCAGAAGGAAAACAGGCATCAGGAAAGCCAGTTAACTTCTTTGCATTATTTTCCCCGGTTGCATAAATGCTTTTCACTTGACTTTCTTTTTCCCCAAGTGAATTACTCTAGCTGTCCTTTAAGTAAACAGTTTTGTAATTCTCACCAAATTACCTCATGTTTTGAATTTATTGCTTGCAAGGTACTGCAGTAGAGTCCAATAAACTTATTTTCTTTTTTTAAAAAAAATATATATTTGCCAAGCAGCCAAATATTGCATTTAAAGAAGCTACAACTTTTTTTTAAGCTACTTAAACCTTTGATTTGGAGTTTGAAAGTGATTTTTAGTTATTTTTCAGCCATCCTTCCATCACCACCTCTCCGTCTCTGAAAAGACACAGTAGGGATTGAGCATCAAGGTTGTTACCCGCCCCCCCCCCCCCCCAGGTCCTACTCTCAAATTAAAATATCTTGGAGATTAAAATGTAATGTGATTTGCCCTGCTTAGCTTGTCACTGCTTTATGTAATTCTAACTTGAATGCTGTAAGAGAGGCTTGCAAGCTGGGTAAGAGTCGTTATCTTGTTGTGATTCCTTTGGAGATGCTTTTTTGAGCAAGAAATGTTCCTAAGCGTTTTCGCGCTGTACTGCCAGGCTCTCTCTGACGCCTCTCCTCCGGCTTGCTGATGCCACCAGCTGTGGTGGTGCGTGCTTGCTTGCTTTGGCTATTACTTAGCTATCTCCTATATAAGGACTCTTGGGAGAACTTAACCTTTCTCTGAGGCCAAGATCCCATTAGGACTTGGAATGGGTGGAAACCACTATACTTACAGGGTCCTTATTACAAAAGTAAGTGATGATGTTGTCTCTATGGAACGTCAATGATATGACTGTGTTTCTTTACAATTGCTGTGTGTTCTCCTACTGAGAATATAGGGCAAAAGACAATTTTTTTCCCCCCATTTCTGGACTAGTCAACTTTTCAGGGCAATATCTTCCCCCCCTTGGTTAAAAGACGCCCCTCTTGGGGAAGAGGGATGCCAACCCCCATCTTTCTACCCTTCTTAGTTGGGGTGTAACTAGGATTGACCCATGCCTGTAGGTTCGAGTGTGCTGAGGGGCCGTGGGGCAGTTCCTGGCTGTTCGATCCAAACAGATGAACTTTGTGAGAACCCCGATCGCCTGTGACCCTGGTACCACCCGCCTCAGTGATAATGTTGGTGGCAGGAGGTAGCTTTGCGATCCAGATATGCGAATGAAATGGAGCCCTTTGGAAAACGGAATGCAAAAGTCCTTGATCGTCCGTAATCTGGCTGTGCCTGCCAAGCATAAAGTGCCTTTTTAAAATAAGCATTTTATCGTTCGTGCTGAAAAAGGACTTTGAGGTTTCCTGTGCAGATAGGATTTGTGTGTTGTACATAGCATCTTTCCAGTCCCTAATGAATAAACACAGCTGGCTTTTTTGGGAAGCGGACTTAACATCTTTGCATCAAAGCTGTACAAACAAGGTATCAAGCCTTACTGAATTATTAGACCTATTTTTCTGACTTCTATACTGCACTGACGACTTAAAATTGATCGGATGGAAAATGCTTTTCTTGTCAGGCTATCTTAAGCCTGCGTAGGGGGAATCAATTTCCCCTCCTCCCCTTTGGAAGCATGACTAGAACAAGCAGCCTCGATGACTTATCAATGTTGGATCATCAGGCAATAATTTACTGTGCAGCCTCTAGCTGTCCCCAGCCGCCCACATGCACGAGTCAATGGTGCCTTTGTTCGGGGCTGCTCGGAAGAATGCATGACCTAATGGGGTGGTGGGAGTTCGCTTTAGTTCCAGTGTGTTAAAGGCTACGCCGATTCCCAGAGCGTCCCGAGTGCGTTTCCTTCCCTGTCTCGGTACAAACGCCTAGAAAGCGCAACCCCTGCTCCTCGATGGGGCTTTCTACTTAAAACACAGTCACCTGTCCCTGGCGGAGCTCCGCGTGCCGAGACTTGTGGTGAAGCCGGGTTTGGAATGAGGAGGCTGTTAGCATCCTTTAGGCATTTCCTGTGCATGCCAGATAGGGCTGAGTCGCTAGGCTCTTTAGGTGAGGGCAGTAAACCTAAGTTTTATCGTTAGCAATTTTCCCAGTATGGGTTTTGCCATAAAAGCCTCCACTTAGAATCCGAGTGGGCTGTAATTCTTGTTCTTGCCTGCTGTTATTTTCCAAAGGAAGTGAAGATCATCAGAAAATGCAAATCCCGCATGTATTTCCCCCCACCCCTAACTGGTGCATTTGGTGTACATTAGCGTTTATAATGCCAGTGTTCTCTCTTTTCCTTTCTCCTCCACAGATTTTCCCAGAAAAACTGGGATGTAGCCATAATTTGCTCTAGAACTATAGTCATTTCTTGCTTATAGTCGTAAGTTTGGCTATTTGAACGTGATGCAAGCCCCAACTCACCAGTTATGTATCTCGCAGGTGTTGGTGTTTAATACAGCCTTTTTATTTGAAAGGAGGCAGCGATCAGTCTCCAACAAGACGTGGCTAACTTGCTAGCCTCTGTCTGCTGCCATCGACGCTTCCGCTCCTTGCAGTTCTCTGTTCATCCGAGCTTCCTGCGTCTAAACTATCCTTTGCACCTCGCGATAGCGTATGAGTGGAAGGTATTGCCTCCCTGCTGTTGTCTGCAGCTCTTCTGAGTAAGAGTTTGTGAGAGAGGAGCAGAGGGGTGTTCCTCAGCCTCTAAGTCTTTGTTTTAAGTGACAGAGTAAGTATTTATAGTCTGCCTTCTTACAGCTGCCTTGGGATTGCGCTCATTAATAGTGGTGGAGAGAGTTGACGGTTTAAGAAGGGCAAAGATGAGGTAAGAGTAAGAAATGGAAAAATCGTCCTTTCCTGAGAATGAGAAACAGGTCAGAAGAAGAAAGCAAAAGAAAATGCTAAGAGTAGTTGCTCTTACTTGGTCTTGTCGCTGTGAAAAGGATATGAAATTTGATAGACTTACACCACTCAAAGGAATAAGTAAGCTGGTGTTCTTTTTCCTGTTTTGTTTTCAACACTTCTAATCTTCACTTAGGAGCACATCTTCAGCAGGTACCTACCTGAAAAGGGCTGCCTTAAAACAGGAGCTCTCGCTGCTGATCAGCGGAGAAACAGACAGTCAGAACAAGTTCAGCTGCTTCATTACTACTCATAGAATTTTGTGAAAATAAATCTGCAAAGGTTGGTTTGTTTTAACCTGATAGGTGCTTCTCAGATCAACTTTTTCTTACAGTAAAACGTAGCATCCCTATTTTAAAGCTTACTTTTAGGAGGATGCACTGATGAATCGCGGAGGATAAAGAGGAGGAAACGCAACTTTGCCTCAGTAGTGTTGTGAATGTGAGTGGACGGATAATGAAGGAGGGAAGTGTTAGCCTCTGCTTATCTCGTAAAGGCATCTGCTCACAATTCAGGGCTTGTCCTTAGAGTGCCAGCTGGCGGCATGTTTTCATGATGTAAATTATCCATCCGTTGTGAAGAGTCTGAGCACAAGGAGGCCTTTTGTCTGTATGGATGAATTCCTTGCTCGGGGAGAAGAGGAAGAGTTTCTCTTAAAGATCTAAATAGCATCTACTTTTTCCACTTTATATATGCAGTGTTGTTAATGTTGCATTTCCCAGTAGACCTTGGGATATGGCGATGGGGACAAACCTGCTAGGGAGAAGGCTTTACTTGCTGATGGTGGTCATCCGTTTACCTGGCAGTCAGTGGCGCGCTGCAGCGGACGGCTTGGCAACGCTATCGCGTGGCTGGGGGAAGTGTCCCCTGCACTGAATATAGTTAAACATTTCTGTTACCTTGCCTCATTTCCAAGCGTCTGAACTCCTTCGCTTGCTGAGTTGACCTAAGTCCTTTCCTGTTCTATTTATGATGATTTAAAGTTTCCAGACTCTGGTTTGTGGCATTCTCTTGCTCTCTTCTCAGGGCATTTTTTATTTAATATTCCTATTTGCTAGTTGAAGTAGTCTTTGTTTTTCTTAAAAAATTTCCTTGTGAAATTCATGTTGCCTCTTTTATCCACCTCACTACTTCTTGCCTCATTCCCATGCCCCAAAAGAGGAAATGTTGTTTTGGATGTAGTTTTAAAACAAGTCTTTTTATTCTTTTCTTGATTTATTCTTTTCTTTGATTTCGTTTAAAGTATGGCTGGTCTCTTCAGTTGTTTGGCGTTGCTGAGAATAGCTTACCTGGCCCAGCTCTTGCTCCCCACGATGCGTGCAGTTGCGCAGTTTGCTTTCCAGGGCAGCGGTGAGCATCTCTGCGTCGTAGGGGAAGATGCTGCGAGCTTGCCATCAGCACACGGGAAGACTTTAAAAGCCGGAATGTGTTTGTGGGTATTAGCATGTGATGGCAGCGAGAACAAGCCCCGTTCAAGTTTTTAGACAGCACGTACCACTCTTACCTGTCTTCTGCTGTTTTTAAGCACAAATTAGCATGGGGGTTTTAATCTGTAATTGCAATACGTATATTCTTGTGCTTACTTTCTTTAGGGAAAGATAATACGCTGTTTTCTACATCAGCCCAAATTACCAAGAAGGGCTGGTTATTTTGTCACTGTGTCACTTGGTGGTGAGCAGCTTCGTGTTTGGGAAAGGGCGCGCTTTGGAGAGGTGGCACTCAGGATTTTGAGCTCTGGCTGCATAAAGAACATTTCAGGTTACGCTCCCAAAGTGCTGAGCTCCTGATCACCAATTATGGCATGTCTGCTCTCACCTAATGAACTTCTGTTACAAACGTCCCGCGTTCTTGCTGCAGAGTGGAACTGCCACTTCTGAGTAGAGAGCGGGAAATATATCTGGTACGTAATGCTATCAGATGATTTTAGGCCAGACTAAGATCAAAATAACTATCAATTGATAGGAACAGAAGAACAGTGACTTTTTTTTGTCATCTAAATTAAACATGTAAAACTGCATTTCACCCAGTTAATTGCTGTTGCCATCTCTTTGTGTAACAGTGTCTTACAAACTTACTGAGCCGTAGAAGACTTGAAAGCAACCCAGAAGGCTTGTCTTTACTAGAAAAAGACTCTGTAACCTCGAAGAGCCCTGTTAGCTACCAAGCTGCTAAGCACAGCTTTTACATTCAGTATAAACAGGGAGAAAATGTGTTTCAACCCTGTGTCAGCTGCTCTTGGGTAAACTCTGTTGTTTCAGCACTGTTTCCCCCCGGCAAGCTGATGGTGTCCGAACACAGCCTCTCCGTATGCACCAACTGCCTTGCTGTTCAATAGCATTAGTGGGACTTCTCGAGTAGTTACACTGCCCGCCGAAATAAGCGGCTTTTCACCTGGTCTGTTCAATCAGAAGGGTTTTGAGTGCGTTTTTTTGGCTGATGGTATAAAAGCAAAGATGAAAAGGGAAGTTCTTTGCATTCAGCACAACAGATTTCTCTGGAAAATATCTTAGTGTTGCCCAGAATGCAATATGCATGTTTTGCAGCTTTAACTTAGCTGGGCTTTCGGCAAGGAATTTCAGGACACCTTATCAGGGAACAGATAATGGTAGAGAGAAAAAAATAGCGGGTTGATTGCAAGCTGTTTCTTTTTTGGGCTGCGCAGGCTGTGAGCCGTTCTCACTCCTCGAGCACCCTACACGTGTAGGATATAAGCACAAGCACAGTTCTCCTCTTCATTCTCAGGATTCTTTCAAAGCGTTTCCTCCCTGAAGTCGCCTCGATGAAGCCTGAACGCAGGGTTTTTTCCTTCATGGGACAGGAATGCAGTAGTAGAAGAAAACTAACCCTCCCCAAGTCAAAGTAGCAAGGTATTGTTGACAATTCCGCTTACACAGTTAATTTAATGGAAGCGTCTTCGTTTTGCTGGCTGTGGCTTTTTTTCCCCCCTTATGACTCATGGGACGGCTGCTCTTGTCTGATGTTCTTCATTGTTTTCATCTGTTGTGAAAATTGTCCAGAGAAATCCCACCGGGCCGCTGACTTTCAGCCTCTTATTTACTGCAGTGTGAGCTCTTAAAGCTTTCCCTGGGAGCTGATGCTTACAGTTTTATTAGCCGTGAAACAGTGATAGTAGATTTGTTTTTTAGTTGCCGGTCACCAAGGGGTCAGCAAAGTTCACAAGTAGGTTGGCAAGTTACAGGTTGACAGTGTTACCCTAGGGTCTTTCTACAAAAAAGAGTGAGGAAGCGTTTGCTTCTGTGGTTCCTTTGCCTTTACTTGGGAGGAATGGGGAGTACACCTTGGGTTCGTTTCCTTGGATCTGAAAAACTGCTTGTGCGCGTCTGGCCTACTGGCTCACGTCTGGTGTACTGGCCTTGAGGTTTCCACCTATGCAGGCTCTTCGCTCTTGAAGCACACTTTCAGTGAGGTGCTCTTCCTGAAAAGAGACCATGTAGCAGGAGGAGTAGGAAACCTGGGAGAGACTGATTTTATGTATCTAATGTATGCTGCTTCCTTCCTTCACCTTCCTCCTTGCTTTGCATAGAGACTCATCCAAGAGATGTTTCTCACTTACTATATATTCTTTTATGTGCTTTCTAAGATGAAGAACCATAGCTGCAGTTTTGTTTCTGGAAGAGATTAGCTGGTCTGTGTGGTTATGGCTAATCCTTTTAGCATTGTTAGATAGATGCCTTGCAGTAGGGTGTTTTTTCTGTTAAATAGAACATCAAATAAATGGAAACAGGATTAATTATCTATACTTGTATTTAGCAGCAAGGGGAGAATGAGTCAAGTTGCATTAAAGTCTTACGTGTTAATACTTTGGAGTTTCTAGCCTTTGTGGGATCAGTTTGACATTAATATCGGGATTGCTTCTCAGTTGTTTTCTTCTGTATGCAAGATCATCACATTATTAACTTGACCACAGACCAACAACGAGCTAGTATTGAGCAAGAACCACAGATTGTGAGTATCTGGCTTCCAGTTTCATGCTTGGATTGCCTGCAACCTCACATCTTGTCTAAATAGTAAAGGCTCTTTTATGGGAAGTTTTGGGAGATCTGTATCTGTACAATATCCCAATTGTCTTGCATGTCTCATATTTCTTTTTGTAGAATGGAATATTGGTAGATTTCTTTGGCTTTAAATGCAGTTCATTTTCCCTTAGTATATGCAAATATAAATTCTTCAGGTGTCTGTATCTGGACTTTTTCTGATATGTTGAATCCTGGATCCATTACTGTGCTTTTCTTGCTAGTTCTGTTCTCAGCGGTCAAAAAGGACAAAGATTTGTCTCTCACAGGAGCCAGGCGTTGGGAGTGGTGCGACTCGTGCACGCCAGCCTTGGTGTAACCAGTGACACACAAGGGAGAAACGTGGTTCCTGACCTGCACCCACGCACTTGGAGTTGTCCCTGGCCTGGCCGCCACACGCGTGCTGCCTTCTGAAGGCCATGCCCGCTTCACCCAGCTATAAGTTGGGGTCAAGGCTTGAACTTGTGTCCCCGAATGAGCTACCATCTTGTTCCAGTGTTGTCTTTCTGTTTGTGTTTGGTGCCTTGTTGAACAAAACCCGGAGCAGCTGATGTTTGCAATGAACGTGCTTACAGTCACGGGGGAGGCAGTCCTTTGCCCTCCATCCCCTTGTCTCCAGCTTCAGTTCACACCTGTAACCCGGTGGTTGTCTTCTCTGGGGAACCTCCTTGGGCTGTTGGTGCACTTCAGATGTAAAGCGTGCATCTCGGGGAGCCTTTACCCCTCGGGGCTGGCTCTCCAAGTGAGGTGCAGCAGAGCAAATATTGCCTGCTGACTCTGGCCCTGGCAGGTACCTGCGGAGGACGTGAGCCCCCGCCTGCGTCAGCAGAGCAGCCCTCACAGGAGTAAGTAGCAGGAGGTGGGTGGGGGACGTGTGCCCCCAAGTCAGCCCTTCGCCTGGGGGAGGAAGGAGCGCTCATGGAGTCACTGATTAACTTCAGTCCTAAGCCTCATTTGCGTACAGTCAAACTGATTTAATCTGTGCCTTTTAATAATTTAAAAAAAAAAGACTTAAATAGTAGTTGGATTGTCATTGCAATCAGAGTGTTGGCTATGTGCTTGGAGAGACGTGCTGTCCTTGTTGGCTTATACTGTCTAGTTTGCTTTACTTTGTGGTATAAACCACTGTTCAGCAGGTGCAAAGCCTTGTGTTAACACGTAACGCAGTGTAGTTAATCCATTTTAGAAAATGAAGTCGAATCTGTGGGGCTTCTACAGACAGAGAAAACCTGTTTCTCAATCAGTCGAAACTCTTCCAGTAGTTTTTTGTTCTAAATGAAGCGATCAGTGGCTGCTACAGCCTCTGCTAAGAACAGTATTTCTCATGGAGGTGGTGGTAAGATAGCGTGACAGAGACTACACCCCCAAGGTTTCGTTCAGAATACATCCGATGTCATTTTTACAAGTGCCCTATGTGTGCTAGTGAATGTACCTTTAGTTTTTCTATATGTCTTTCTCCAGTTACTCCAAAATCCAGCATTTATTTAGCTCCAGGATTTCTTGATTGTCCGTGCACAGTCTGTCCGCCGAGGTGGAACAATCACAGCTGGCAAGCAGCTGTGCACCTCGGCCTGGGAACTGGCCTTGCAGCCAGCTCCTCCGGTGAAGGAAGGTGACGGAAGCCTTTTATGGTCCTTTTCCCTTAATGCTTTTAACTGTTTAGAGCAGTGGAGCGTAACCTTTCGTTGGTGTGACGTTGAGCCCTTCTCTGCGGTACATGGGTTCGTAGTGGTGCCCTTCTCGGTGACGCTTCAAGACGCAGCTGCAAAAAAGCCTCGCTGCAGGGAGCTCTTCGGCGACTGAGGAGCGGAGAAACAGTCCTCTGAACAGGTCATTGATAAAATCATCCTCCCTTTATCTTCGCCTTGTCTGGGGCAACACCCGCCAAATGTGTGCTGACTTGTGAAAAACCTGACCAGCAGCTGCCCTACAGCATGGCAGGAGAGGATGGCAGCGGAAGTCAGTTCAGAAGTCTCGGCTGATATTTCTTAAACTGCCACAACAGAAGCACTTCCGTATCTGAACAGCTCAGTGTCTGAACACATTTCTGATTTTTTTTGGAAAAGTTTTCTCATCGCTCCAAGCCACGCAGGAGGTTTCAGCCAAATGGCGTGTCTTGGCGCGGGGCGAGCCGGGGCTGGGCTCTCGCTGTTCTGTTCTGCCACCTCCACGGGCCGCAGCTCTTCATGCAGGCGGTATTTCTCTGCCTGGAGTATTGCATGTTACCGGCATGCAGTGAAACATCTGCATTTCAGCTTTTGGTGCAGGAATGCTGTCAACCAGCCCAAGAGCATGTAACAGAATGTGGCAGAGTTAAGTATTTTCTTGGGGGTGTGAATCCCCTGGGGGTTAGTTGTCTAATTATGAAGGAATCAGAGGTTCAAAACAGACTCTTCAGTGTGGCTTCTACGTCTTTGGTTAATACAGTTTCTCCCATACCTAGAAGAAATATTATCAAATCACGGTAGAGCGATTAACTTGGACTGGCCTTAGATACACACAAACTATTGCTGTGTCTGATCTGAGCTGTCATCCTGTTGGTATAGGGACGCTTGTCGGTGTTGCCTGTGTAAGAGAATTAGAGCTAGCAAGTTCTGTGTGTAGTTATACAGAAATCAGTAGCTCTGTTTTTTCTTTAGGCAGCTCTGTTAGGAAACCTGCTGGATATTTGGAGGTGGAGTTGGATTCTGCTCCACCTGCCTTTGAGTTCTGCCTCTGGTTCTTTCGCCCTGTCTTTGCTGGAAGATACAGTGCATATATTGCGTTTGGTCTGTCTGATAAGACTGGAAGAGGTACTTCTAGTCCTACTGCTGGGACTAGAGGAGATACTTCTCTCTTTAGAAGAGGCATGAGCTACACTGCAGCTCTCCATTCTTTCTGTTTTAAGTTGTTTGAGTTTTTCTTACGGATTTATTCTCTTACTTGCAGGAAAGGCGTTTGACATCACGTATGTACGTCTGAAGTTTCACACCAGTCGGCCAGAGAGCTTTGCAATCTACAAACGCACCAGGGAAGATGGTCCGTGGGTGCCCTACCAGTATTACAGCGGATCCTGTGAGAACACGTATCACAAAGCCAATCGGGGTTTTATTCGGACTGGGGAGGATGAGCAGCAGGCCCTCTGCACAGATGAATTCAGTGACATCTCTCCCCTCACTGGGGGCAACGTGGCTTTCTCGACGCTGGAGGGGCGTCCCAGTGCCTATAACTTTGACAACAGCCCTGTGTTACAGGTATGTGAATAGGACTAAGTTAATTAGATGGTCCCAGCTGAATCTTTGTACTTAGTCATTGTGGATAGGAGCCTTGTGCCGACTGTGGGCTATCCTGTAGCCCTTAACACATACTGAACGGCTGTTGTGCAGGTAAGTCGGTATGGGCTATCCAAAGAAGTGCTTTCGAAGGAAGAGTTGTACTCTTGACTCTATTGTAAGCAAACTTATGGTACAAAACAATCAGTGGCATCAGGGATGACTTGTCATTACGTACCATGGAAATACTTAGAAAATGGATGCATGCCTCTGTCAGCTTAGAAAGGAGCTGTGGGCCTTTTGCTGTTGTTTCAGATATAAGGACAGGGGAAGATAAAACCTACGTCAAATGGATATTTGATGCATTTGTATGTGTATTTTGAGCACAAAAGTTTAAGAAATGTGAAAATTTTCTAGACAAATCAAGAGTTATTTGAAACTTTGACTTGCTCTTTTATATGTGGGGGAGTGGGGCTTAATTTTTATCTATTTAGGGTTTTTTACTAGTGATTTGGGGTTGGGGTTTTTTTTGTTTGTTTGTTAACATTCAGTGCTAGTTGGGTGGTGGTATGGAGCATAGCAGGAGCAGCAATGTGTCCGGTTTACTCACCGTTTTCTCTATGCTGCTTGATGACTTCTCCAGATTATGCTGTAACAAAGAGCTAAAGCAGTGGAATTTTCCCCATCAGGCTCACCTCCTTCCTTTTGGAGCTATAATAAGCATACCCTCAAATAAGCCTCTCTTCCCTTTTGTCTTAAAGTAGTATAGAGCCCACTGAGGTGTGAACGCTCGAAAGGTTTTGGGATTGTGTGTCTCTGTGATAGCCAGCCAGCAGGCAGAAAAGCAGAGTCTGACGGTTTGGTTACACAAAGGATAATTAAGAGGCATGGGAAAGAAGAATCCTGAAATGAAAAAGAACCAGTTTGGCCACCTTGTTCCTGTAGCTAGACCTTGCAGAGAACAGGATCCGGTCATTAAGATGAACGGGAAGATTTTAAGTTAGTGATATGGTGAATAATTTTGTGATTAAGTTCCCTGCGTGAGGAATTAAGACCTGACCGCTAGTTTACCTAATATATGTATGAACATCTGGCATTCCTTTTCAGAATTTAAGTAAACGTTTTTTTTCTCAGCATTTCCATACATTTATGCCAATGTCTGTAATTGAACAAATACTCTTATTACACGAGTGAAGATGCGACACAGCTGCAGTGTAGTTGTACATGCATGGGTGTTATTCCCATATTCTTCTTTATGGCATTTGAAAGAAAATTGTGTTGCAAAAGCTGTAATGCAAACAAGGAGATGTTAATGGCAATCAGTGGGTGGGGACAGGCTGCCTTTTTTGGCTGTTGTTCGAGAAGGATAGGATACTGTGTTGAAGATGCCATGTAAATATTATGAAAAGCTCATGTGTTCTAAGTCAGGTCTGCCTGCCTGTTTTTTTTCCTTGGCCTCTCCCACCCTGCTTCATATCTCTGTCTAGGCCTTTGTGTCTGGAGGTATATGTCCAAGGTTGAGTGTACCCTGAAGCCTTTTCCATTCTTGTTGTACAGCTTTGCAAGGAAACTGCAGTTAATTAGATACATGAAAGTAGCCACGTCATAGAATTACCTGTGCCTCACTCTTTTCTGAAGACATTACCCACTGTTTCTCGGCTGAGAGCAGTCAAGGCGTGAAGAGGCATTGGTAGGAGTATGCAGAGATAGGTGTCGAGTCTGGAAAACACATCTGAACCAAGAGGAGAAGATGTGAGGCTTCTTGGGGAGGGACATGCGAGATCAAGGTACAGAGGCGAAAGTTATTAACCAGGAATTTGTTGATTGGATTGTTGACTGGCATAACTTAACTGGCAGTTGTATTCACGTATAACACTAATGTGTACTTGAGGGGTATTTTTTATGTATAATCTGATGGAATTTCTATCTACTTTAGGAATGGGTGACAGCTACTGATATTAGAGTGAGCCTCAATCGTTTGAACACGTTTGGAGATGAAGTTTTCAATGACCCAAAAGTTCTCAAGTCCTATTACTACGCGATTTCTGATTTTGCTGTGGGTGGCAGGTGAGTAAACAAAAAACCTCTGCATTTATTTAAACATTTCAGTCAGGATTACTACAATGTTCTGAAGATTTTGATTATAGTGATGTGGTACTATTAGGCCCTGGTCCTTCTTGGCTATCCTTCTTATGAAGCTTGTAAATACTTTTTATTGTGTATACCCTCTTGGGGCTATAAATTGTAGGGTAGGCAGAGACGGAATATTTTTTCCTTGATTGTATCAAATGCTAAAAGGTGGGGGCAAGAGACAAGAATATAAAATAAAAGTTGTGTTTTTTGGTTTGCATACCCAACACTGTGATTTTTTTTTTTAATTTTTTTTTGGTATGCTTTTAACGTATGGTTAGTAATTGTTCCCTACCTAAAGCTGTAGCCTAGAACAATAGTTAAAAACCTCAGATTCTCTGCTTTACTTGTATTTTGGGAAGTATCTCCTATGAAGATCTGAAGTATTGTGCAAAACTGTGGTTCTCTTCTCTTTTCCTTTTGCCAAAGTCTCTCGCAGAATTTCTTAGATCTTAATTTGTTTGGCAGTAAATTGTTTTTATAAATAGAGTTGAGACTGATGCAGTGTTTGAGACTGTTTGGAGAGAGTAGCCCTGAGATGGGGATTTGGCAATATGAGACTTTGCATTTTCTGCACTGCCGGTCTGTGGTGGTCCAGTGCCCATGCTTGTCTATCTCGACTCTTTGGTTTTCCCAGTGTAACTGATGCTTTGAAATGACTTGTGGCCCTTACCTGTCTTACTGAGGGAGGAAGGATTTAACTGGGCTGTTTAATTTCTTGTGACAGTAGCACAAAGCCAACATGCGTATCTTTTCCTGGACTCTCGTGAGAAGCTATGGAGAATATGCTAGTCTAAAGCCAACAAAACTTTGGCTTCTCATGCTCAGCTTATTGTGCTGTTACAGTGACACTTACCTCTAGAGGAGTTGGGGGTTAACCTTCTTGCACTTTCAAGGGCCTGCCTTCATCAGGCTAAACCTATTGGTTTCATAGCAGTTGCACTATCAATTTTGCTCTGACCTTATACCTTCAAATTTGCCTTGTTTCCATGTGTCATATCTTCAGGTCTGAGCTTTCTTCTTTTCTGGATTGCTCTGCGAATGACCTGGATCTCTGGAGTTTAAACATCTCTTCCTTTCTCCTATTAAACAGATGCAAATGTAACGGTCATGCAAGCGAGTGCGTGAGGAATGAGTTTGGGAAGCTGGCGTGCAACTGCAAACACAACACGTTTGGGGTAGACTGTGAAAAGTGTCTTCCTTTCTTCAACGATCGTCCATGGAGAAGAGCAACAGCAGAGAGTGCCAATGAATGTTTGCGTACGTGACCACGTTTGGCAGGAAAATCTCTCACGGATTTGTTCCCCTGCCTCTGTTGACATCCAAAAGCCAACCCTGCATTGTCTTAAGTCTCAGCTGCAGTTAGCAAGTGTTAAGTGTTTTGAATGCAGTTTTCCCAGTGACTTAGGAGTACATATTCGATAGACCGACTGTAGGATTTGTGCTCCCAAGTCATGAAGACTCCTTTAAACCCCCTCACAGCATCTGGACGCATGTCGAGTTATGGAGTGCCTTAAGTATGAGTTTGAATAACGTAATAATTTCTATCAAAGATCTGTCTGCACTTTCAGAGGAAGAGGCCGAAAGTCTTCCTTGCCTTTGAGGCAGAGCTATATACTGAAATAACCAGATGGTATATTTTATCTGTCATTTAAGTAGTGTGTCTTTCTTGTTTGGTGATGAAGCTAATGATTGCAGAGAGGCTGTTTCTGTTACTGTGTCAGGGGAGGCATACAGATTCTCCTGAGGGAACTGTACAAATAAGGCACTCTCAAAATGAGCTCAGGTTCTTGCCTCAGTATAATCTGATGTGAAAATACAGTAAAGTTCATTTCATTATTTGCTATTCTGAGCACATCCAAATACTTCTAGGAGTATTGTTTGGGTTCGTCATGGGGGCTCTGGTTTGTAGACACTTGGAGGGTGTGTGACGCTCTAACAGTTCACCGTCATGTCTGTGCTAACACACTTATGCACTATCTTCTAGGAAGGCCAGGGAAAAGGTGCCTTTAATTCTTAATAAATGATATGGACTGTTGACTTTTACTCGAAGCAAAGGGTAGCCTGATTTCTGGAAACATAATGTTAGATCTATAAACATGGGACTGGAACATACCACTTGGGTAACGCACTCAGACCTCTGCAGTTTCATGCGAGTATGTAGTAGGGTATGCAGAGCATCTGCACTCAACTTTATACAGGTTATAAGTAGGCAAAAGATAAAAAAGATGGAGCTTTTTCATAGCCCCCTAGGTAGGGATGTCTCCTTCCTCGAGAAGGAAGGGAGCAAGCTTTAGGGAAGAGATGTGCAATAGAAATATATGGACTTTATAGGACCCATAGGAAAAAAAATTTGAATTTGGTATGCTGGGGTATAATTGTCCTTTTAAAAAGCTGATCCAGTATCCAGAGACTTCCTCTTGCACTTGAGATTATTGCTTTTTTCAGTTACTTCGTGTAATTTTGAGACTATTGCAACAGTTCTGGGCTTCAAATGTGTATATCTACAACTGAATGCCAATTTTTTTCTTTTTTTTCGCTTGGTCTTGTGTTACAGACCACAACTCCTGGTAGTTTACTTTACGGGGAAGCTTTTTCAGACAGAAAGTTTTCTTCCTGTCTGACCTTTATGTGTACTGATAGGCCCCAGCTGTCTGGTCAAGGCCTGTGGCTTCACTTGACAGACCCGTGAAACCCGTGTCTTGTTTTCTCCTGCTTCCTAGACAGCAGGAATTTGTGATCTGTCTGCGTTCAGAGGAGAGACTTTTTTTCACAGCATACAGCAGGGAGGCAGCTCTCACCGTTATCTTCTCATACTTGTTTGCATGGTGAGGTTAGCGTCGCTGTGCGGGAAGGCTGGAAACCACCCCCATTGGCAGAGGAGCAGAGAAGATACTGGCTTTCTCCCTGACGTACCTGTCGGTGGTCTCCAGGAAAATTGGTGTCACCAAGGCTTGCTCCCCTTCCCTTGTGGAGGAAAGGAATTAAAATGCTTGAAGCTGTGCTGACGAATGGCACGGCAGTAGGAGGTTATGTAGACTGGCTTCGTTGTTTGAGCCTATCTCACCGTTACACGTGCTCCCTCCTCTTCACATCCAGCCACCATGAAACTGTGTGTCTTTTCCCTTTCTCTCCTTGCACAAATGCCTTAAGGGGTTCTGGGTGTCGGTCTCAGAATAGTCAGATGTTCTTATGCCAAGTCCTGTGCAACTTACCATTGAAGTTTGTCTGATAGGTTTTGTGACTGTCAGGGATAAGATAACTTCGTATGCTGTAAACTGACGGCACCTATGTGTGGTTTTTCTTTCTTTTTTTTTTTTTTCCCCCTCCCCACAGCCTGTAACTGCAATGGAAGGTCGCAGGAGTGTTACTTTGACCCTGAGCTGTACCGCTCAACAGGCCATGGTGGGCACTGCGTAGGCTGCCTGGATAATACCGACGGGGCCAACTGTGAAAGGTGCAGGGAAAATTTCTATCGCGTTGGAAGTGAGGAGGGATGTCTGCCATGCAATTGTAATCCTGTTGGTAAGCAGCAATAGAAAATTTTCTGCCTTTAAACCTCTATGCACAAAAAAGAGCCCTTCTCTCACTGATGCCACTAACTTGAAACTATGGTGTAAAAAGCCCCCCCGTCCCGGAATTGTTTATTGGATTGTATTTTTGTTATAATTATCCCAAGATCTGATGTGGGTGAGTAAAGTTCATGAGGCAGATAGTTTATCTCTGCAGCATTCATTACTTCAGAGGTGTTCTAGAATAGGTTTTTCCTCCTGTGTAGCTGTTACGCTGGACACCCCCAGCACTAGAGATCCTATTTAAACTCTTGATAGACAAGATGACATGAGTGCATGTTTCTGGAAATGGTTCATACCAAAGAACTGTAGTGAACTACAGCAGCATCAGAGTCTTTCCTACTTTGTATCTAAGAACTATAAATATGAACCAGTGAAATTTTAAAAAAGAAGGGGGGAGGAACCAAAGTCAAGTCAAAATATATGTCTTAAATTCCTTAAAAAAATCTGGCGTTAGAACAAGTCTTTTGTAGTCAAGGGAAGCACTTGACTTGTATAGAGTGATCCCCTAACTACATCAGTGCCACAACAAATAAGAAAGAAGCAAACAAAAGGGTAACAGTAAGATCTGATGTGAGTTTCCAAAATAGAGTAACTGGAATAAATGATTGCTTGCAGCATGCCCTAAAAGCAGCCTCTGAGAGGTCTGGCATAATACATCTCCTGTCTAATTTGGGAAGGGAGTTCTACGGTTGTGAAATTTTTGACCAAGAAAGGCCTCTTTCTTCCTCTGTCCGCTTTCCCGGATTCTCTTGTTGGACCTTATTTTAAGATGCATTTGTGCTGATCGTTGTTGTCAGCTGAGGCAGTCAGGAAAGTGGGCAGGAAGAGGCAAGGGAAGAGAGAAGATTTCTCAGGTATTTAGGGGCAAATTTCGAAGGGCTTTAACTTAAACATCAGCTTGTATCCTGTGGCACATTGATATCCAGTGTGTATTTGAAGCTCATGGGTTGGTTTAAGTTGATGTTTTTATCTGAGTACTGTTTTTTCCTAAATAAACTTAAGTTGGACAGCAAAGGGAATTTGGACTTTGTCTGTATATGGTAAAGGTTTTGTGAGTTCTATCATAATAGTTTTGTCTGGCCTAATCCTCTTACAACTTTTCACTTTGCTGTAATCTTTTAAGAGTGGACTGAAGTGGAAAAAAGAAACTATTCCTGTATTTTAGTACGCTTTTCTCCTGGTAGTTAACTCTTGCGGTGCTGCCCATTTCTGGGCTGCTAGTTGAATCAGTGCCTGGGAGAACACATTCCGTCTGCTGTGGATTAAATAAACTTTCTTATCTCTTTTTGTGCAAGTCCACTTGAATAGAGTACTACTTTTGAGGAAGATGCCCTACCAAAAATTAGAGTTTTGCCATAGAGCTTATTGGGACTAAGAGTGGAACACACAGGTTCTCCCTCAGAGGAGCCTGCTTAGTCTTTAAATTCAACTCGGAAATCAAGGGTAAAAATTGGAGTATGAAAGGGAGAGATCAGAATACCCACTGATAAAGGGGAGCTGGTGAGTAGGAAGAACACAAGGGACCTAGAGAAGATGATCTCAGAAAGGGTATGTTGGAGGAAAAAAACAAAAAAAACCCAAAAACCAAAAAACCTAGAAGGCATGCAAAGGTGATAGAACGAAACAGGAATAAGGAAGAGAATGCAATTAAAATTAAAGTTCTATTTATATATAAAAAGGGTAGTTGGTAAGGATACTTAAAACTAAATAGTTTCGTTGTGGAAGACTAGATATGGAACAGGCTGCCCAGAGAGCTTGTGGAGTCTCCTTCCTTGGATATATTCAAGGCCGTCTGGACGCAGTCCTTGGCAGCCTGCTCTAGGTGACTCTGCTTGAGCAGGGGGGTTGGACTAGGTGGTCTGCAAAGGTCCCTTCTAACCTCAGCCATCCTGTGATATGATTCATCTCTCCAGGACTGTTAGGGGAAAACATCTACAAGGGCTTTATGTGAAATAGAATAGTCTTTAGGTAAGTGGTTATTTGTAGCCTTGAAGCCACATTTCACAGACTTTCTCTTCTCGTATGCCTTGCCCATTTCATAAAGCTAAAAAATCACAGGCTAATAGAGTCCCATGGCTCTGTTAAGGTCCCTGTTCTTCCTTTCCCCACAGGCTCCCTCAGCACGCAGTGTGATAGCTACGGCCGATGCAGCTGCAAACCTGGAGTGATGGGTGATAAGTGCGACCGGTGCCAGCCGGGCTTCCACTCCCTCTCTGAGGCTGGGTGCAGGTAGGAGGGGCTGCTGCTCTGAGACAACAAAACTAGAAGAAAAGAGAAGCTTTTTTTCTGTAAGTTTTCTGTGTGGTTCTGAATGAATTGTCTTTTCTTCTGGCTTTTTCAGGCCCTGTTCTTGCAATCCTGCTGGCAGCACAGATGAGTGCAACATTGAAACAGGACGATGTACTTGCAAGGACAATGTTGAAGGATTCAACTGTGAGAGGTGAGTTTCTCTTCCTATGGCTTTGTTTGAAGACTGAGAGACATACAGGTGGTGGCCTGGAATAAACATCAGAGAAATGAACTTTCTTCTTTCACATCTCCAGATGCAAACCTGGATTTTTCAATCTGGATCCGTCAAATCCAAGAGGCTGTACTCCCTGCTTCTGTTTTGGACACTCTTCAGTCTGCACCAATGCCGTTGGCTACAGTATCTACAGCATCACTTCCAACTTCCAGTTTGGTAAAATTGAGCCTTCCTTTGTATCTTAAATTGGGCTGTAGACTCGTGTTATAAACAAAAACCTTCCGTTCCTTTCTTCTTGTGTAGCCCTTCAAACTTTCAATAGCCAGGTACAGGATCTCTTTTTCCGAAGTGCTAAGTTGTTATTGAAATTAAGAGGAGCTTCCCAGTCTTCAGCATGTTTATTCACTTAGGGAAGAATGAGTTCACAGGTTTGACCTCAGGCATCCATTGCACATCGTGTCTGCATACACAGTATGGTTACAACGGGGTATTGCAGATGAAAACCCTTTAAAAAAAAAAAAAAAAAAAGTGCTGGGAAGGGGACATTTTCTCAATTTTAGAACCAAATCAGGAATTTATGGTTGAGAAGGATTATAATTGTTTTAGATTTTGAGTTACATGGATCTGGATAAAAACATCAGTTATTTCTGGATCTGCAAACTGAACAAAATTCTCTTTTCCATATGGTCAGTTTTGTTTTCTTATGTAAGAATGCTTGAATTCTGTGTAGTTTGAAAAGAAATCTGTTTGTTTAAAATTCCACTGGAAAACAGTTTTTATGAAGACTGAAACTTCTCAACTAAGGATTGAGAAACTTCTTCATCAAATCCTAGGTGTTTTCTGGTTTTACCATCCCTTTTTAAGCTCTTTAGAAATCAAAATTCCCAAAGAGTAGTTGTTATAGTCTTTAAAATTTATAGGGTTCAAGTCAGCACTCTAATTATATGCTTAAATTGGACAGTTGATGTTTGCTCTCCTTGCTCTTTTGCATAGTTGTGCTAAAGTCAGTGCCAGTGTATAAAACAGATGAGTTTTATATAAGCAGTGTGCGGTATGATGTGAGTAGTCTGTGCAAAGATGCATATTCCAAGAATGTTGATTCTTGCATATTTGATTTTCAGGAGAGGATGAGTGGCATGCTGAACAGCGCGATGGCTCGGAAGTCTTACTCCAGTGGAGTGCAGAGACCCAGGATATCTCTGTTATCTCAGACAGCTATTTTCCCATGTATTTTGTTGCACCACGTAGGTCATTGAAGAAGTGAGATTTTCTGTGTTGTTGTTTTTAACGCTTCAGTTCTGTCTCCTAATTGTAAGGGTTTGCTTCTGTTTCAGGCAAGTTCTTGGGCAACCAGGTTCTGAGTTATGGCCAAAACCTGAGCTTTTCCTTTCGGGTTGACAGACGGGACACTCGTCTCTCTGCAGAGGACCTGGTACTGGAAGGAGCTGGGCAGAGAGTGTCAGTGCCTCTCATTGCTCAGGGCAACTCCTACCCCAGTGAGAACACGCTGACATATGCTTTCAGGTGAGAGGACTTTCCAAGTACTGTGGTAGAAAGGAAAGAATTACAGCAGCTGGAATCTAGCCTGTGATACACCCTGGCCTGCAAACTCTTAAGAAAACAAATAGCATTAATTTTAGCTCAAAAGAGCAGTCTTATCAGATTAATTTGAAGCTTGCTATTTAGTAGCATTGCATAATCATATGCAAAGTATGTTGTAATAGCATACCGTTGTTGCAAATGATGCTTTGAAAGGGCACAGCTGTTAGCATGTGAAAGCTTTGAAAATCTTGCATGGCTCTTCTCCACAGGCTCCATGAGGCCACAGATTACCCATGGAGGCCTACTCTTACTGCGTTTGAGTTCCAGAAGCTGCTTCACAATTTGACCTCTATCAAGATTCGTGGGACGTACAGTGAGAGAAGTAAGTTGCTGAGTAGAGCATCGCAAACCTATGGAGAGAGGAGGAAACCTGTCCGTCCAGTGCTTCAGAGTTGTTTTGTTGTAGGACCTGGTCATAAATAGCTGTGGCAAATTGTTTGACCAAGTCTATGCCAGTTGCTTTTCATCTGGCCTTCCTGCCTAACAACTTCTGGGCCTTTTGGGGAGGAAGAGTGGAAAAATTTCTTGCCTTTGAGAGTCTTGAAGCTAAGCTTTCATCACCTACTGATCTTTCTCTTTGGAGCAGATATGATTCTTTGCTGTGTTCCACACTCAGTCACTTTCAGATCCATAGAAATGCAGAATCCAGAGTTTTGAAGGAAATGGTAGGAGAGATGTAGGGAATCTTCAAAATATTAGGGGTCTCTGCTGCACATGGAATGGTTGTCTCCCCTCTGTTGCCTCTCAGCATTACAAATGGGAAGGACCAGGTCCTGAAAGCGCTGCATGTGCAGAACTTCATTGAAAGTTGTCCTATAATGAGGATTTATGAAAATCGGCCACTAACGAGGGGCAAAAGTATCTGTGTCCTTGGACATTGTGTGAAGAAGGATTTTTATGAATGAAACAAGTAGATACAAAAGAATGAATTTGCACTTAAGGAAGATGGGGAAGCTATGAGTATTTTAGGTGGAGTTTCTTTATAGAAGAGGAATGTAGGGTTAGGAGATGGGGAAGAAGTGTGTGGAGCAAGCTGTCTCCTGAGCATCGCAGCTGCCACCAATATGTGGAGCTGAGGTTCTGTTCAGTGCTCTAGAGCAACTGCACCAACACAAACATCCTCCGGTAATGTAAAACACCAGCTATTTTGCATCCAGACATAAGTCTGCTCGAGGGGAAGGGCTGGGAGGAGGAAGGGTGGCTGTGCAATGCCAAAGAAAGGAAGAGTCGGGGGCGGGGGGTAGCTGAAGAGTTTGCCTTGAGGCATGGTGTACAGAAGCTGTATCAGAGAAGATGTAATAAAATTGCAGGAGAGTTAGTCTGTCCTCCCTCGAAAAACATGGATTATTTTTGGTGTTTCATTTGGAAATAGAAAACATATGTATGCAAAATGTAATGTATGTTAATTGACAATACTTACTCTCACACATTCTGTTCTCAGCCTCCTCCTCTGTATTTTATGGAGCATCTTTGGTAAGCTGCTCTCTCTGCTTGTTGTCCTCCCTTGTGCGAAGGGATTGTTGTTCTTGACTTTCTTGCCCTGTGCTTACCCTTTGTAAGCTATATTGCATCTTTTCTTATCTGTCTAAACTTTCCTGGAGAATTTTGCTTCTTGGTCTTCCATATCAACTGCAAACACACGTTTGTCTCTTACACAGTTCGGTTGTATTAGGTGAAACGGTGGTAAGGGCCTGTGTGGTTACAGAGCGTTTCCCGTCTCCCCCCTTCCAGGCGCTGGCCACCTGGATGATGTTACTATCACCAGCGCCCGCCCTGGGCCCGGCTCGCCCGCAGCCTGGGTGGAGAGCTGCACCTGTCCGGCAGGATACGAGGGGCAGTTCTGTGAGCGCTGCTCCTCTGGCTACCGGAGAGAGACGCCTAGCCTCGGGCCGTACAGTCCCTGCGTGCCTTGTGCTTGCAATGGCCACAGTGAGACCTGTGAGCCGGAGTCGGGTAAGAAGGGTGGACAGAACGGGGAATGGCGAGAGGGCTGCTTCCCATTCCGTGTCAGATGAAGACAGTGACCGAAGAGGAGCAAAAACATGTACCTCTCTGTTCTAGGCGCGTGCAGTTGCAGGGATAACACAGCAGGCTCTCACTGTGAGAAGTGCAGCGACGGATATTACGGAGACGCAACGGCAGGCACTGCCTCAGACTGCCAGCCCTGTCCGTGTCCAAGCAGCTCGAGCTGTGCCATCGTGCCCCGCACAAAGGAGGTTGTGTGCACCAACTGCCCCACTGGTACTACAGGTGTGTCCTTTGATCAGGAGGGCTTTTTCCTACATCCCTCAGGCCTGCGGAAATGCTGCTTCTACCAGTTCTGCTTCTCTGAACTGCTGTGGGTGGTGCTGAAAGCTGCTGTGTCTTCTGAATCAAATCCCATTTGTGTCTCCCTTTCCCAGCCTGATTTTTGTATCACGTGTGAAGCTCAGGGTTACTTGTGTTCTTTATGCTTTGCTCTCCAGAAGGAAAGGGTAACAAAGGTTTTTTTTTGTTTGTTTGTTTGTTTTTTTGTCTTTGCATAGTTTGAAAATTTCTGTGCTATGTATGTGTACCATGATAACTTCTAATATAGCTCTGTTAATTGGCTGGTGCTGGGTGGGGTAGGACAGAAAATAGGACATATCTGAAATAGCTAGGAGGGCAACTCAGACCGAAATAAAATTAGAAGATGCAGCTCCCCTTTGCCAGGCTGATGGGCACTGTGGAAGGCTTGCAGTGAGAGGGCTACCGTCCTCCGTAGAAAAAGGGAAAAGGCTGCGGTGACTCATAAACACTGATCAGAACATACAAGACCAAATTCATGCTCTCAGCAGTTCCACAGATAAGTGTGTGAACAAGTACTGAATGATCTTTTTTCTTAATGATAAACTGTGCAGTCTGGGCAAATGCCTGAATTGTTAGAGACAGCCTTTTGTTTTGCCTGCAACCAGCAAGTAAGACTTGAAATGGTTGGCAGCTTCCAGGCTTTTCTGCTGGATTTATGCTTGGCATGAAGGAGTCCGGACTACAGAATACCTGTAAATGCTTTAAATGCTTAGAACAAGTCCTGCATCAGGCACAAAAGCATATCATCCCCACAGCAGCTTGTGGGAATTTCCTTGTGTGCCACTGCTTTGTGAACCAAAGCAGAGTCCTGGGAACTTGCCTGCAAAGGTCGTATCTTTAATAATCTTTCTGTACTTCTTCCATAAAAGATAAGAGGTGGAACAGATGAAGGTCACCCGTTATTATGGAGAGGCACAGAATTAGAAAACTGCTGCGCTAAATGCTTTGGTGCCTGCCCAAGGAGGATTTGGCAGATTGTCAGGCTCCCGTATGGGATTGTTCAGCTATCTTGTCGGCAATATGTCTGCCTGCTTTGACTTTTAAATCAACAGCAAATTACAACAAACAGGATTTACTATGGATGGTTGGGAGGGAGGGAAAGGGGGAGCTGAAGGTTTTCATAATGGCCAAAGTTCCAGTTCACAGTCTGACAATGCAAAAGCACTCTGGACTCTTAAAATTGGGAAGAATTCATCTGTAGTCCCATGCACCTCTCTGTTCCCATCACAAAGATAAAAAAGAAATATGCCCAAGAGTTTCCTTTTTCAGAAAGGGCTCTAAAGAGTCCTAGTGAGACTGTAGCAAAGGGTTTTATGCTGTAGCACATGCGTCTTTGTCGTATCCCAGGTAAAAGATGCGAGTTGTGTGATGATGCCTATTTCGGAGACCCACTGGGTGAAAATGGTGCTGTGAGGCCTTGTCGTCTCTGCCAGTGCAATGATAACATCGATCCCAATGCCGTGGGGAACTGTAACCGCCACACAGGTGAATGCCTGAAGTGCATCTACAACACAGCTGGCTTCTACTGTGACCGCTGCAAAGACGGCTTCTTTGGGAACCCCCTGGCCCCCAACCCCGCAGACAAGTGCAGAGGTAAGAGCCATTTCCTCTCAAGTTTAACAATTTTTTTTGTCCCAGAGAGCTGCCTTTTTGTGACGATGTGTTAGGGAAAATGGTTGTGTTTTGTTGCAGTCTTCAGGTGTAATAGGAATAATGAATGGTTTGTTATGGTTTCATGGTTATAGCTGGCTAAAATGTTTGTGGTTGTAGTGTACTTACTGCCATCAAAATGAAAATATGGTGATGTTGGAGCTGGCTGCAGTTGGTTTTGGATTCACATACTCGTGAGACCTGTTCGGGGGACTCTGGTTAGCCAAGTACTAACATCACGAGAGGCTTCTAATTTTCTGTGCGTTTCCCCCTTCCTTTTCTTGCAGCTTGCCATTGTAACCCCTACGGCACGGTGAATCAGCAGACAAGTTGCAATCAAGTGACTGGGCAATGTGAGTGCCTCTCGCACGTCACCGAGAGGGACTGCAGCGCCTGTGAGCCTGGCTTTTATAACCTCCAGAGTGGACGTGGCTGCGAGAGGTAATGTCCATCTCGGCTTGTGGCAAAGAGCGTGGCTTGGAGAATCTGCACTTAACAGGTGCAGGAAGCTTTTTCCTCTTAATGCTTTTGTACAAGGATTTGTCATAAGTTAGTGGTACTCCTGATGGATGCTGCTAAGGGTGGGGAAGAACAGGAGTTAAGGAACAGCTATGATGGATGTACAAAAAGCCTAATTTATAAATAGCTTTAAATCTGGGTTTTAAATAGAGAAGTATCACGTGACTGCTTGATGGTTGGTAGTAGGGGCTCTTGGATTCCATTTTTAGTTCAGACACCAAGTGACCTTGCGCAGTTCAGAGACTCTGTGCCTTGCCTTCTGCATCAGGAGAGCATGGAAAATTTTGGCTTTGCTCACTAGGGCTTTTTGAGAGGTGCTGCACGCGTGCCTCCTGTTTGTGTCACCCTGTGATGTGTGGCTGTCTTCCCCAGGTGCGACTGCCACGCGCTGGGTTCCACCAACGGCCAGTGTGACATACGGACAGGGCAGTGCGAGTGCCAGCCTGGCATCTCCGGCCAGCGCTGCGACAGATGCGAGGCCAATCACTTCGGATTTGGCCGCGAAGGCTGTAAACGTAAGTCTGAGATGCTGGAATGAGGCGGATGAGAGGGACTTTGTACAACCAGCCTTTCCTTTCCTCTGTTTCTGAGAAAGTGCTTTCTCCCTTCACTACCCCTCTGTTCATCACAGCAGAAGTTAGCATTTTTGTATCCACACCCTGCACAGTGAAATACGGTCTCTGTGCAATCGCTTATTCTTTCAGTTAATTTATGAGTTTTTCATTCCTGTTATTTGTTTATTTTTGAGATGGGAAGAACTCTGACTGTGTTGACTTATTAGGTATCTGCTTCTCTTCAGTGTAAATATTTGCTCTGAATCTTGTCCCAGAACAGTCCTGTTTTCTACTCTTAAATTTCTATATATTGACTCTGGAAGTGGCCTTAACTTAGAGACTCAGTGTTGAGGAGTAATAGCTTGTAAACATGAGACAAAAACAATATTGTCCAAATCTTCTTTCTGATATCCTTGCTCTTAAAGAGCAGAAAAATTCATTGCAGTTCATTACAGTTAGATGGGTAGAAAATTAAAATGCTTCCTCAGAGAAGAGCAGCAAGACTGCTAATGCTGTCTAACATGAAATGAATATTCTAGCTAAAAAAAAAAAAAAAAGCGTGTGCTGCTGTGTGTGTGGAAGCATGCAGATCGGGAGTAAGCCTTGTGCTGGTGTCCTAGTGCTTTTACCCAGAACAGCCTGCAGTTTAGGGTATTTCTGCAGCTCCTCTGGCTTGACTGAAGTTTAACTCTCCTGCAGCATGTGACTGTGATCCTGAAGGTTCGCACTCCCTGCAGTGCGGGGAGGACGGCCGCTGCGAGTGTAAGGAAGGCTTCGTGGGGAACCGCTGCGACCAGTGCGAAGAGAACTATTTCTACAATCGGTCATGGCCAGGCTGTCAAGAATGTCCTGCGTGTTACAGACTAGTGAAAGACAAGGTAAGACCATGAACGTGAGCATTTGTTTCTCACCTGCCATTATCACCACAGTCGGTGGAAAACAGTAGCCTGTACTTCTGATGTTTCTCGCTGTTGGTATCAGACTCTGGTAAGAGGCAGGCCCACTTTATACCCACTCATACAGAGACTTCTTCGTAGTGTCTGAGTGACGCCTGCTGCAAGCAAAAAGCTTTAATGTACTTGGCCCCATATCTGTTCTCTGTCCTTTTCACATAGGTGGCAGAACAGCGAGAGAGGCTGCAAGAGCTAGAAAATCTTATAGCGAACCTTGGTACGGGAGAAGAAACTGTAACGGATCAGGCCTTTGAAGAGAGATTAAAGCAGGCAGAAAGAGATGTTATGGAATTGCTCCAAGAAGCACAAAACAGCAAAGGTGAGCTGAAGTGATCAGAGGTGGAATGACACGAAATCAGCTCTTTACTTGACATTCCTGCTCCCTTAGGATGTAGAGTTGTTTACTTCAAGCCTATACTGTGCATCAGGACAGACAGATATTTCAAATACCACTGAGATATTACACATTATTATCAAAACAATGATGGTTGTGTTTTTGCCTTGATGTTCTCAGTGGTCTCTAATATAAGCAAACTAAAGATCTGCCTCTAGCTCTGTACGGAGAAGACTGTTTTTTTGTTATCCTCTTCTCCAGATGCAAAGGAGTTTTTTACTTATTCTCTGTATAACCATTGTATAAGCAAGCTGAAGACTTTTATAGTACACAAACAGATGTGTCTCTGTGTGCTTTTGCAGCTTTCACCAGTAGCAAAGGCAGCTTAAGCTGCTTATGAACTTTTTCAGAGATCTTGGGAATAAAGCATTTCTTGTTGAGATATAATCAGTGATCAGAATGAAAACTTCAAAAACCTGCTGGCAAGCTTAATTATCCCACTATATAATTTATAATATTCTGAAAAGTGCTATTGTGGTGCCTTGTAGCTATGCGTTTCAGCTACTGATCGTAGCTCAAAGACGAGTGATTTTTCTTGTTAAGCTATGCTTCAAAGAGACTCTTCTACTGCCACCTTTTACCATAGGATGTCTGAACAGGGCATTAAGTAGTGTGACAGCAGTTTGTAGCTGGGGTTTGGGGTTTTTTCTTCTTTTTTTTTCTTTTCAATGTATAAGCATTCTGGAGAGGAGCAATTGAAGATGACTCCATTGGTGTTGCAGTAAAAGGTGGTCACTCACTGTTCCTCTGGGAGTTTGTTCACTGATTTGATGCCACTTTGGAAAAAACTGTCCCCTTTGTGGGAAACGGGCAAAAAGCTCTGCTGTGCCCTGAGGAACAGAGCTGTGGTCTACATCCTAGTACTAACCTGATTCCCTGCTCGTGGAGCACTGTGGTAATAAGAGCCTGACTCTTCTTTGTGGGAAGTCAGCGTAGGGAAGAGAGACCAGGTCTGATCTGCCCTTGGTACTCATGTTTCCAGGGAAGATGAACTGTAGGGTTTGCTGCTAGCAGGTGTTCTGGAAGGACAAATAGCTTCATGTCTGCTTCTACTGTATTGCTGGGGCTGATCAAGCTGTGTGTAAATACAAGCAGGTGTGCCAGAGTAGGACTGCCTCTCCTAGGTAAGCAGACAGATACGTACATCAGCCACATGTACTAGTCGAGGCTGAACAGATGGGTCACGGGTGATTGGATTTGATGTCTGAAGAGCCAGTGCTCTTCAGCGCTTGCTCCTGTGTACCTTCTCACCCTGCTTGGGTTCAGGGCTTCGGAGTACCAGGGCCATATGGAGTAGTTGAGGGGTGACAGGCTGAGCCAGCACAAAGCACGTGCTTAACATCCACCCAGGTCTCGTGTGCCCCTCAGACATTTGCTTGGGAAGATTTCTGCTGATGTGAATGATGAGTGAAATTCTCGGTTTTAGCTGGGGTAGCCTTATGCTGCCTGCTTGGCACCCATGCTTAGATAATATCTTAGATAGTGGGTAGGAGGGTGGGTATTGGTTGAAAGGTGAGGGAATGGATCAGATTTTGTGGGTGTTTTTTTATTTTTGTTTTTTAATCTTCCCTTCTTTCCTCGAATAAAAGGCAAGTTAAATGCAAAAACTACACTAACAGGAAGCTGTGTGCACCTGTAGCATCTATCTGTGTTTTTCCTCTTGATATGTAGTTTTAATGTATTTTTTAAGTGTTAAATGTTCACATTCAATGCACAGGATGTGCTGCAAGGTCAAGGCAACGTGCTTGTGAAAAACCTTAATTTTGGGGTGTGCAGACTTCTGCTTGTACCTCAGTTGTTAATAATTCTCTTACTTAAAAAAAAGTGTTCTGCTCTGGTTATAAGACTTATGCTTGATGGCTCCATTATTAAGGCAATGTTACGGGCAGTTACCTGGTGGTCTAGAATTTTGGGAAGTTTGGCTCATGTGTCCCTACAGACAGAAGAACCAAGGCTGGGTCCTCTATTTTGCCAGCTTTTGTCATTCCTTTGGTTTGGGGAGGCATTTGCGGTAGGTTTGCTATTATGTAGATGTACTAGCTGCTCTATGTGCAGCCTGTGGAAGCAGTGGCTGGCTTGAGGGAGTCGCCCGATGGAGAGGATAACATACAGCCTGCTGTTTCTCATCTCTGCTTACCTTGTAGGAGTAGAGCTGAAGAGAATGAGGAAAGTAAATGTCTCATACCTCTTGAGAGCTCTGCCATTTTTTTCTTTTTTTTTAATCAATGATAGAGGCAAAACATGATTCTGAACACAAAATCCCCGATCGGCGTCCATTTAAACACCCATCAGGATTGTCATCTTAGTAGTTAATGACTTTTCATTTCTTATATTTTATGCACATTCTGATGATGACTTTGATCTCAAGCTAGCTGACTGACTTATTAAATGATTTTGCTAGTCCCCTTTCAATAGGGGATTAACCTACCAACATGTTGCCTACAGTGGTAAGCTGCTGCCGTAACTTCTCTTCCTGCTGTAATTGACTTTGCTTCCTCCGTTTTATGTCATATGTTTCAGACGTAGATCAGGGCCTCATGGACCGTCTCAAAGACATCAACAGCACGCTAGTGAGTCAGCTCAGCAGGCTGCAGAACATCCAGAACACGGTGCGGGAGACGGAGAGCCTGGCGGAGCAAGCCCGGGAGCGGGTGGAGGACACCGAGGACCTGATCGGATTAGCTTCCACTATGCTTGAGAAGGCAAAGATGGCAGCTGACAATGTGGTGAGTGTGGTGGGGACGTCTGGCATGATAGCATAGTGCCTTCCCCTCTCCTTTCTGAGAGAGAACCTGTTTTCTGTGCTCCCTGCATATGCTTCTCTGTGCATGTGCATGTGTGTGTGTGCGCGGTCTCTTGTAACAAGTTCCTATGGAAATACCCTTTCTTCCACCCAAGATGGTGGAGGATTAGTTTGAGGAGGATGGATGGTTGGATAGTCTCCCTCCCCTGCCCCCCCTCCTTTTTTTTTTAATCTTAGCCCCTGCTTGAAGAAGCCTACTTAAACTCTAAATAAATAGCAGACCTTTGGTTTTAAGAAGTAACTGGTGGAAACTACATGGGCTTAAGAAAAATTATATGGAGAAGTGAAAAGATTGTTAGACACCTCTAAGCATTTAGATTGTGACAATGAATATTTCAAGTGTTGATGAATAAAAGATGAAAGAGCAGTGTTAAGAAATGTCTTGGTGTGGGGTTTTTTGTTTGTTTCCCTTCCAGTCCATTACACCATCGGAATCAAGTGGTGACCCTAACAACATGACTCTTCTGGCAGAAGAGGCCCGTAAACTGGCTGAACGGTAGGCTACAGCAAGACACGATTTTCACAGCCCACATCAGGTCCCTGTTTTTCCCTGGAAAAGGGAAGTGCAATTTGATTTGCTTGATGTGAAACACATTTCCTTTGGCTGAGTAGTAAAAATTTTGGCATTGTTTCTAATGATGTTTCACTGCTGTAGAGAAGGTGCAGTGGCCTGAGGTATGCAGCTGTAGATCAACAAGGGAGAGGGCAAACACTAGACCTCTGAACTAGAGACATGTAAAACCATAGCAGTGCCTTGCCGATACTGCGAGCACTGCTGGAGTAGTGATGCCCTTGGTTGCAGAGACTGTCTCAAACAGCATCTCTCATAAATATTTTAGCTGCGCAAATCTGGGTGAAGAAAGCAAAAGTAGGAGAAAACAAAATCTTGGAAATGAGACTAGAAATTGCTAGCTGATAATTTTAATGGGATTATTTTTCTTTTGTAATGTTGTCTAGGCACAAACAGGAAGCTGATGATATTGTGCGCATAGCCAAGGCAGCAAATGATACTTCCACAGAAGCATATCAACTGCTGTTGAAGACCCTGGCTGGAGAGAACCAAACTGCAAATGACATCGATGAGCTGAACCAGAAGTGAGTCAGTAATAGAAAACAGGTTTTATTTCCAGGGTTTAGAGTAGAGGAGAGAGTTAGGATGCCTTTTGTAACGTTTATGCTTTGGGTTTTATGAGAATTGTGTTTCAGTGTTTTAGCCTCTCTATTCAGTTAGTATGTTTAATTCTACAAAAAAAAATCGCAGTGGTTTGTTTATTTTTTTGTTTTTTCCTTTTTTAGGTATAATCAAGCAAGAAACATTTCTCGCGATCTAGAGAAACAGGCAAACAAAGTGCTTGCAGAAGCAGAGGAAGCTGGGAACAAGGCCTTGCAGATTTATGCCAATCTCACCAGTCTGCCTACTGTGGATTCCACGGGGCTAGAGGTAATTGAGTGAAGCATGATGCACAGCATGTCCCAAAGATCAGTGATGGCAAGCATTAAAGCAGTGTGATGAGTCACTGACAATATTGTCTGTACTCTGCTAATGTTTCTCTGCTTAAGTATCATCTGTACATCATCTGTACACATAATGCACACTTGTGTACTTCAGCTTTCACCTTCCTACCCACCCCCCAGTCTCTGAAGGAGGAAAAACAAAATCAAATGTTATTTATCAAACATCTTGGCTGGGACTGAAGTGCAAGAATTTCAGTTCCATCTAAAGTCTGCAGATTTGCTCCCACGCCTTCGCTCACAATAGTAGAGTAGGTTTTTCATATGCACAAACATGTTTCCATTCTCCATCCTTTTACTGACCCTGGTGGTATTTGGGGCTCTGAAGGCATCCATGATGCAGGGTTGCAATTCTAGTCATAAGAGAAGAGAACTTATTATAGCTGCTGCCTGTTTTGGACATGAGAAACTACACAGCGGTTTGCCACCTGTTCAGAAATTCTTTAACATTCTTAATGTTCAGAAAATCTGCCTTTGTTTCTGATCTCCACATACAGAATGAAGCAAATAAGATCAAGAAGGAAGCAGAGGAGTTGGATCAGTTAATTGCAAGAAAGCTGAAAGATTATGAGGATTTGAGAGAAGACATGAAAGGAAAGGAGCTGGAAGTAAAGAACCTCTTGGAGAAAGGGAAGACGGAACAGCAGGTCAGTTGTGTTGTGCGCAGGCTTTTGTTACCTGGAAAAAACGAAGGAAAGCAAGTAACTGACCAGATACAGAAGATTCAGTCTCATTCAGTCTTAGTGCTGGTTATTACTTACTTATGAGAATATTGAAAAGTAGGTTCTGGAGAGGAGATGCAAAAAGCTGGTGAAAACAGTGTCATCGAGGCTATAGTACAGAACTGGGGATGTTTGCCAAGTGTGCTGTTTTGTTTGTATTCAGGGCAGTGTTCCTAAGGGAGCCACATTTACATGGTTTCAGGGGAATTATTGCCACCAACTTGAGGATGAACACTTGTTCTGTATTGTATTGGTGTTGCAGGCTGTTTAGGTGATGCATTTTGATATGCCTGGATAGTCATTCCTAAGAGGACAGGAATATGTTGATATATGTCATGTCTTTCTAGACTGCAGATCAGCTCCTGGCTCGAGCTGATGCAGCAAAAGCTCTGGCTGAAGAAGCTGCTCGGAAGGGAAATGGCACATTAGAGGAGGCCAATACCATTCTCAGCAACCTGAAAGGTAAAGGGAAAGCACTTGCAGTGAATCCTTGAATCTGTTTGACAGGTCCCTTTCCAGTAGGGCATTTTGGCTAATGGTTCATGCTATTGCCAATAGTTAAGTGTTAGATGGTGGTTTCTTGTGTGTCTTTTTTGGGAGGTAGGGTGGGGAACAGGGTGTATGTGTGTGTGGTTTTGTGTGGTGTTGGTTGTTTTTAAGGAAAAACAGAAATCCTTTCAGTAACCAGAAATATACTTTTTGTGCAACTTGCATAGTTAGCATTGGAGGACATGTAATAGGGAGAGCTGTAAGCCTTCCTGTTCAGCAACTACTGCTGCTGGTTTTTTGCAGGATGCTGTGCATGATCATTGCCTTTACTGCATGATAAACTTTCTATAGATGCTGATATTAATCCTGCTTTGACAGTTATTAAGATAACAAATTAACAGCACTCCCATATCCTGGTTTGCTTTCCTTCACTCTAATTTCAGGATAGCATAGCCTGGGTAGCTTGGTCAAAGAAGCGTCCCAAGGCTCTTTTGAAGCAAGTGGTGAAATTGTTTTGCCGTCTTTCAGATTTTGATAAACGTGTGAACGATAACAAAACAGCAGCTGAGGAGGCTCTGAAGAAGATTCCTGCCATTACACAGACCATTGCTGAAGCCAACAATAAGACACGCCAGGCAGAGCTGGCTCTTGGCAATGCTGCTGCTGATGCCCGGGAAGCCAAGGCTAAAGCAGATGATGCTGAGAAAATCGCCAGCTCCGTTCAGAAGGTGAGTCGCTTGCAGTTCTGGAATCAGCCCTCCTGAGGTGCTGGCATTTAATTGGGCAAATTCCTCTATTCCTGGTGTGCTCATGTACATTCTTCCTGCTGAGCTGTTGTGAAACCTCCTGTTGCTGAATTGCGTTTGAACTTTATATCCCATCAGGGACTTTATATCCCATCAGGGAATGCAAAATGTGGCATGATAAGAAATTGATGCATTATGATGAAAAGGATTGAAGAATGTTCTGCACCTTCACCACCCTCTTTGGTCCTCTCCCCTGTGTTGACTGTAGAATGCCGCTGCTACCAAAGCTGAAGCTGACAAGACGTTCTCTGATGTGACGGGACTGGCCAGAGAAGTGGATGACATGATGAAGCAACTGCAAGATGCAGAAAAGGAGCTGAAGCGGAAGCAGGATGATGCTGATCAGGATATGATGATGGCAGGCATGGTATGTAATCCTGGCGGCTGACGGCAGTAGTGAGAAGCTGCTGTCTCCCTATCGTCCTGAAGGTGGAATTATTTTTTCCCCTGCTGCCCTCTTGCAAAGACAACGCTGGTTCCAGTTACCCTTCTCTCTCTTCCAGGTTTTAAGTGAGATGGAAAGCATGAGACTAGAAAAGGAGTTCCCGTTAGCATAGGTTCACTGCTGGACTTTGAAAGCCCGTTTTCCTAATATAACACTTTCCTTTTCTCTGAACCAAAACCTGACTGTAGCCGCACTGATTCTGTCCTGATGTTCTCCTGCAAAATCTTGCCCTGTTATCCGGGAATCACATCCCTCCTTAAAGAAGACTGATTATTTGCAAGTTGTCTGTCTTCACCAGAACTGTGACGGAGATCTCGGCACATGAGTGTTATCATAGAGAGGAACCAGGGAAGCATGAGATGTCACTGATTTGACTGATATGTGAAGAGGAGAGGCAAGGCTTTCATAATCCCTACTGCATTTATTGTGCTGTCAATATTTTTTTTTTACCTTTTAGGCCTCACAGGCTGCCCAGGAGGCAGAAGACAATGCAAGAAAAGCAAAGAACTCTGTAAATAGTTTGCTTGCTGTCATTAACGACCTTCTGGATCAACTAGGTAAGACTGCTGCACTCCTGCCCTTAGTTTCTGAATACCCATGCCTTGGAGTATTTTCTTGCTGCTTGACATGAAAGTGACTGCAGCTGGCACAGCATGATTGCTTCCCTGCAGGTGTTTTGCTAGGAATCAGATTGCACATTGCACAGCAAACTTTAAGACGGTTGTTGAGGTTCCGGAGGTATCACCCATTCAGTTGGTCCTGGTTTTTTAATGCAAGGGTGATCCATTGAAGATCTCGGCTCACTTGTCCGTAATTTGGGCTCTGTTGTATAAACACCTGAGAACAGTGTGTCAAAGACTTTTTAATGGACTTCACTGTTTACTTCTGACTTTTCAGGGCAACTGGAGACAGTGGACTTGAACAAACTAAACGAGATTGAGGGTACCCTGAACAGTGCCAAAGATCAGATGAAAGATAGCGACCTGGACCAGAAAGTGTCTTTCCTTGAGAGAGAAGCCAGGAAGCAAGATGATGCCATACAGGCCTACAACAGGGACATTGAGGAAATCCTGAAAGACATTAGCAACCTGGAAGACATCAAGAAGACCTTGCCGTCTGGCTGTTTTAACACCCCGTCCATTGAGAAACCCTAAGGGTGCGCTGGGGGTGGGGGGGGGAGTTCCCCCAGTGACTGGTGGAGCAATTGTTTGGCTATGGAGTGCCTTAACACACATTACCTTCTTCAGATCCCCAACTCTTTGCTGCTCGCAGTCGCTGTTTTCTTTCCAAATCAGGATAAGTTGAGAAGTTTTAAAAGAGAAGCAAATTAAATATCCGTCTTTGGGCATCAAAGGGTTTTTTATATAAATTGTCTTCCTGAGCACTCCGCCTTTGCCCCTTTCTCAGACACAGTTTCCCTTTGATTAGCACAAGGATGAAAGATATTCTGGACTCCTTATACTATGGTTCAGAAATAACCATGTGAGCTGTATACAGCAAGGCAAAACTAACTCTACTTTTTCTCCTCTCTTCTCCCCTCAACTGTAAAATCCTTGGTCCCAGAGCTCTCTGTTTCTGTGAAGGAAGGGGGTTGGCTACCAAAGTATTACTGTAATGGCCAGTATAGTTGCACTCATTCAGATCCCTTTCCCCAACTTCTAACCCTGTGAATTTTTTTTATGTTAACTAGTGGCCAATCAAAAGCATTGGTAGCCTTTTACAAGCTGTTCTAAGCCTCTTTCTGAAATGCTTTCTATAATGATGCATTGCTCTGAGAAAAATGCGGCCTCTGAGAGGAGCTTTTTGGGAAGATGGGATAATAGTGGAGTGATAGGACTTGCCAGCACTACTCTTGGCCTGTGGAGCAGAAGTGTTGTGTCCAGTCTGTAAGCAGCTACCTGTCAGGTAGTCCAGGCTGAGGAGTCTGGAAGTGGATCAGCTGAGTTGCCATCTGTAGATGTTGCTATGGAATTGCCAGAGGATCTGTTTAGGATAGAAATGTCTTATTGACAGATTTTTTTTCTTTTTATTTCTTTTAGCAGCAAAAGTCTTGCTAAGGAAGAAAAGAAAGCTGCCACCCAGAGAGCTCTGACAGCTGGTCTGAACTTCAAGTTGAATGTCTTTGGGTGGGAAAAAGAGGGTTTGAAGATGTAAATGAAGAGGTCTTTCTCCCCATCTTCTTCCTGGAGGAGGATAGTAGCATTTTTATATTTTTCTGGTATTCAGCTTGCCTTTTGTCCATTTTTAACCTGATGGAAAGAGCCAAAGTTAATAGTACCCTCCTTTCTTTTTACCTGCCCATCACTTGGTCATCTTAAAATACTGCAGCACAGAGAGTTCAGGGCTCGCTCTGGTGGCAATTCTGCACTCACAGTACTTCACATAGCTACTACTGCCTCCCCTGTAGAGTTCCTCTCCAGTTAGTGTCTTCCATTCCCAGCTACTTAATCAGTCTTGTTGGGATGGAGTGGTGGGGAAGCTTTCACTCCTCCCTTTAACCCTCATCCGAGAAGGGAGCATCCTCTGCAGTTTCCTCATTAGTTCCAGTCAGACATCCCCATCTCTCTCCTCTTTGAGATCCAATATATATCTATACTTAAACACTATGCAACTTTGTACGTTTGCGTAGCGGGGAAGAAATTATTATCTGACACACACTGGTGCTATTAATTATTTCAAATTTATATTTTTTGTGTGAATGTGATTTTTTTTGTTTGTTTTTTTTATCATGATTATAGAGTGAGGAAGTCTCTTGTGTGTGTGTATGTGTGTGTAAATATACTCAGCCATATTTCCAGAGTGGCACAGCCTGTCCTCCTCTATGTGCTTTCCCCTGTGAGCATCACAACACGTGCAGCATACATTGCTCCTGTCTGTTGTTCCTCTCGAGCCAGGTGTTCCCCCTGCCTGGGCTCCCGCTCCCTTTCCTCCCCCATGTTCCCAGTATCTATATTGTGAGCCCGTCGCTCGTAGGAACCAGTCCTTTGCGTCTCGGCGACGCAAGTGCCGCTACGCTGATGTACTGGGAGCGGGGGGATGGCTGTGGGTTTGCAGCTGGGCTCTGAGGAGCCGTAGCACTATTTAGAGGAGAGACCCAATGTTAAGGTGATCTGAGAGTCGAATTTGGGATCTTCTTAATACCACTGTGCAGGGCATGAGAACTTAGTGGGAGGCCCAATGCGTGCTCAGAAGCAGTGCTGCTGGACAGAGGCGGGGAGCGCTTCCGGCAAACCCTACAGCTCCTCTGCGCCCGTTTCCCTAGAGTTTCTTACAGTTTACCAAGACCCGACTTGGGATTTCCCCCTGCCTGTGAACACGCTTAGTAGCACCCTTGGAGGAGAGTTTACCTGTGCTCACCCACGCCTGTGGGACTTGCACACCAGTATTTCCTGGCTGGCTGCTCTGGTCGCATGGCTGTCTCCTAACCATGTCACCTCTCTGCCAAGGCTGTGGGAAGAGCAGACGCGAAGATGCACGCATGCCCTGGCTGACCTCAGGCCTAAGGTTTCCTGCTTTTTTCCCCCCTTTTTTGTCTTCTTAAGCTGTTTTTAACAGAATTTTATTTTTAAATAAAAAAAAATCTTTATAAGCAATCTCTTAATCACTACTGCATTACAGCCATTATTCATTGTATAAGTCCAGTTATTTCTTTACGTAATGTGATGATGAGACAGCTGCTGATGGAGTGCTGGATGTCACCGAGAACGTGTGACAGTTCCTTCATCACTTTATTCTTGACTGTGGCCCCCTCAGTATGTGCCTTCACTTCAGCTTTTTGCCTTAATCTGTGGTCTTGCTGTCTGGGGCGGTGAACAAAATGCAACACTTGCAGTTTTTATGTATAAAACAGTATTTCTTATTTATAATAAAGTCTGAATATTTGTAACCCCTTACACCTTGGGATTCTTTGGAGTCTTGTTTTCTGTGGAATTGAAACTGATGTGGGTCTGTCGCGGTTGTAACATTTGCCTCTTGTCCGATCAATCCCGTGGGCTCGGATGCCTGTTCTTCTGGAGCTATTTTAGTTGATGCCTTTTAGGAAGAAAATCCAAAGTTAATTATCTCTGTATGTGCCTTGGAAGCGGAGAGAAGAAGCTAACTTTGGCCCCTCTGAGAGCAGCGATAATGGCAAATCGCTCGTTGCCTTGTTTGGGCACCAAGCGCTCGTCCCTGTAGTTGCGACGTTGCCCGTTTCGTCTGATCGTAGGCTTGCTGGTGACTCACTTTTCTGACTGGGGTGGGAGCCCCCTCTGCTCGAGGTAACCCTTCAAAATTGGGACTTCTGTTCCCTGCTGGGGTTTGGGAGGGGGGACCTGTTACGTCCGTGTTGGATGAGAAGGTATAAGCACTCTGCTTCCCACAAAGGACCTTGGAGGTCTCCCTCGTCGGGGCTGGGGCCTTCCTGCACGCAGCTCTGGTATCCACCTGGCCCAAATCCTTCCTTCCCCTCTCTGGAAGAACCTGGGGATGAGTGCGAGAAGTGAGGAGAAAAGTGATTTGCAAATTCATGCAGCTGGCTGCAAACAGTCATAGTAATGATGATTTCTCTCCACGTCCTTCTGTGGCTAATGTTCCAATTAATTTTATGCTGCTGTTTTTTCTAGTGCTTAAGAAATAAGAGAATATGTTGTTACTGCTGATGCTATTGGAGCTGAGCTGTCCTCAAAAGAGCTGGAGGATTGGAGGTGTGTTTCGTTACGTTGTACGGGTAAAAATCTTGTCTCTTTTCAGTTGAACATACTGAAAAGCAACGGGCCCCTGAGGTGAAAAGCCTGCCTATTTCTGAAAGGGGGGGGAAAAGCCCCAAAAACCCTAGATGAAGAAGCTTAATTTTTTTTCTAATAAAACATGCCATGATTCTGGATACTCTGTTCCATTCGTCCCTTCTGCCAGAGCAAGTTTCTCAGTTGAGCAAGTTTTTAATGTCAGGATAGATTGTGATAGCAGACTATGCAGTTTTGAAATCAAACTGATGTCTTAGAGTTGCAGACTGGGTTTCTTTTATTTTTCTCAGCGGAGGAGAACGCACATATCTTGCTAACTTGCATCATAGCTAATCCCTTTTTAATTGTTCTTATTTTTGTTCTATTTTTATTTTTAATTAAAGTTTGTCTAGCTTCAATTGTAAGCGCAGTTCACGTTTAAAAGACTAAACCTCACCAGTGCGGGGCTGTAAAACCACAGTGCAGTAACGCTGCTTCCCAGCTGAGACCTGGGAATGCATTAATGACAATTACAATTGCTTATGCATGTGCTTTATTTAAGGTGGCTTTTTTCTCCTCTTGCTTCCAGTGGCTTTTCTCGCTGTCCAGGTTAAGCCTCCATCGCTTGCGTGTGCTCTCTGGAGAGCCGAGGAGACTCGCAGCGGGACAGGGGCTCCAGAGAGCGGTTGGCAGTAGCAAGGAAGTGAAGTGAGCAGAGAGGCACCAGTTTTTGGCCAGGGCCTTTGCAGCTGAGGTAACCGTGGCTGACCATCCCGGGGTGCTCATCCCAGCACGGGGGAGCTGCTCGAGGAAGGGCGTTTGGGGATTCGTGGGCTGCCTGCAGAGCCTGATGTGCAGAGCACCTGGTCTCCTGGGGCTGGTGAGCTGCGTTCCCTGTGACGTGGGAGCATAAGGTCTCAGCAGGGGTTTATCACCGATGGAAGTGGCTGCCTGAAGGAGACAGACTGGGTATGTTTGGGCGTATCTGAGGACAGAGCAGAGGAGACGTGGCTGTGGTCGCCGAGCTGGCAGTGTCCTCTGCTCCCCCTGTGCAGCTGTGGCATGCTGGATCCATGTGTTTCTAGTTAGCTGTTGGACCGATACCTCGTCCTCAGCATGCCTCTGTCCTGCAAAATGTCAGGAATGCTGCGCAAAAATCTCATCAGTGTCCCGGCAGCCGCCGCGGCAGGATGCAGCGGCAGAGGGAGGAACGCGGCGGAAAGGAAACGCGGTGTTGCCTTACCTCCGCGCGCGGCCTGGCCTGCGTGCACGCACACCTCCTGCTCTCTCCTCGCTGCTGCAGGCAGGGCGCAGGTGAGGCAAGGCCAGACGTGACTGTACTTCCGTGCTCGGCTGCCGCCTCCGCCGCAGCCCCGCCAGACGGGCCGGCCTCGCTTGCTCACCGGAGCCGCCCGGGAAGGGCAGCGCTCCCAGTGCTCCGCCGCAGCCCCAGGCAAGGCAGTCTGGCTTGATCCCGAGCCTGGAGAAAGGCAGCCCTGCGGGCGTTGAGCTTAGCAGGCACGCAGTCACCGTCTCGCTCGTTTAAAGGGCATTTTCCTCCGAGGCTGCCCAGTTCCCTGCCCTGTAATTCCCGGGGAATTTTTTAGCGGAGGGTCACAGGTTGGTTCTTGCAGGCTGCGTGGCTGCTTTCCTGAGGGAAGGGCTACGGGAGGGCGGGAGGACCCGGCTGCGGCAGCTACTAACTTAGCAGCAATATTTTCATGCCGGCTGCTTTCGGGAACAAATGGGAGGCGCTGGGACCTTGCTTGCTACGTTATAAATGCTGCTGGCAGAATCCTTAGTTTTAGCATTACTCTGTGCTCGTTCTTCTGACTGTTTCTGTCCTATGGGAGCAGTGAGGCAGCCCGCTCTGGTGAGCGAGAGCGAGGTCCTGGGGGCCTTGCAAAATCTGTGGCTCAATTACCGCTGTGTCTGATTGCTTTGTTTGGCCTCGGGCAAGGCGAGGGATTTCTGCGCTCCTAAACAAGGTCCAGCATTCAAACGCGCAGACAGCCGGTAGTGTTTTCTGTACCCCTCAGCTGTTCAACCGTGATGTAACCGGATAACAAAAATGAGTGTAAAAGCACCGCAAGTGCTAAAGGACAGTGTCTTGTGAAGGAAGCTCACGTGTCCCTGAGCAGGGAGATTTTAAAGGATGAACTTATAATACTGCTGCATGCTTTATTATAAGATAGATTCTTTATAGGGCAAGTACCTGACTCATCTTGGGATAATGGCTTTATTGGGGAAATATCTCCAAACTGACCTAGTAAAGGCGGTTCTACGTGCTGGCCCTAAACCTGCTTTGAGAAATCTGAAGCAAAGGCAAAGCGGAGACTGAAGTCCATGCTTTATCACTAGGCTATTCTGCAGCATCAGCAGGACAGGATCCCAGTCTTCCACACTCAGGAAGTCCAACATGGCAGGATAAAGTTCTGTTGCCAGACTAGAAGAAAATTCCTTATTTTCTTATTCCTTACATGCGCACACATGCACAAACACGTACTCATAGTGTAACAGTGGCTAGAGGGAAAGCAAGCAAACAAAAATAACTTGAGCCACTTCTCAATAAACACTGAAGGAGAAACAGGGCCACCAACAGAAGTAGCCCAGGGACCAGCATTTTAAGAGGATGCTGCAGTTTAGAAAGCCCCTCAAGGAGAAAGGTTTGGAGAGGCTTAGGGGCCTGCAAGGGGGAAGTTGAGATACGAACACCCACTATGGACCGAGAGAAGGCTTAAATCTGCCTTGTTTACTGCTGGATAGTTCTTGCCCTTATCCTGGCCTCACTTGTCTGTCACAAGCAGCTAAAATGGTTTTCTGTCCTGGTCACATCAACTGAAGGCAGTGCTACACTGCAGCATCTTCAAACATCTCTCAGTTGCCACTGGCAAGCATCAGCTAGATTTAGATTATTTTACGAGTTCAGGCTATCTTTGGAATGCTTAATTCAGCCATGACCGTGTCCACAAGGTTTAAACATTGCAGCCTCTGCTGTGGTCTCCCTGCAGCAGCAGTCCTGGTTTTCGTAGCCCCGTTATGAAGAGCGAGTGTAGGACACCTTCAGAAGGACACCCTTCGTGGTGCAGATTAAAGGGGAAGGGCAGAGCCAGGTTCTCCACTGACGTAATGTTGTTTCATTCACATAATGTCTCATGGACGCCACTGTTTTTCATGCCTCCGTGTACCAGCCATTGCCTACGCTTTACTCTAAAAGGTAAGATTTCAGTTAGCCATATTTTTGAGTCCATTTCTGAACAGTGCTACCACAGCGATGGGTCATGATGGGCAGTATTTGTTCTGTGGGCAGTGGCAGGAATTGGTTTGTTCTGGATCTAGACTGTCTAGAAAGTCTGGGCCTAGTAAAACACATTTTGGATAGTGTCATGCATGCACAAATGCAGCTTTCAGAGGTGACCTTGAGAACGATGGTAGAGAATGACGAGGAAAGACTAAGCAAAGTAAATATGCAGAAATGACTAGAAGGGAGGGATGTGTCTGTGCCTTGTTTGTAGAAGCCAAGTGAGAAGTGGGGTGATACTAGTGAGGCAGGAGGAATAACGTGGAGGAGCTAGAGAAGGGAAGATGTCAGCTCTCGGGAAAACCTTCCTGACAGGGACAGCGGGTCTTCTGAGGAAGAAATCACTGAAGACCTTGGGTTAGTCAGAGAAAGGCTGGGTAAGGTCCTAGAGAAGGAAGGACTGCAATAACAGCACTGCTGACAAGTGGAAGGAGAAAAGTTTCCTGCGTGTCATCAGGTAGGAGGAAAACAGCAGAGGTGTTTGATGTAAATGATATACAGAAGCTTCTGTACAGCAGAGTAGATCAAATGTGTTTTGTTGGAGGAACGAGCAGGCTCATAAGAACTCTGCCAAACCGGTGGGAACACTGTATTTTTTGTCTCACTTGAGGGGGAAAAAAAAATCAAATAAGATAATCTTGGGTGCCAAGAATCAACATGCTATCAGCATGTTAGAGAAGCTGGCTTCCTTGTTGTGAGCTATATTAGGATCCAGCGTGTGCAATTAAAAGGAAAGAATCTGTTTATAAAAGATAGCTGAATCAATCAGCAGAGGGAGGTAGACTTGGCAAAGGGAGTTGCGAAAACGTGGTGAATTCAGGCTGGTTCACCCATGAAATCACCACGGCGCCACTTCCAGCGATGAGCTGTAAAGCTGTGTGAGTCAGCTCAAGGTATAGGACTGTGTGGAGACTGTTGCACCCAACAGCTTGAGAGATTCAGAAGGGGACCTAAATGTTGACTACCCCAGCCAGCCAGGTCGATGAGTCTGTTAATCCTGAAACAAGCAGCACAGCAGCACGGTTCTGTCTGTGGGTTCATTTCAGTCCCGTGTGGACAAAGTCACCTGAAAGGTAACCAGTGTCGGTTTGGGGTAAATTCGTCAGACTTTTTTTATTTCATCTGAAGGTGCTGGAGTTTGTGGGCCACTGGATTTCCCTTTTGACAGCCTGCATCCCCTGACGGTATTCAGGGGAGATGCAGTGAGGTAGCACCTGGGCCCATCCTTGCCTGCGATCAGTCTGTGGCTGCTTTGCAGGTCGCGTGCAAGTGCCAGCATCTCACTAACTAACTCTGCGTGTTTGGTCGTACGCAGGGACAGGAGGACCCATGTCTCCAGGTCTCCCTCTTTGCGTGTGGAAGCGGTCACAGCTCCTCCAAGGCAAAGGTGAGGAGCAAAATGGAACTGCCCTTTTGGTCTCAGGCAACTCTTACACTTCCCTGGAGGCCAAATGCTAATGGACCTGGTGCTCTGAGCCTGGGATCCTAATCCTGGCTCTGTCAGCAAGTCCTTTTCCCTCTCTCTCTGTTCCACATCCTTTTCCTAGCACAGGTACAGTTGTACCGTGTCAGGCCGAGGGCCCGTCCAAACCAATTTTTTCTCTCAATTGCCTTCGGAGAAGTAAAAACAGGCAAATGTGTGCGATACCTCCCTTGATGATTGCAAACCTCCACCCAACTTTGGGGCTTTCCTGAACCTGTTGAGTTTATCATATAAATCCTGTTAGGTGTCTTGCGAGTATGTGTTCAGTCAGTCCTCCAAGGCTTTTTTGCATCCCCAGAGTCCCCCCGGTCTGCGTCCAGCTGCGTACAGATCACCTCTCCTCGCTCGTTCAGTCGGATGGCCCCTATCTCCTGCGTATGAAGAGACCGTGATCAGTCACTCCCTGTCCGCCCTGCTCAGGCCGCTCGTGGTCTCCCCCAGGTAAGGTGTCCGCGTGTCCGGGCAGCGCCGCACCGGCCGCTCCGTACCCTGCCCTTGGAAGAAGTGACATCAGATGGGATCGAGTTCAGCGGCCAGGG
Source organism: Dromaius novaehollandiae (assembly GCF_036370855.1). Lineage (NCBI taxonomy): Eukaryota > Metazoa > Chordata > Aves > Casuariiformes > Dromaiidae > Dromaius > Dromaius novaehollandiae. Next base: position 8,539,205 of record NC_088105.1, on the reverse strand, counting down.
CGGGCAGGAGGAAGGCTTTGCGCAGTGGCTTCGTTTAGGTCTTGGGGCAGCCGCTTCACGAGCCAGCACCCGCGGGCTGGTGCCGGGAGGAGCTCCCGGGGTGCCGCGTCTCGTGGCTGGCGGTGCCCCGCTCCGGCGAGCGCGGTTCCCCGCGGCCCGGGAGGGTGCTGGGTGCTGCGGCGGGTGTGTGCGTGCGCCTGTCTGCTCTCCGTGGGCTGGGCTCTCCTTATTCACCAGGTGAGTCAGAGCCAGGCACACGCGCTCTTCCTGTTGGGAGTGACTCAGGTGGAGGAGCTGATAAAACCGCCGGAATAAAGAAAGCGAAGCGGACGGCGAGGCGGTCGCGAGCCCCCCCGCAGGCCTCCCGCTCCCCGGACCGGGCGCTTCGTGCCTTTTGAGCACCTGCACGGGCAGCTCCCGGGGCCCCGCGATGGCTCTGTGCTGGCTCGTGGCTCTGAGCTGCCTCGGTGCGTCTCTTCTCCTGCCTGCAGCCCTCAGCACCAACAGGAGAGAAGGTGAGGCTTTAAAAGCTTAAATGTTTCTGCTTTAGTGTGGAAAACTGATTCTGCAGGCAGCTTCCTTTCGACTCTGCGCTGGTGCAGGAGAGGCTGGGAGACCCCAAGCCTTTTGGGTCCCACAGCACGGTCCCAGGCAGCTCGCTCCCCTCCTGGGTTCGGGATTAAAATGGGACCTTGCAATGCTTCTCCTCAGATTTCCGCTGGAGCTGAATACCTCGTGAGCATTTATGGTCCCATTTTTACTGGCATCTCCTTTAAATAACTTGGTTTATGTGTAATTGCTTGATTGCTCTCTGTTTAAAGCCTCGCTACTTGGGTGGGATTTGGGTGTGAACACGAGAATTGCACTGGGAGAGATTTGTTTAGTTGCACTGCTTACAACCAAAGCGTTTGCTACTTCAGAACAAGAGCTGGCAACAGCCGACATCCAGTTTGTTGTAGCAACATGTATGGGAGCTCATATTCTGTGCAAATCCCTGAGGCTTGCGGACCAGATCGTCCGCGTCTTGCCCTGAGCTCCTGCAGCACTCTGTGCCGTGTACGTGGGAGATGGCGAGTAACTCCTGGTAGACAGGCCAAGAGTGTTTTTTTTTTTATTTGGGAAGATACACACGCCACGCGCGTGTGTGGCCGGCAGGTTGTAAGAGCGCAATACAGTTATGTGTATATATACGTTCAGCTGAGTGATAATTCAGTCTTTGTGTTCCGGTCATATTTGCAGATAGCCTGCAAAAGAGTATATTTGACCAAAATCAGATCTTCGTATGTATTTCATATATGCTGAGCAACTTCAGTTTGGTGTGTAATATTGCTGCTTTGTAGCATGCGGTTGTGTGTGCTGCAAATTGAAATATGCTCACCGTACTAGCTGGGTTTGAGGTAGGTCCTTTACATCGGTTTCCATTTAAGTGCAGTGGAATAAAATAGAAATAAGTAAGTGCTGGATGAGTGTGTTTCTTTAAGCAGATCTGATTTGTTTTACGTGCTAATTGGATAATTATTATAGCACCCTTAATTGTATGGAAGTTTTAACATATTGATGTTGTTCTTTTCTCCCCCTTCCTGGCGACTGCTCCTTTTCTGTAGCCTCTTGAACCTATTTCTGTGATTATATAAAAGTGACAATCAATAACAAATCATACTGATGAACCCACTTCTAATCTGTAGCAAACTTTCTGCACTGGCTATGTGGAAATAGCTAGTCTTTAACATTATTATTCCTCAGTTCTCCAGACTAGGTACATGCTTGCAATTAACACATGTAACCCGCCTTTGCTTGCAGTTGAACCGCTTCAATCAAATTACGTAATAATTTGCTCTCATTTAGTTGCAGAGAAAAGGCTGCTTGCACCACGAGCTGCTCAGAAAGCCTTTTCCTAGTAAATGTGCACGTTTGCTAGTGATCGCGCGTGCGCTTGCTGGCCTGGCCACTGCACACGTGCCCTGGGTGCGTCGAGCTGCGCGGCGTAACGCGGGGGGTTTTGTCGGGGCGCTTGGCTCTGGTGCTGGCGTCTCCTGGTGGGTCTAGGTCTCTTGGCTTAGGGGGTTCTGCAGGGTTTTGAGATGATTTGGGCTGTTGGGGGGCTCCCAGCTTTCCAAACCCTCGTAAGTGGGAAAGAACAGAAAGAAAAGGGGGGTTTGCTTGCCTGAAAAGAAATGGGCTGCTGTAAATGGGGCTGGGGGAGATGTTCCTGAAGCTGAGCAGCACATTTGGATGGGAGCAGTTGGTTTTGAAGGCTAAGCCTTCTAACTGTCCATGCTGAGCTGAAGGTGGCTGTGGTGACAAATATGTGCAAAAACAGGGTCCCAAGAAGCACATGTGTAATGGCCCTGTCTGCAGGGACACGCCGTGGGTATAGAAATGGGAGTCAGAGCCTGCCAAAACCTCCCCTTTCTTCCTCGTTCTGCTCTCGTCCCCTAGATAGCGATGTCTGGATGTAGGAAATGGCTCCTGGAAACAGGAGGAAGGGATGAGCTTTCCAGAAAAGCTTTGAGGCACCAAGGTGAAATCCTTGGCATGTACCGATCAGGGGAAGATCGACCAGACAGCAGAGCTGCTTGGAGGACAGCCAGGTCCTCAGCCAACTGCAGTCCCTGCCACGCGCTCCCAGGGCTGGTGTTGGCTGCACTGTACAAGAAAAAGGAAAGAATAAGACAAAAAAATAGTGGGTTTTGGCTCCCAATGTCAGGGAGAGAAGTTGCAGTGCTGTTGATGGCTAGGGCCAGACGTAGCCCGTTCATCACAGGCGCAAACAAGACGGTCTCTCCCTGCCGAACGAGTGAAGGATACTGCTGGGGCCCCAGGAGACCCCGGCAGACCTTCGCGGAGCAAGAAACCTGTGGAGTCCTGCGACGGGGAAACCCAAGATTTGCAGCAGCAGATGATAAGCAGCCTTTGGGGTCACTGCCCCGACAGCATCGCCCGGTGCATCTTGCAGGAGGGGAGCAGGAGGAGACTGGCTGGAGACTTCCAGAGTGGAGCACAGCTTGCGCTGTCGTGGTGCCTTCGCTGCGTGCAGACCGGTGTTGATTTATTGTTGAAAGAAGGGGTCGTTGCAGACCAGCTTGTGTGCGTAGGGCTACCAAATCCATGCCTCTCAGACCTAGGGCCAGCCTCACTTCCTATTTTTGAGAATTTCAGAAGATAGTAACTGAGGTCAGGAGCTGCTGGTCCCCTTCTCGCTGCCTTTCTGTTGCTAGAGTTTGTATCGGCACAGCAAGCGAATGTTTTTCACGCTTTATTTTGTTGGGTGGAAATCTGGAGAATGATGTCTTGCTGGATGTGAGCCCTGGACCTCCTTCATCCTGACCCAGTGCTGAAGGATTCCAGCTGCAAAGTTTCCCTCTGGAGTCTGTTCACAACAGCTGGAGAACTGAATTCCCCAAGGTAGGGCCTCAGGGTACCTGCCTGGAGAAAGGATCCTTTCCTCAGTCAGCCCTCCTCTCCCTGCAGCTCCTGAGTGCTCCATCTCATTAGTAACTCTAGCACTTAACCCTGTGCAAAGATTAAGCTGATTTAGCTCTCAGGTTTCCAGAGAAGACCAGCAAGAGGAGCAGCCTGTATAGGTGAGGCTGTAGCACTAATCTGCAATAGCATCTTAAATGGCTACATATTAGCGAGACCTGAATCCATGCCAAGGCTGGAGAGTTGGCTCTTAACATGCTTCAGCCTTAAAGCAACACCTGAAGAAAGACTTTTGTTCCCTGGGAGGGTTATAATCATGCCTGTAACTTAGTAACCCAGTAAAACCCTCCAGATTATGCGGAGCCGTCAGATGATGTGTGGGTGGAATTAGAGAGCTTTAATGGGGGGGTTGAGGGGACGTCACACTTTAAAGGCAAGTTGAAATACCTTGAGAAAGTTCTGTGCTGCTGCTTTGGGGCGATGGTTTTTATTCTCTCTGTACTTTAGTCAGTAGTGCTGTTCACTGAGGTTCTAGGCTTTTGTTTTGTTTTATTTTTTTCCTCTTTTTTTCATAAGAGGAGGATTTCTGCACCTGCAGACCTCTGCTTTCCAGCAGGCTGGGATGGAAGAACAACTTCTGCAGTTGGATCAGTCTCCTGGTAGCAAGGCTGCAAGGAAATATGTTTGCTGGAGCTGGAAAATCTCCATCCCTGTTTACTGGCATATGAGGTCATCTTTTTTTCTTGGCTGTTGCTTGCTAAATGTGTCTGGTATGTGTATATTAATGGGTGTGTGAGGGTATCTGTCTGTGCACACGTGTGAGCACAGGGCGTTGCATATTTCAGGAGTGAGAGCAGAAGGCTTCGCGTGGTCCCAGGGCTCGCAAATGGAGAGGACAGGGAGCTTGTTTCCCAGAGCGAAGCTGTGCCCCAGCAGTGCTGGGAAGGAGGAGTCTTCTCACACACAAGTATAAATCGCCGTCCACATCCATGCTGCAGATTTCTGCTTGCTCATGAGTGTCATCCACCTCCCCCCGCTGTTGGAGAGGACCTCAGCCAGGGGCTGGGCAGCTCAGACCTGTCCTTGGGGCCCGAGGAGGCTGACGGTGAGCGGTTTCTCTGAGATAGAGGCTCACGTATGCTAGAAGCTGGTTTGAGATGGTCCTTTCCAAACAGCTTCAGAGTGTTTTGTTCTTCAGCAAGCTCTGCTCCCTCCTAAAGCTGAAGATCCTGCTTTTCCCCTCAGCTTGTTTCTTCCTTCTGCCTGTTTTTCCGAACTGTTCTCTTGGCCACATCGGCTCTCTCCAGTGAAGCCAAAGAACCAGGAGTCTTGTCTGAAAACAAAGCTTTCTGTTCTTGAACAGCGTAGCCCTGCAAACTGAGGGCTTGGCAAGTAGATGAGAGTTGCTAGGGTGGCTTTGAGAGAAGACCTGGGCACTGCAGCAGAGAGAAGGGCTAGAGCAGCATCTCTGACGAGATCCTTGCCCCTCCGCTCTCCAGAGGTCTGGTCCATCCTGGCCTTCATGGGATGCAAAGTACCCGTGTGTGCTGGCAGCAAGCACATGACTGATGTTGCAGATGTAGCCTTTCTTCTAGGGGGAGAATTATCTGTTAAATACTAGCACAACTTTTTTACCTACCTATTAATCGGTATACGCAGGGAGAGCTCTGTTGGTCGCAGGTCACTCCTCATCCCCCTGAGCTCCTAGCTCAACTGGGTGGAAGGCTGCAGCGTAGACCTGGATGGAAACACCTGGTGAATGTTATTGAGGTTTTGCTTCTTAGTTCACTCTGGTCATAGACGGTGGTGAAAGCTTTAGAGCTGGCAAGCAACCAGGAGCAGTCCGGAGAGAATTCGGCTGTGCTCAGAGGCTGCCGGTAGAGCCGTACAGCCTGGAGGGCTCCAGGTCCTGGTGTCTAGGAGGGTACGAGTTACTCTGGGCGGTTGCCGTGTAGCAGCATGCAAAGGGGTTGGGCAGCCTGTGTGTCCCAGCCAAGTTTTGGGGAGATGGTAATTTAAAAAAAGTGCCTAACTTCCTAAGGTCTGGAGTCATACTGTGGGAGTGTCTTGGGGCAAGGAGACAGTCAGGAGCAGTGTGATACAAAGTATAAAATCACGTAAGAAATCAGGTAGGGCTGCAGATCTCTGTTTCACCCCTTCTTTAAGGGAGCTCGTGACTGATCAGGCGAGGGGAGCTGCTCTGCACGGTAATAGGGTGTTTGTCCTCTGCCTCCCGTGGAAGGGATTTCTGTATCTGAACTAGGAGGAGATTTCTTACGGGCTTTAGTCTGCACAACTGCTGAGGAGCTACGTTTGCAGCGTTACGTTAGCGTATAAAGCGTTTCCTGACTATTGCCTTGCTGGTGCTCGGGATGAGGATCGCTGTGACGCTCCGGAGGTGTGTGAGTACCAGTGAGCGGGGCACGGAGCAGTGGGCATCTCCCCCTTTTCCCTAAGGCCAACGGTGACGTTCCCAGCGCCTTTCTCAGACCAAGGCTTCACCCCCTCTGCTTGTTCCAAGACCTCACTGTGTTTAAAGGCCTCTGGAGCAGAAAGCTGGGAGAGCGGCTTCCCAGCCCCGGCTGTCCCGTGCTATCTCCCCCTTTTCCCTAAGGCCAACGGTGACGTTCCCAGCGCCTTTCTCAGACCAAGGCTTCACCCCCTCTGCTTGTTCCAAGACCTCACTGTGTTTAAAGGCCTCTGGAGCGGAAAGCTGGGAGAGCGGCTTCCCAGCCCCGGCTGTCCCGTGCTCCGGAGCGGGTTGGCTCAGTGTTTGTCTTTCTCGAGATGTGTAAATAACAAAATCAGACGTCGTTGCAGAGCGTGTGGAAGTAACGTGCAGAGCGTGTATGGAGACACAGTGTCCGGGTGTTGTGTGTGTGCCTACAAGTCCGTGGGTGCAGCCGGCGTGTCGCCGGTTCAGGAAGGGCAGGGGCCCTCCGGGGAGCAAACGCGTGCGGAGACAAGTGCGAGGGCGCAAGGGAGGGCTGCGAGGCGGCGGCCGGGGTGAACCTGCAGTCTGCAAAGGGGTGGTGGAACTGCAGGAATCGCAGAGAAGATTGTTCTCGCTGACATCCGGGAGCTTCTCCGGGGTGCAGGTGCTTAGGGCCCTGGCGCAGCCCCCTCTGCCCGGTCCTAAGGGAGGGCTCGCGTCTCGTGAAGGTGCCGCAGGTGGTCTCCGCGCGGCTCGGCTTCTCGGCAGGCTCGTCCCTGGTGGGTCACGCTCAGCGGAGGGGCACGCAGGGCTGACTTTGGGGGGGGCCAGCCTCCGCCCGCCTTTCTCGTCGCCTGCCGGCAGGGCCCACGGCAGCGACTGAGCTCCAGGCCATTCAACCGCCGGGCCCGGCGGAGAGGGTGGGATCAGCGCGGGCAGCCGCCTCGTCCGCGGGGATGTTTCCCGGGGCCGGAAGGCAAAGCGTCGTGCCCGGACCTGAGGCACCGCCCGGCAGCCGGCCTGCACCTGCCCGCCGCGCCGTTCCCCGCCGAGGGCTCCCCGGGTCCCTGCGGCCCTCGTCGGACAGCAGAGGCGCTCGGGGGGCAAAGCCGGCCGAGCTCGCCGAGGGCGGCTGGGAAGGGGCGGCGATTTCTGAGCGTGCCGCTCGCGGCCCGGATCGCAGGGTGGGATGCGCCCCTCCTGCTGCTTTTCCTCCTCGCTCTCCAGCCCTGCCGATACGCGCGCGGCCGGTCCTCAGCACCGTCCGGCTCCCGCGGGAGCATCCCCGGCTCGCAGGGCTGGGCAGCCCGTCCAGCCTGACGGCCCTGCTGTGTTTCCCGGCTCCACGCGGCGTTTCGAGCCCTCCAGCAGGTTGTTGTGCTCCACGTGGCGGCTTCCCTGGTACCTGGTTCCTCTTCTGTCTGCTCCCTTGTTTCAGTCTCGTCTTTGAAGTACAGAACAGACTTAAAGCATGCTCAAGACCCGTGTTTACCCTGCCCTTCTCTCTCATGTTTGTCCTGGAAACAACTGGGAGCAAAGTGCTCGGAGTAACCGTCTGGTGCATTTTGGCCAAGCTCTAGCCTCGGCGTTGGGCTTGGAAAAAATCTCTCTGGGACGGTCTCGGCGCCGCGCTCAGCAACACGTGTGCTCGACGGAGCCAGCGCAGCCGACTGCCCGGCAAGCGCGGAGGTGCCCTGGGACCGGGAGGGGAAGGGCGTGAATTCGGGTATGGGACGAGGCTCGTTACAGCGGAGCGAGAAGGGAGGTTTGCGTTGCCCGTGCTTGTTCCCTGGATAGCTGCAGGGCTTCGGCTTCTCGAGCAGGTACCTTTCTGTCTAAACGTCGCCTGTGTTCAACCAGGGCTGTCGTCGGCCGTCCTCCCGGTGTGCGACTGCAACGGGATGTCCAGGCGGTGCGTCTTCGACTGGCACCTTCTGAGGGAGACGGGCAACGGGTACCGCTGCCTCAGCTGCCTGGGCAACACGGAGGGCGCCCGCTGCGAGAGGTGCAAGGAGGGGCACTTCCGCCGGCGGCGGGAGGACTGCTGCCTGCCCTGCCGCTGCCACCCGCAAGGTACCGGGCCCTGGGGAGGGCGAGCGGTTGGGGCGGGGGCGGGGGCGAAAAATACGCCCGCGCCGGGGCTCCCGCTTCATCCTGGTGCCTCTGAGCAAAGGGGCCGCGGGCCGTGCCGCTCGCACCGGCAGCTGTGGCGCGTGGTCCCCGGGTGCGCCTGGCACCGCCGCTCTGCCCGTGCCCTTGGAGGGAGCCCAGGTTTGCGGGGTGCCCTGGTGCCACCCCTCCGTCGCTGCTCGTCGGAGGCAGGGCACGCAGCTGGGATTCGAGAGAGGACGGGGGGCCTGGGAAAGCTGTGCTGGGGGAGCCTGGCCTGCCCGTGCCGGCTGCGGTGGTCTGTCACCCCCAGTCGTGCACAGCATCGTGTGCGGAGGCCAGCTCAGCCCAAGAGGGATTATTTGCAGAGGCCCTGAATTGTGTTGCTGCCATAACCATAGGCGTTTGTCACCGCCCTTGTCACACCGGGTGTTTCCTGAAGAGCTCGGTGCCCGGACGAGGCTTCGGGCGCAGTTTAGGGACCAGCGTGGCATTCGATGGGTCTCTCTGGCGGTGTGGGCTAGAAGTACTGCGTTTTGCCATTCCTGCTTCTTTTCAAGGGGCAGCGGATTATTTTTAGGCAGCACCACGCTAAAGAGGCCAAGCCTGGAACTGAATTACGGCAGTCGAGCAATCCCTGTCCGGCTTGTATTTGCGTTGGCCGCTTTGGTTTGTGCTAGTATGATGTACCGCGGGTCCTGGTGCCTGCCGCCGTCGCGTCCCAGCTGCCGCGTGTGCTGAAGCCAGCCGCCCTTGGAGCTGCTCAGAGCTTGAGGGCCACGCGGGCGCGGAGGTGACTTCTAGCAGGGTCCGCTGCACCTCGGCGCTCTGCCCTCTCTGTCTCTGCTGGGCCACGATCCTCAGCGTTTCAGACCTCAGAGCAGCTGCAGACTGTGACCAGGGTTTCCAACCCACCGTTGCCTGTGCCCCTGCCCTGTGCCGCCTGCCCTCCCGGGACGGACCCTGCTCGCTCTGCCCAAGGCCTGACGCAGCGCGTTGTCCTGATCAGGGCTGACGTGAGCTGAGAGCCGCCCTGCAGGGAACTGCTAGTCTCTCCCCGCTTGTATCCTTGTCGCAGCGGGCCGTAGCCAAACCCTGATGAAGGGGGCTGAGGCTTTCACCCAGCTTCGTGAGTCAGGTCCGTGGCTTCCCTGCCGCGGTGCTTGGCGGGTCCGCAAAGGCCGGGAAAGGGTAATTCCTGAGTTCAGTGTCGTGCCTCGGGGCCCGAGGCAATGCAAAGTGCTGCTGCGCTTTGGGATAGACAAAAAAGCTTCAGCCTCCCCAGCGCTGCTGGCTGCTTCTTACTCTGCTGCCATTTCAGGAGGAAATAACAACCGGAGCGTGCGCAACAGCCTGCAGCGGTAAGAGACAGGATTCGTAGCTTTGAGGTGTTCTCCGTGGCTCTTGCGGTGAGACATGGCTGCCGCAGAGAGAGCTGCTTCGCGTTCGTCAGGTCGCAGCTGGCTGTGCGAGTAGATAGCTTGCAAGTCCTGCGCTGCGATGCTGCACATATTCAAGTCTGTCACCGCGGCGAGCAGATCGCCGGAGCCACCTGCGAACACAAAAAAACGTGCGGCAAGAGGTGCAGAGCAGTAGTCCTTGGAGGGAGGACGTCACTTTGAACGTCCCCCATGCTCAGGTGCAGAAGGGACAGGGACAGTGCCCTCGGCTTCGGCATCCTCCCCGCTTGGTGCCTGTGTCTGCGCGGTGGTAGGTCGGGGAGAAGGAGCCTGCCGGGTCGGGAGAAGGGTACAACGCTGGCGTCACGTGGGAAAACGCTGTTTAATGCCACGGCCCTCAGCCACGTAACATTTGCGTCCTCGTAGCTGCACTGGAATCAAGTCGCGCAGTGTGCACCAGCAGTGGATCTGGCAACGAAAAGACAACTCCCCGCTTGCTCTACGTTCCCCGGGGTCTGCCTCGTCCCCTGGCGTGACCCCGGCCCTACAGCGGGGAAGAGGGTCCCTGCCCTGGGCACGCAGTCGATCCCTGCTCGCGTTGATCACCTCGAGGTCTCCGGCGGCTGCTGGGAGGCCGAGTGCATTTTAGCAGGGAGACCTGGCGTCCCGGCACCGCGCCGTGACCGTGGGGCGGAGGGGGGAGGACGGGGAGCTGCGGCGGAGCAGCAGTTGGAACGGGCGCGTTTGCTGTCCGAGCAGGGCGCCGCTCGGCACGCTGACCCTTCCCGGGTGACAACCGCCCAGAGCCGCCTCGTTCCACGTACGTCAGCCCCAAAGCGAGTAGAGCAGCTGTGGGAAAAGCAGCTTTGAATTTTCCATCGATCGCCCAGAGGGCCGTGGCGGAGCGCTGGGATCGCCCCGGCGGAGGGTAGCCAGGATGGGGCCGCTTGCAACCTTCCTTGCCTGTCCCCGTAGGTGCCCTGAGCCCGCGGTGCGACAGCGACGGCCGGTGCAGCTGCAAACCCGGAGTGATGGGCAAGAAGTGCGACCAGTGCCAGCCGGGCTTCCACTCCCTCTCCGAGGCCGGGTGCCGGGGGAACGGGCAGTAAGTGCTGGCGACCGCCCGCGTCGTCCTGCTGGAGCGCGGAAAGCTCGTTCTCTGGGCTGATCTCCAGAGCTCTCCCAGTGCCTGTAAAGAGCAGTGCTGGCTGCTGCTAGCCCGCGTAGAGGCAGCTGATTTTCCAGCTTCGCTTGTCAAATCCGCTGATAACCGTGAGCTGAACTGCATTGCCGTTCTGGGAGTGATCAGGCCGAGGCAGAAGCTGGACCTCCTTTCCAGCCTGCAGAGCTCCCTGCCACCGCATGTCATCAAAATAAGGGCTGAACAGCGCTCCAGAGTGGTTGTTCTGTTCTCTGGATAACACAAACAGGCAGCAGACGGGCTAGCCCCGTAAAATAAAACCTGGCTGCACGTGCATGCCTGCACAGCATTACTGTCGCTCGTGAGTACCGTCCTGGTGCAAACACGTGCGTATAGAAATTGTGTTCTTGGATGCAGGGATTAATTAAGAAGAGTCCGTACCAGAACATCTATCTTTGTTTAAATGGAGCTGCTTTTATCTTTAAAACTGTTTTTAGCTCAGCCTCCCGAGAGTCATGTCCTCTTTCTCCTCGCTTCCTCCCACCCTAGCTTTTTCAGACCCCGCCATCCCCCTGCTCCTGGGTGCCCCTTGCCCTCCCCACCCCCGGCTGGGGAACCCACGGTGCTGCTGGGTGAAAGGCACAGGGTGGCTGCAGGCGAGGGGCGGGGGCGAAGGGCATCTTCCAGAAGCTGTGCTGTTGTGCCTTGTCTTCTCCTGAGCCCTCTGCCTCTTCCCCAGGGCACGACTGGCTTTGGAGCACAGCCAAGGCTGAAGGAGCTCAGCAGAGCTTCCTTGCGCCCTTGTAGGTGGGTCTTCCTAAAGAGATGCACTGTGATGGCTGCAGTCTAGTGCTCCGGGGTGTCCTGGGGCCGTAGCATCAGGCGTTGGGCGCCATCTCGACCTGGCTCCCATACTGCTGCAAGCGTGTTACTAAAGGAGACGTCCCAGATGATTTTCCCCCCTGTAGCGGGGGACTGGTAGCCGGCCAGTTCTCCCGTGCCCTGTACCGTCAGTGCGTGAGGTGCGTTGAGCTCCCAGGCCGAACTGGAAGTCACCTGGGGCTTCCTGCTGTCCCTGTTGCAGGAGTCTGCAATGCGAGTGTGACCCAGCTGGCAGCACCGGCGATTGCGTCTCGGGTCGCTGCGTCTGCAAGGCAAGCGTGACCGGGGAGCGATGTGACAGGTGGGAGTCTGATTACTCCGTGGTTTGTGCTCCGTCTCCCTGGCAGCAACTTCTAGTTGGCCCCAAAGCGTTTCTCTTGGCCTGTTAGCCCATTCGGTTCCCCGGGGGCCCCGGCTGCGTCTCCCCGGCGTCTGAAGTGCAGTGCGCCAGACTCTGCTTTCGAGGGCTGCCAGCAACCCCGAGGCTTTCCACCATTCCCGCCTCAGCCCTGTCTTTCCCTTCGGCGGCTGCCGGCTCGGGCCCCAGGGAGCCTCCTCATGCCTGGCAGTGACCTGCTGCCACACAGGCCATGGGGCTTGGCTGCACGGGGAGGAGACTGAGAAACATCCCCCTAGCTTGCTACTAACGTGCGGGAAGGGTCCCCAGGGCTTGTTTCTGCAATTTCACCCTGGCACCCCACGTACACCCAGCAGAAAGCCACCGTTAGTCGATTCTGGGAGCGGAGCTGCGTGGCACGAAGCAGGCCGGCTCTCCTAGAGCGCAGCCGGAGGGCCCAGCACCCTCTGCGGCACCCGCGCCTTTCACGGGTGGTCGCTGGGAGGCGAAAGGCCCCTCACCGCAGCTCAGGGCCTGCCTTGCTACCCCAGTCCGGTAGTAAGCGGAAATGCGGTGACACCGTGCCCACAGCCGTCCTTGGGTTTGCTGCGTTGCACGTAGGTTTGTGTGGCGCTGAGCGTTGGCAGAAGAGGACAAAGCAGACACTAAACATAGCAATCTTTTCTCCAGGTGCAAGCAGAACTTCTATAACTTGGATGCAAGAAATCCCACGGGATGTTCCCCATGCTTTTGCTACGGGCACTCAGCTGCGTGCGTCAGTTCTGAGAATTACAGCGTCTATAAAATCACCTCCACTTTCCAGCAAGGTAAAGCCCAAGCAGAGAGCATCCACATAGCTCCTGGTTTTGTGCATGAAGGGGTGTTTGCAATCCTTCAAATTCCCCCGAGAAAGGGACAGAGATATTGAAAACTATTGTGCAAGAGCATAACAGAGCCAGCTGTTGTGTAGTGTCACTGTTGCAAACGATCCCTCCGCCGCAGCTGGAGTGTGTTCTGCCTCATGAGGCACTTGACATACTTTTCCTACTTGCAGTGTGTGCATTTTTCAGAAATATTTGGGGAACACTTCACCTGGTGCTTGAGACACTGTCAAATATTCAGCTTTTTCATGCACTTGCCCTAGCCACCTTTCAGATACGCGCACCGTGGGCGATGTGGACTGGCGAGTGCGAGCACGTGCAGTCGGTGGGCTTGCTGCTGGGGTCTGCCAGCTGTGCTTTAGGTGCAGTGAGAGCATTTACAAGACCATAGGTGAAAACAGAGCTGAAGGGTGTTTAATCCAGTTGTGTGTTGTCTTTGACTTAGAGAACCATCTGGTTAGGAGCCCTGTCAGAGGAGTCCCTCTTCTTTGACAGTAGTTGTCTGTGGGATGATTTGCTGATCGTAGGCAGCAACGGTGCAAGGGCAGAGAGAGTATAGGCGTGCCTTGTTACGCCTTTTCTGCTTTTTGGCAGGATAGCCCTGTGCCCATCCTGGGATATCTAGAATAAGAGGCTAGTAGACTGTGAAGACCATAACTGATCACAGTTAGATGCGTCTGTACAGCCGGGGAGGGGGGGTAGTGCTGCCCTCTCGGGGCCAAGGGATAGGGGGCCACAAGTTTTGATTAGATGCAGCTTGAGAAAGCCGCTGCCCTTGCCATCCTGGCAATGCCCTCGCCTATCTGTGCTGACGCAGGCGGGTTTCTCCGTGTTTGCTTCTAGGCGCTGAAGGCTGGAGAGGTGTCCATGAAAGCGGGTCCCCAGCCCAGCTCCAGTGGTCTCCACGCCATCAGGACGTGTTTGTCGCAGCGAGGACATCAGAACCTATGTACTTCATGGCACCTGGTAGGTGTGGGTGTGCTGGGTGCGTGCAGGGGAACAAGCGAAGGAGAGAGCATCATACAGGGAAATCAGCTTGAGCCCAGAGCTGCTTCTCCAGGCTAAAGCACTGCTACCCTGCAAGGTCTTGAGAAGCTCAGCCGAAAATTCACCTAATAAGGTCCAAATAGCTGTTCAGCCTGGCTCTGTCGGCCAGCCCCTGGCATGTGCCAGCTGGCAGGAAGGAACTGCCCTTTCGTAGTGGTACCGCTAGGGTCAGTTTTGGGCGTGGGGTGGGAGAAGGGAGTTTGGGGCTGTGGTAGAGCCTGATTTCAAGGGAAAACATGGGGTCTGGGCAGAGAGCTCTCTCTAGTGGTCAGGGGAAGCTGGCATGGCGCTGGCTGCTGTCCAGGGAAAAGCAGTTGTGGATGCGCTTTCCTGGGTCTGGGGGCCCTAGTATGGGAACGGACAGACCAAAAGGCTTGCCCTGGGAAGGGGAGGTGTCTGCGTTCATCTCCTGAAACAGGTGAGGACGGTGGCAGATGGCGCAGATGGCATCGCCTGTTCCCTGTGCTTGGTTTGACCCCATTAACTCAGTCTTCAGGAGGAGGGCAAGATCCTAAACTTTTAATTTCTTCCATCTGATCTCTCCCTTGCCAGCAAAATTCCTTGGGAACCAGCAGCTGAGCTATGGCCAAACCCTCTCCTTTGATTATCGTTTGGATCGAGGGGGACGTCAACCTTCTCCACACGATGTGGTCCTGGAAGGAGATGGCCTGAGGGTCACTGCCCCCTTCTTGCCTCATGGGAAGATCCTGCCCTGTGGCGTCAGCGAGACATACACATTCAGGTAAAAGGCTGAAGCTTTGGGATTCTCGCCTCTGGTGTTTGGGTGGGAAGGAGGGGGCTTAAATAGTTGCCTAGTTTGGACTGGATGCAGCTCATGTACTTTTCTTCCGGAATGGCAAGGTTGCGTTGAGAGTGGGGTGGCAGGTGACCTGTCTTGAGGCGGGGTGGATGCTTTGCTCAGTATCAGCCACACACACAAATAGAAGTTGTCCCCCAAAGCTTTGGGTCCAGGAGGCAGATGGGAGAGAGCAGCCAGGAAATCTCATTTTCATTTTCTTGCACATTTCTGTTTCTGTCTGGTCCCACGTGCAGGTTGGATGAGCACCTGAGCAGCAAGTGGAGCCCAAGGCTGAATTTCTTTGAATACCGCAGGCTGCTGGGAAACCTGACAGCGCTCTGGATCCGAGCCACGTTTGGAGAGTACAGTAAGCGGGGAAAGAGCTGCAAGGGGATAGCACAAGGCTTAGGTCTCTTCATTGCTGGAGACACTAAGTATTTAACTTTGGAAGAAAGTTTAAGAAAAGAAAAAAAGTTTGTCCTAACTGGGCAAAGTTGAATTGTGAAGAGATTAAACAAGATGCCTACAGCCAAGGAGTGGGAATAGAAAAGCCTTGGCTCCAGTCACCCTGCCCGCATGTGTTGTAGTTAAGTGTGTAACCTGTACAGATCACAGGTGTGGGCAAGGGGAGCTGGCAGACCAAGCTACGAGTTTGGACTGGAGCTGCTGGTGCTGTGAGTAACCTGCTGCATCTCCCTCCAGGCACAGGCTACATCGACAACATCACCTTGGTGTCGGCGCAGCCCGCGCCCGGAGCGCCCGCTCCCTGGGTGGAGCACTGCAGCTGTCCCGCGGGGTACCAGGGGCAGTTCTGCGAGCGGTGTGCTCCTGGGTACAGGAGAGAGGCTTCCAGCCTGGGGCCTTTTGGCATCTGTGTGCTGTGCAACTGCCAGGGGGGAGGAATTTGTGATCCAGACACTGGTAAGGAAAGCCGCGGCCATACGGTACTAGGGCATATGGGACTGCAGGGCAACCGCCGTGCCCTGGGTGTACAGAGGGCAGCGTTGAGCGGGGACAGATACTTGGCTCTGGGGATGTGGGCTGGAGTGCAGGAAACGTCATGCGTAAAACTCCCCAAAACCTAGAAGAGCTGCTGCCAAAAACACAGAAACAGATGCATTAGAATCAAAGCTAGTTCAGAGTGTGCTGATTGCAAAGACAGAAACATCTCCCACTGTCTGGATAGCTTTAAAATCTTTTTTTCTTACCTAAAAATAAGCATTGGGCAAATAGATATTATGAGTAAGTCATGTGAAAAAGTTTTACTACCTGTCGTCTTAAAATAGCTCACAGTATTGCAATGTAAACTCAAAGTTACCTGGTAAAATTGACTTGATTTGGTGGGTCGTAAATCATCCCCCCTTCAAAATCTCCCTCTGTGGGTGCTAAATGTCCCCTGCTCTGTTGCGATTCAAAGTGAAAAGTTGAAGTTAAGCTGTTAGCATTTTCCAGGAGATGGCAAGTCCTGTTTTCTCGCTGTGAGTGTCAGGTGTGAAAGCATTGAACAGGAGGTAAAGAAGGGAATTTGCAGCTCCTAAGGAGTTGTACCAACTACGAAAGATCCACCCATCTTTATCATGAATGTCGTGACCTCAAGGCCTTGCGTGATCCCAGACAACGTAGCCACGTCTCTAAGCAGTCACAGCTCGCCTGCACGCCCCCGGGACTGGCAGAAAAGCGGAGCTTCAGTGTGCTGCTCCGAGCCTGTCCTGTGGCAGGAGCAGTGAGCGCTGCCATAGTGTGAAGGACTGAGCAGTGGAGAAGAGGAGTGTGTCTGGGTACGTGGACAGGCCAGGGAGATTGCAGCGCTCCAGGGAAGCCCAGGTGCTTGTGGGGCGTTGGGGTCCTGCGGCACGACCGCCAGCGAGGGATCGCAAGGCGGGGTCTTGCACCCAGGGGAGCTGTGGAAGGTGTCCTACTGAGGAGCAAAAGGGGTAGGAGCACACTGGCTGTCACAGGCCCTTCCCTTTCTCCCGCAGGTGAATGTTACTCTGGAGATGAAAACGTGGGCAATAGTGTCAGCTGCCCATTTGGCTCCTACAGAGACCCGCGGTATCCCACGGCCTGTAGGCCCTGCCCGTGCGAAAGTGGTCAAAGCTGCTCCGTGACGCCAGGCGGAGAAGTTGTCTGTGATGGCTGCCCTCCCGGAGCCACTGGTAACGTCCTCGTTGAGTTTGTTTCCGGTCAGCCTTTCTCCAGAGCCTGGTGGTGCTGGAAAGGGGTGGGATGAAAGATGGTGGTGTTCCTTTAGCGGGCCCTGATATTAGCCTGTCCCCAGAGCAGGGCTGGGCTTTACTCTGCCTCAGGATGAGATGTAGGTGTTTGTGCTCCAGGACGCTCCATGTCAGGCAGGTCATCGTGTCTTCTCAGCCTGGCTTCCCCACTCGAGTACCGTTTGGTTTGTATCTCGGCGTCTCAGCAAAGCACCAGGATCCATCGTGTGTAAACGCGCGTGCCCTGAAGAAGCTGTAGTCTAAACATGGATGGAGTCCATGATTGGTGGGGAGGGGAGGGACGAGAGGGAGAAGCGGAGACACAAAATATAGGAAGTGACTTGCCCAAGGTAAGTCATTACACTCAGCTTTCCAGCGCCTGCCCGGTGCTGTGTGTGTCAGAGCTGGCAGCCTGCAGACACACTCCTGCCTAAATTCTGTTCCCCAGCCCCTGTTTCCTTCTCTCTCCTCAGCAGAGGTAGGAGACAAGGGGTCTCCTGGGAGAGGCTGGGAGAGGCTGGGGGCAGGGGTCTCCTGGGAGAGGCTGACTCCTCGGATTTCTGGAAGCTGTGAACCTGCCCTTCACCGCATGGGAAGAGCCGGTCCCTCTCAAAGAGAGGGAAGATACTCTTGTGTGGATCCTGGCGTCACGGGGCACAGCAAGGCCACGTGCCTGTGCCTCCGCGGGGCAGAGGGAGTTATTTGGCCTTTCCTTTTCATTCTAGAGCATGGCCATTGCTTTGTCTCTCCTTTCTCAGGTGCCAACTGCGAGTATTGTGCCGATGGCTATTTTGGAGACCCCCCAGCTTCCAGGCCGTGCCAGCCCTGCCAGTGTAACAACAACATTGAGCTCAATGCCGTGGGCAACTGTGACCGCCAGACCGGTGAATGCCTGAAGTGCATCTACAACACAGCTGGCTTCTACTGTGACCGCTGCAAGGACGGCTTCTTCGGGAACCCCCTGGCCCCCAACCCCGCAGACAAGTGCAGAGGTACGAATGCCCTGTGAAGAGCGTGCACGTGGGGTTGGGGGTATGTTGTGAGGGGCTGTCCTCAGTACCGGAGGCTTCTTCCCACCAGCTGAAGCCCAAAGCCGTGTGGTCCAAAGCATGGCTCCTGAGGCTCTGCAAGACCTGGGGAACGTAAAGCAGCTCCCGAGGGCCCACTCTTGCCATATATGAACAAACCTGTGCTGGAGGAGGTGCCTATGTAAATAAAGGAACCGGGGATGGGAGGGAAATCCTTGCTGGCACGCAAGAAGGTTGACTGCAAAAGGACATTTGCACTTTGGCCTTGCGGCTTTTCTTGTTTGCTCTGGGCTTCGAACAAAGCCTTGGGCCCTCTGCAGAGGTGCCGGCTGGCGTTTGTACTCGGAGCCCTTACGAGAGCGGAGCCAAGGGACGCTGAATACTCCCAGTGTTTTCCGAGCCAGCTAATGTTTCTGTTAAGCGCCAGCAGTGTGGGAAGGAGGTGTACATTCCTGAGGGGAGGAAGATTAAGCAGGATTTGAGCTCTGTGCGTACGTCAGCCTCGCAAAGGCCTGGGGAAGGTGGCTGCTGGTGATGATGGGAAGTGGAAGTCAAGGGCAGGAACCAGAGTATGGGAAGGATTCGTTTACGGAGGGGGTTCCTAGGCTGGAAAAGGACTCTAAAAAGCAGTCACAGGATTTTAATGATTGCAGTCTCAGCTTACCTAAGCACAGCATCTACAGCAGCGCTGTGCCCCTGCCACAGTCACCCTGCATGTTGTTGGTTCCAGCCAAAGGCAGGAGCGCTGCAAGGTGACCATAACAGCTCTGTTAGCTTCTGCCAGGGCCTCTTGGCAAGGCACTGGGCAGGCTAAAACCTCTTCTAAAAGCAAACAGCCGAAAGGTTTGGAGGAGAGATGCACTGAAGGTGCCGGACGTGACAGCAGCACATTTGGAGGTGGTATGGCTGGAGGGGTGGAGGCCGTACCTGTGGATAAAAGGTGGGGAAACAAGACTGAAGGAAATCAGAGGAGGGTAGTGGGTGGAGAAATGTGCCAGGACTGAAGTGAAGGAATGCTCCTCTGAGTCCGTGCTGCCTTCAACCTGCTGTTGTGCCTCGCAGCCTGCAACTGCAACTCGGTTGGTGCCGAGCCCCTGAAATGCCAAAGTGATGGGAGCTGCGTTTGCAAGCCTGGCTTTGAGGGCCCCAACTGTGAACACACCGAGTGTCCGGCCTGCTACAACCAGGTGAAAGCACAGGTGAGTACGTGTTTGTCAGCCTCAGCATCTGCGCTACAATCCCGGGTCTCTAGAGAGGGAGCTATGCTGGTGCTTTTGAGCAAACCTAGAAGTTGCAAAGAGGTTACACAGAAATGGGACCCAGCAAATTCTCCCTTTCAGAAATGGGGCAGATGAGCTGCCCTCCCCTGGAGAGCTCCGACAAGACCTGGCATGTTGCTTGCAAACAGTGCGGGGCAGATGTGGGCCCTATGTTTGTAGCTGTTGCCTTCCTGTCAGCTCTGCTCTGGCAGAGACCTTTCAACCTGGGAGATGTTCAGTCAGACAGAAGGGGAGATTCTTCTTCTTTCCTGGGTTTTCCTCTTTCTTCCTCCAACGCACAATGTGGAAATTTATTCAGAAGTGCTTAGCTTGCTTCTGTCAGAGCTAAATCTTTCTTGCTGTATACTGAGAAGTTAGGCACTGCAATTGCAGCCAGCCCAGATCCGCGTAGCCCAGAACTGGTTACTCTCTGCCGTCAGGCAGCCGGTAGGCAAGTCTCTGACGCTGTGCTCCTGCCAGCTCTAAGCGGTAGCCTTGGTCACGGCTGCGAGCAACAAGGCAGTGACTGAACAGAAAGGGGAGCAGAAACACAGTTATCTTCCAGCATCTTGTCCCTGTGAGAGTGAAAACTGATTTTGCAGGCTGTGCGTGAAGTTTGTGTTTGTATCAGTGATTCAACTGACAGAACCTTCTAGGACTGCTGGCCTGATGTGCCCCACAGCAAGCCTTATTCATCCCAAATATGAGGTGTCACTCTGTTCTCCATCCCCTGTCTGCTGCTAAACTATGGATCTGGCTCATGCCCTGGCCTTCACGCCTTGGGTTCGGTGTCCTGCTCACTGGTTTGATCTGCTCTGCTCGTAGGTGGACCTGTACTTGCAGCAGCTGCAGGAGCTGGAGCTGCTTTTCTCAGAGGTGCAGGCTGGCGGCGGGGTCAGGAGCGAGGAGCTGGAGGGGAAGATGCAGCTGGCTGAGGAGACGCTGCGAGCCATCCTCAGAGAAGCCTTGAGCCTACAAGGTACCACCCAGCTGCTCTGCCGGGATGGGGCTGGAGGAACGGGAGGGGGAGACGGCCAACTCCTTGGCGTGCTTCAGCAGAGAGGAGGGGAAGCGATGGGTCTCCTGAGAGATGACCTGCTGGGGCAGTTGCGTGTCCTTCCCTGAGCGCATGCACAGCAAGGGACTGACAAGCACGCGTGTGCTCGCGTGGCAGGGAGGGAGGGACCTGTCATACTGGAGGGGGTTTTTACTTCAGTGAGCTGCCTTTTTGCTAAGAAATGGGTTTTTATCCAACCACTGCCTCTCTTTCACCATCTTGCCAGCCTCTGACAAATCTCTGGAAAGTCGCGTATCCAGGATGAAGGGGCAAGAGTCCAGTTACCAGAGCCGCTTGGATGACATCAGGGCAACAGTGGAGAGACTGAGGTTTCTTGGGAACCAGTATGAGAAACAGGTGCAGGACACCCGGCGGCTGCTGGAGAGGGCCAGGGGGGACCTGGACCGAAGTGGAGCCACTCTGAGTAGAGTGGTAAGAGCATCCTGATGTGATACACTCTTAGTCCAGCCCAGCCAGGTTGAAAAAGCCTGTGGAGATGTCAGAATTTAATGTATTCCAGTTATAACATTAATTTGGAAGGAGAGGAGCAATTCTGGTCAATGTTATTGGCCCCTTGCTATAGGGCTGGGAACCTCTGTTTTTATGAGGAGCTGCTGGCAAGGATCTTTGGAGAGCGTTAGAGGTTTAACATGCTCCAGGCACTTTTTTTCATTGCTAAATCAGAAATGAGGACAAGGAAGAGCATTCACACCTCTCTTCCTCTATCCTCAGACTATTCCAGTTTCAGACTTTCCTGGAGGCTCAAATAAGTTCCTGATCCTGGCCCAGGAGGCTCTGAGATTAGCCAACAGGTGAGTTAGTCCTTGTATTGGCCAAACCAAGAGAAAAGGCCAAGGGGACTGAGACCCTTCTGGGGGCCCCCTGTTTAGGGACCTTACCTAGCCCTGGGGCTGCAGCTCCCACGAACTCTGTGCAGGGGAACATGCATCTGCTGGGTTGCCTTTGCTGACCTCAAAAGCTGTCCCTGTTTCCTTTGAGTGGTGTTGGGTGGCATATTTTGGAAGCTTCTTTCTGGCCAGAGTTTGTTCCTAGTTGGAAGAGGCTGCTGTCTCTTCCCCTGGTGCTCCTCTACCCTGGAGAAATGCAGGAAGGACAGGCCAAGTACATGACCGCAGATGTGGGTCCCCTTCTCACACATGTTGCGTTTCCTGGGAAGACCTGTTCCAGCGTCGCTGAATAAAAGGGCAAAGGAACTTGGTGGAAGAAACTCAGGTGGCCGTGGGAAGCTTTCTATTACAAGGCAAGTATTTATTGCTTTTCAGCCACATGCAGGCAGCCAACACGATTGAGCAAGCAGCAAAGGCGGCGCAGGATGACTCGCAGCAGGCGCTGGAGCTGGTGCGCTCAGCTGTGAGCGGAGGGGCAGTCATGTCAAGCTCCCTGCAAGGGCTGCTCGGGAAGTAAGTTCACAGCGTGCTCACATGCGTGTCTTGGGCAGGGGGGGATGCGGGGGTGAGGAGAGGGGTAGCAAAGCGTCCGTGCCCTGTTCCACGCCTCCCTGGTTAAGTATCAGAAAAATGCAGATGGAGACAGGACACTAGGACAGCAAGGGACTTGGTTTGAGGATTTGTTTGCACGCCTCAGCAGCCAAGATCTAGTGTAAGCAGCTCTGCAGGACATGTGCTTCCCACCGCCCAGACCACGGTGGCCCCTGCCGACCTGACCACAGCTGTGGGAAGTGCTTTAGTACCCTGTGTGTGTGAACAGGCTGAGCAGACTCCTGGGAGACGACTTCTAAGCGCAGTGCAGGCTGACTTTGGGGGCCAGCACAGCCCTGTTGCAGATCTGCGCTGGATTTATCCCGAGGATAGACTTGGCCCCACGTTATCTGGGCAGATTAGCCTGGTGGCAGCAACTGAGCTGGGCAGAAGAGGAAAAGTGGGTGTAAGCCCTCTGGGAAGGGCTGGTGGCTTTGCCCTGTGCCTGTCCACAGCCCAGCATAGTGCTGGGCCTTTGTGGCACTAACGTGGTGCTCTGTACAAAGTTAAGGGCCTGAAAGGGGACATGCAAGAAAAAAAAATTACATCAGTACAGCAGGGATTAGCAAAGCTGATGCAGAGCCCGAGTGGTCGGTTATGCAAACCTGCCCTACACAAAGGGTGAGAAAGCAGCCCCCTTTAAGGTCTGATGTGTTAGCAAAACAAATCACAGGTTACTTGAAAGCTGGTGAGGAGAGCCCTGGTCTGAAATACCTGAGGGGTTAAGAGCAGGAAGTTTTTTTCTGTCTGTTGGGCCTTCACGAGAGCTCGGGAAGCACTCACGTGCCCATCAAATAAGTAAACGTAGCAGACTGCGTTAATGCTGTGGCAGGAGTTTGGCCATTTGGCAATTACCCTCTATCCGTGCAGATATGAGGAGGTGAAATCGCTGGCAGGAGGCCTGGAGGCTGAAGCCGACAGAACAGCCTCTGAGGCAGACAAGGCTTACCAGGGCAGCCTGATGCTCCTCAGCTCCCTGTCCCGCTTGATGAAGACTGACACTGGGTCCTTTGAGGTGAGAACTTTGTGACTGTGCCTGTGGCACCAAGAAATACCCTTTCATCATGCCCCAAGCCCTTGCTGCTGCCCCTGCCCCTCTTTCCATGCACTTAGGATAAAGTAGCTCAGCCCTTTCCAGTGCTCCATCCCCTGGTCCGGGTTGGAGAGGCGTTGGCTACGCATGTTCTCCCTTTTACCCTTGCAGCGCACTGTGGTACAGGTACCACGTGCAAACGTCCGTTGCTCCCCACTTGCTGTGCTTCCCAGGGAGCAACGGGGAGACGCTGGGCCTCCAAGACAGCAATCATGTCTTTGCGTTTCAGGGGGAGGCAGCCCGGCTGAAGCAAGGAGCAAACACTCTCCTGAGCATGGTGGACACGTATATGGCAGAGTACAGGCAGCTGCAAAGCCGTACAGGCCGCTGGGAAGAAGAAATCAAGCAGCTTTTGCAGAGAGGAGAAGGCGAGAGAGCGGTAAGACATTGACTGTGTTGTTGCAATTATTCCTGTGCCGTGGTCTGCAACTTGAGTCATCTTTAGCCTGAGCTGGAGCCACAGGTGGAGAAGTCTCCTCAGAGTGCAGTTGCTATGTGCTGTCCCAGCCTGTTCTTCAAAGGGGACATAGCTCGTTCGCTGTGCTGCAGGATGGCACCTTTCCTCAGAAATGCACCCAATTCGGGTTGGTCCCATCCTCTTCTGGCTCCACTGGAGCCGGCTGAAGATGTCACCATGTGCTCAGAGCTGCTCGTGCAGGTTCTCACTAACACGTTCCCTCTGTGAGAGGCCGGTTAAAGACCTGCTCCTGGAAGGGTTTGAGCTAAGATGTCTCCTGATGTCTGGAACTGATTGAGGCACGCACACAAGCCTGTGCTGGCAGACCAGGGGCTCTGGTAACCTTGAGTGGGGGACAAAAGCAGGCGTTGGGAACAGGCTGGACAGCAGTCTTCTCGCACAACATGGCCTCTTACACACTGCACGTGTGCTAGTGACACAGTCCCTGTGACTGCTTGGGGACCAGTCCGATGCTCTTGTACTGTAAGCTTGATCTGCTCTTTCTCTGCATCCCCTCTGGCCTCTCACAGACATGGACGCAGCTGCTATCCCGAGCCAGCCTCGCCAGGAGCATAGCCCAGGAAGCCGTGAGTGCTGGTAACGCCACGTTTTACGAAGTTGAGCAGATTCTGAAGAGCCTCAGAGGTAATTCTCTTGGTTCTGATCTATTGCTTATATTGAAGTTTTATGTTAAAACTAAACTCTCTCAACAGGCTACAAATTGCCTTTTCCAGAGTCGTGCTTGAGTGCCAGGGTAGTGGGCAGCACGTTTCTTTGAATTGTATCTGTGATCGGGAAGACTTCCACCGGGCCCAGTGGTCGTTTCAGGGACACCCCAACCAGTTCAACAGCTCCTATGAGAAGGAGCAAAGACCTGTAGGAATTTCTCTCTCTGGCACTTGCCCATCTCCCCTTTCTTTCCTGCGCTGTCCCCGTGATAACCAGACTTTCATGTGGGAGGGAGAATAGGTATGTCTGATCCAAGCCGTGACAGGAAAGCTTTGTTCCCTGCCGTGTGGTATCTTACAAAGCTTACAAATGCTTTGGGTTTGCATGCATTTCTTTCAGGGTTTAATGTGCAAGCAGATGACAAGCGAAGGGAAGCTGAAGATGCTATGAGGAGGCTACCAATTATCAGCAACATGGTCACAAGTGCCAAGGACAAGACTGACCGAGCTGAAGCAGTCCTGGGCAATGCTGCTTCCGAGTCAAAGACAGCCAGCAGCATCGCAGCAGAAGCCAAGGAGATCACCAGTGGGATTCAGCAGGTAAGGGCAGGCCCTGGTGCTGTTGCTGGCAGAAAAGGGTTTGGAAAGAAAAAACACAGAGGAAAAGAGGATATGGCTGGAGACTCCAGAGATTGTGGTGGGCCTGATCCCTTGACTTTTTGTTCGGTTTGTCTGTAATGGATCCTGCAGAGATACCTGAGTTGCCTGTAAATGAGTTTGCCTAGGCCATGGGAGCACGGGGATCTCTGCAGGCAAAATTCTGGAGGCAAAATCTCTGTGGCATCTCACTGCAGCCATCTCTGCGTTACCCAAGGGGGTTTCACATAAGTGCCCCTGCCTGTCATTTGCACAGTTTGAGTACCAGAGGTAGCTGGCAGGTTTATGAGAGCCCAGATCTGGTGGGGGTGGAGTCCAACTCCCAAACTGCATGTTGTAACTCTGCAAGGACTCACTGATGCATGCTGGAGACATGGCTGTGATCGCAGAGACAATTCTCAGCAGCAGCAGGGGGGAGCACATGAAGGACATGAGCAAGTCTGGGATATTCTGGGTCCCAGGGGCCTGTCGAAGGAACCAGTTTTCAGCAGCTCGGTGGCCTAGTGTACCCAGCCTTGATTTCAGCAGCGTTCAGCCCCTCTGAGAATGCCTTGCCTTCCCTAGGAGATTGCGCGGCTGAAGGTGGAAACCAACAGGACAGCTGATGGAGTCCTAGCCCTGGAGAAGGCAGTGGCCACCTTGCAGCGTGAGACCAAAGAAGTGGATGGTGAATTTGAAAGGAAGGTGTCAGAGGTTGAAGCGGATGCCACTATGATACAGGAGGTGGGTCCCTGTCTCCCACTCCTGCCCCTCCCTATTGATGTTTGGACGACATCTCACCTTACAGCTGCTGCCTTGCTTTTTTCAGACAACTCAGGAGGCTCAGAGTGCCCATGCCAAGGCTGGCCAGGCAGGGGTGGCTGTGCAGGAGACGCTGAGCGCCCTGGAAGAGCTGCTGCGTCTGATGGGTAAATCTTGCTACGCTGCCACAGCCTGTAGCTGAAGTTGGGCCACCATTGGTCTCTAGGCAGGGGCTGCTGAGCGGTTCTTTCTGCTTTGCTGTGAGTCTAAGCGGGTGAGACTGAGATGTGCAGGGAGTCCTGCACCTCCCTTTTAGGTGTACCTGGCCTCTCCTAGAAGCTGAGGATTAAGCTCCGATTGCTGGAGTCTCGGGGCCTTATCTACAGGCCAACCCTCTTTTCCCTGCCTGACTGGGCCTCATAGCAAGAGGTTGATGTTGAATGCAGATGCCCACTCCCTCTTACCTGTACCATTAGCCTGGTGGAACTTCACAGCTTAAGGTCAGTTCCACTCCCCAGAAATGCTGTGTCCTGTTACAAAGGTGGTCAGGTATCTAACACAAGCCGAGCAGCCAAATCCCAATTATTTTGCAGGAAGTTGCCTCAATAGCAGTAACTTGGAGACTGAGGGCTGGGCATCAGGATGGAGCTGAAGTATCTAGAAGGATCTAGTTCTTGGCTTCCATCCATGGTTCCCTCCTTGTTTTCCTCCTGTGCAACAGACCAGCCTGATGCTGTGGATGACAAAGACCTGAACCAGCTCGAACTGACTCTTCGTAAAGCAAAGACCAAGAGGAACCAATTGAAGGAACAGGTGTTGGAGCTGGAGCAAACAGCCGCGCTGCAGAAGCTCCGGGTGCAGACACTGGAGAGGAGCATTGAGGACATCCTGGCAGATATTAAGAACCTGGAGGATATTCAGAGAAGTCTTCCTCCTGGCTGTTACAATACAAAAGCCATCGAACTACCTTGAGTGAGCTCTGGAAAGACTGCAGCGTATGTCAGGCTGAAGACAGGAGAGCCTGGCCCAGTCGCTCTACCCAAACCTGGCAGGACCAGCCGCATTTGATTCTGTTGAATTTAACCTTACACTTGAGTTCAACATGACAGCTGAAGTTCACGTCATCACACTGGTCCCAGAGAGTCCCTGATTTCCAAAACTGTCCGTCCCTTGGTTACCGGAGGAAGGAGATGCCTGGTTGCATAAAGGTGCTACTGACTGAAGAATAGCCCATTCCTACAACAGCTCTTCCAAGGCATAGATGGGGGCTGCCTGGTGCCACACTTGGGAGTTCGCAGGCTCTCCACCCCCTTTGGATCCCCTCTTCCGGTCTAGCACAGATAGAGGGACTGAGTCTTTCCTTACTGTTGATGCTTGCATGACCTAGTCCTCCTCATGTTCTCCTGCAGGTTCTTCCTTGCCTTTTGTAACTCAGTAGGTAGGGAATGAGCAGAGTGTGAAATGGGAGTTCAGGTGAGTTTCAAGCTATGGAGCTGGTGATAATTCATGTGGTTTCCCAGCAGGTCCAGTCCTGACCTCAGTGCCAGTGGTGCTGGAGCAGTTTTTGCTGTGGCTTAGACTAGTCAGTGTCAGATGCCACTGTGACCCTTTTTGTAAAGCTGTAGGTCTTCCACAGTGCTCCTTGGTGAGGTGGTTACTGTTTTGCTAGAGGAAGAAGAAAATGCTGCTTGGTTTTGAGCTCAGGGTGATGTGCTAGATGGAGGAAAGAGGGAGATCTGACACTAGCAGGTTACTGGAGGGGTAGAGAATTGGTAGGGTTCCTCAAATGGGAAGTTCTTCCTGCTCCACCCCCTTCCTTTACCCTGCAAGAAAGGGCACCCCTTCTTCTTTCTCCTGCATTTCTTTTTGAGCGTGTTGACTGACAGCCCTTGAAGGATGGCTTTCTTGTCAAAGCTACTTTTTTGCAACAGCAAGTCTCCCTAGCATCCCCTTATACACACTCACACATGTGCACACAACCCTTCCTTCCCAGTTTGGTACCGGGCAGCCTCCTGGGTGTCCCTGAGCCCATGAAAACCAAGTTCCTGTCTCTTCTGCACAAGCACCAGAGATCCAGCAGCACTCGTCACAAGAGCAGAGGCTTTCTTCCAGGGGTCACAGCCAAAAGTACTGGTGTTGGAGAGTTTGGGCCCAGCCTGGTGGATTGCCAGCAACCTAATTTGATGTGTTTAAAAAACTGAAAAATGTCTTAAGTGTTTCTCCACCTCTGGTTTGGTGCTGTCCATTCCTTCCCCTCCCTCATGTGTGGTGTTGGATGTTCCACAGAGAAAACTCTAGCACTAAAGTAACTGTATGCAGCAGATTTTTGCTTGGGTTTTTCTACTATAAATCTCTCCTGATGAGAGGTTGGAGGAACGATGACATTCCCTTCACTCATCTTCTGTTTTCTTGTGGGTTCAGCTCCATTTTGACACCGTTTCCAGCTTCCTTTTGACACCAGGGAATAGAGCCTGGGGGTAGCAAACGCTGAGACTCAGCTCTGCTGAAGAGCCCTGACCTGGGTGGTGATGAAAGAGGACTGGACTAAAGGAGGACTCTGAGACTAAAGGAGGAGGACACTTTGGGGGGATGAGCTTATCCCTTGTTAGCTCTGGTTCTCTGACAAAGCAGTGCCAATGCTTTTGCTTGATAAGGATATACTGAGTAATTGCCTGTGTCATGCTTTTATTTAAGTGATATATATATTTTTGCCTTTGGCATATTTTCCTTCTCCCATTGTGCAGTATAGGATAGGTATTGTGGATGTGATTTTATTTTCCCTTGAGCTGGTTTTTTTCAAGGGGAAAAAGTCAATAAATAATGAATATTTTTGGCTGGATCTTGCTTACTCATCTTTTTTCTCAAGCTGTGTGTTTTGGAGTGGTCTGGAGGGAAGCAAAATGAGCCAAGGAAGGCATCATGGGTGCGTGCAGCTGTCACGTATTCCAGCGATACAGCACTCACGCTCTCGGTGCCGACTCAATCTTGGGACTGTTTGGAAATGCTCCACAGATTAAAGGATCTATCTGGGGAGGTCTGAGGTCAAAGGAGCCCTCCAGGGAATGGATTCTATGTCCCCCATTGCAATGTCCACACCGCAGCCCTCCAGCTCGTGCGGGGCGGATGGCGCGTTAGTGGAGCACGTGAGCCAGCCCGGACACCTCTCCTCTCGGCATCACTGCCCAGCTCTCCCCTGAAAATTCTTGCTGTTCACATGGAGAAAGAAGTGCTCTTAACTTTCTTCTTCCTCAGGTAACAACAGCCAGTGTGGGTGCCTAGTCCGGCCTTCTTCCAGGAGCAGCTTCTCCTGGCTCCTTTTTGTAGCAGATGAGTTTGATGCCGGGAGGAGCCGCTCTGATGTGACCGCAAAGCCCCGAGAGTTGCTCAGAGTTGCATTTCAGGAGGAGGCCGCGCGCTCTCCCTGCTGGAAATAGCTGTAAAGCAAGTGCGGTGGGTTGTCCTCATCCCACCCGGTGCAAGAGAGGAGCTGGGAGGCTTCCCTGCCTGACACAGCAGCAGCGAAAGACAGCACCAGTGACATCTCTTTTTTTTTGTTTTGTTTTGTTTATTACATAATTTAAACATTTTGCTGATAAAGTTTTTTTTGTCAATGACCATCTTTTATACAGCAACAGAAGAAAAAAAAATTAGGCTCCAAAACCTTTCACAAAAGTGGAATCGGTGACATGACAACTTCAACCCTTTTCCCTCCCCCCTTTTTTTCAAAAGGTGTTTGAAGTTCATTTCTCTTTCAGCAAATTGCACTGTTTAAAATCGCAGGTTCAAAAACCAAAGCCCAAGAGCTTCTTCCCACCCCCACCCGTACAGTGGAAACCCCATTCCTCATCTACCACGGGTTGCGTGGATCTCGAGGGATGATTTTTCATACCCACCCAAAGACCTTTTCCAAACCAGCCCCGGAGTTCACCAGTCTGTTACAAACCCCCCTCCCTCCCCATCCTCGCCCTGTACGGTGAGTTTTACTGAGCAGATACATGAAGGTGTAGGTAAGACTAGTAAGACAGAATATATTCATCATCCATATCACAACGCTATTTCTCTAAGGCATGCCGTCCTAAACATGATGAGATTGAAAGCCAGCTGGCTTCCCGTATGTCCCATCTCATTTACCTGAGGGAGGGAGGGGGGGGTCTGAGCTCTTTCAAATTCTTAGACATGCTGCCTTCATTCCTCTTTAGTATCTTTTTTGTCTTTTCCTCAGTTAAAATCCACTCTCCTTCCTCCCTCTTGAAAGACGATTCACTCCTCCGTGAGGTTAAAATCCCTTTGTGTGTGTTGGAGTTGGTTTCTAACATTGCTTTCTCTCCTCCAGCTTGGAGCTAAGAAACATGGGTGACTTCTGGCAAGGAGATGAGGCTGTTGTCTGCGATAGCTTCTGTGTTGAGATGGAGAGGAAAGACTGAAAGACTGAGCACACAGGACAGTAAGAACAACTGATTTAGAGGAGTCTAGCTACTGGCTTATATATGTTGAGAGTTGTACAGACGAGAGATGTTGTTCCGCTGTGGGCACCTGCCCGCTGTGTTAGCTGAGGGGGCTCGGTGGGATGTTAGTTAGCAGCTTGGACTCGCTGAAGACATCCCTGGAGAAGAGGTGTCCTCGCACACTGATTCCTGCACACTCTCCCCACCCTGTTTGGTTTGGTGCCTCTATTTCCTCGCCCCCTCGGATATATGTACAACTGCCGGGAGACACCAGAGCTGTGGCTGGGGGATTCGGCTTGGCGTGGGCAAGCTGCCAAACTTGCCGTTCATGAAGTGACCACAGCCGTTTCTGAACTAGCCTCTCCGTGTGGAGGGAAATCCCTGGCAAGGAAAGGCTGTGGGCAGCAGCTGGGAAAAGCCCTGGCCTTTCCCTGTCGGGCAGCAACGGGTGAACGCTCTGCTTCGCAGCAAGTCAAATGCTTTGCTTTGGGCAAGTCCCCTCGGTGCCGTGTCTCGCACTCTCCCTTCTGGGAAGCGGCAGTACCCTCCTCTGAGGAGCCGCTAGCTACTGCTTATACAGCCCCGTGCACTGCGAGGAGTTTATGCGTGCAGGCAGGGTTGCCTTGCCTGAAGCTGTGCTTGCTGCTGGAGATGCCAGCTGCCTTCACCGGAGTGGGCTGTAACAAGCTCGCAGCATGCAGGGCAGCTGCGCTCAGCAGGGCATCACGTTTAGTGCAATGGCTTGTCTTGAAGCTTCCGTTAGAGCAGTTCGTGACCCTTTCTAGACTTCAGGGGAGAAGAAAAAATCTGACGTAATTTCAGGTCTTCTCCTGAAACACCTTGGAGGACACGCGGGTGTGCAAGGGCAGCACTGTCGTTGGCTGGGGTCCGCCGCCGGTCGCAGCGCCTCACTGGGAAAGCCGCAAAGGCAACGCAGACAGCAATCGCGCTTTGGGGCAGGGCTGCGACGGGGCTACCCTAAGCCTAGTTAGCTCTAGTTTATGGGGAATGGGCAGATGTCAAGGAGCTATAGACACCAGGGCTAATCCCCAAGTGATAAAAGGTTAGAAGGAGCAAAGGGATAGGAAAAGGTGAAGAGTGAATCAGGACTGTACCTTCCTCCTTTCAGCTGTGGTCTTTCCAAGAGGCTGTGTTGTCATGATAGGCAGGGACTGTAGGTCCTTGCGCTCTGGAGATACGCAGCAAGGACAACAGCCCACTTCAGTAACCCTTGTCTGCGCAGAACTTGAACAATTTTCTACTGCTCCATGTTACCTGCCCTGGTTTTCATGCAAACTTCTCCGCTAGGCTCCTTTCCTGGCATTTGGCCCCGTGGGTTATAGACAGGAAAGCAGGAGACTGGTTTGTCCTGAGGGAGGTCTGAAGTATCCAAAGCCAATTTGGGAGGAGGAAAATATCATGCATTTAATAAACTCTTCCAGGACAGGAAGATGGGAAGAATGAAGGGAAAAGGGAGAAGATAGATAAAATGAAGAGCTGGAGGCTAGAAGAAGGAAGGTGCTGGGGGATCTTTCCTGGGATGGGATGAGAGAGGACCATCTGGTGTCTTTTGGAGCAGCTGATGAGATCCCTGAAATGCCTGGTCTTCTCCTGAGCTCTGTGCTCTGCCTGGACAGTGCCCAGAGGGCAGCATGTTCAGTAAGCTCCAGCTGTGTCCATAGCCCTGTGACTTTCTTCAATCACGGCTGAGCTATCGGTGTAATCTGCCTCTCTTTCCCCCTAGTCACACCCTCGGGATAGCTGGCTGCATCCCAGCCTGGAACAGCCTGCGGTGCAGAAGCAAAATGCACTGACTTCCTGGGGTTCAGCACAGATGTGCCAGATCCATCAGCATCTCCTGCCCCCGCAGCATCCCTTGCCAGGGGGCAATGCTACGGGATGGACCCAGCCCCTGCAAAACTCCTGGTCAGGCTTGGGGGCAGTTCTGAGCAGTGGCTTTGGGTCACCGGTTGCTTACTCCCTTTTCTTCCTCTCTTGCTTCTTGGCCTAGTTAATGGCAGGTCCCTTTCTAGGTGCTGTGGGCTGCCCTTCTGATGGGGGGCTGGAGTTAGAGCATCACCCCAGTTCTGCTTGCCTAGGGGACATCTTGGGGTGAGGTGGGTTTATTTGCAGCCAAGGAAAGATGAGACGTGACATTCCTGCCCCATTAAATACCTCTCTTCGGCAGAAAAGCTCGCTAAGGTCTCTGTTCCGCTCCAGAAACACAATCTCAGTGATTTTTCGGGGCCAGGAGAAGGATTTCAGTAGCAAGGTTGTCCTGCTGCCAGCCTGAGGTCTGCCTGCCACGGGGGTGCTGAGCGAATCGCGTTAGACCTGCCCACTACCCAACGCGATTCATTTAGAGGTGGGTCATCACATCCGGAGAGGCCAAAGGGGCTCACACTAAAACTATTAGTAAAAAGGTCCACTAGATTTATTGAGCTGATGTGCCATAAGACGATGCAAAGGAAGAAGCCTCTGCTCTCAAGCATGCTGGGAGGATGGACCAGGGGACCATTTCCCAGTGGCATGCTGGGAGGATGGACTGGGGGACCATTTCCCAGTGGCATGCTGGGAGGATGGACCGTGAGACCATTTCCCAGTGGCATGCTGGGAGGATGGACCAGGGGACTATTTCCCAGTGGCATGCTGGGAGGATGGACTGGGGGACCATTTCCCAGTGGCATGCTGGGAGGATGGACTGGGGGACCATTTCCCAGTGGCATGCTGGGAGGATGGACCGCGGGACCATTTCCCAGTGGCATGCTGGGAGGATGGACTGGGGGACCATTTCCCAGTGGCATGCTGGGAGGATGGACCGCGGGACCATTTCCCAGTGGCATGCTGGGAGGATGGACCGCGGGACCATTTCCCAGCGGCATGCTGGGAGGATGGACCAGGGGACCATTTCCCAGTGGCATGCTGGGAGGATGGACCGCGGGACCATTTCCCAGTGGCATGCTGGGAGGATGGACCGCGGGACCATTTCCCAGTGGCATGCTGGGAGGATGGACTGGGGGACCATTTCCCAGTGGCATGCTGGGAGGGTGGGTGGTGGAGCTGCCTCCCCTGAAGCATGCTGAGTACATCTCTATCCTACCGGACCCCTTCCCCCCCCCAGGGTACGAGGGGGAGGGCAGTACCCCAAAGAAGAGACCAAACCGTTCCCGTTCGGGCTGTGCTGCGGTTCCCTGGACATTCCTGCACTATGGAGCGTTGGCGCCGGGAGTGAGAGGCAGACACAGGCAGGAGGCCGTGAGAGAGAGAGACACACAGAGAAAGAGGGAGAAATGTGATGGAGAGCTGTAGGGAAGTGGGACAACAGGGCCGTCTTGCTGCGAGGCCCCGGCTCTTAGCCGGAGGCGTTGATGTAGAGCTGGCTCTTGAGGATGTAGTCGATGACGGGCTGACATAGGTAATCCACGACATGTCCGTCCCCGTGCTGCAGGGCCAGTCTGGGGAAACGGGGGAGGCAAGAGAGGAGACGGGATCAGAGCTCACCGGGGCTGGGGACCCGTGTGGGAGGCAGCTCTGGCACCGCGCAGCCCCCCAGCTGCCCCGGCAGGCTCTGGGGGAGCCCATCACCCCACGTCCGGTGCTGCTGCGGGCACTCTGCTGCCCGGGCTGCGCGTGCTCACGCGAAGGCACTGCACGCTTTGCTGGGGAGCTGTTGGGCTGAACGACCCTGCGGGGAAAGCAAGCAGCTAGCAGGAGCAGCGACCGTTTGGGGCGCAGGTGTAGGATGTGGGCGGTTCAGTGCCCCAGGCCTTGGGCTGCCCGTGGGGTGGCCCTCCCAGGCGCTGGGTGTTGCTGGCTGGGGAGCGCGGGCTGGGCCGCTGGCCCCCCTCTCCCCCCGCAGCAGGAGCCCCTCTGCGTCACGCACCTGCTTTTGGTCGAGCTGACGATCGACATGGGGTGGTTGGAGTCGTCTCTCACCACCAGGATGTTGTTCTGTGGCGGAAGAAGAAAGAGGAGCAAAGGGAAACTCCTGAGAGCAGGTGCCCGCCCCGCAGGCACAGCCCAGCCTGCGGGACAGCCCGGTGCCCCGGGCCGGCCTTGGGCAGCCAGGCCGGGGCAGCAGCTTGGTAGCCCCAGTGCTAATCCCAGTTGCAGGCTGGGGTGAAGCCAGCAGGCTTTGCGAGCAGCCCGGTCTGACGGCCAGTGTGCCACGTCCCCAGCTGCTCGGCTGGGTGGCACTTGGTGCTCCTGTTCTGTCCCGTGAGAAGGTCTTGCCTTGTGAAAGCGGGGAAAGCAACGGGCTACCCCACGGCCAGGCCGCCCGCCCGGGTACAGAGAGGCTAAGGGTCCCGTCGTGGCCATCTCCAGCCATGGGCAGGGCCCTGGCTTGTGCACGTTCACTCACTTTGTACTTGCGGAGTATTGAGGAATGGTTCATGATCCGGTCAGGGTCTGCTCCGTCCCGCGGCACCACCACGATCCCAAACTCCCCGACAATCACCTCCATCTAGGACCGAGGCAAACAGAGGAGACTTTTTTCATAACCTCCCAGTGCAAAACAAGGCATACAGAGCAACTGTCTGCCAAAACAACCCTGAACGAAGCTATGGACTCCGTGAAACGTTAGCGATGATTTGACTGGAGCTAGTCTCTCATTTACCTTCTTTCTGGACAACCACTGGCAGAAACATGGATTTATTAAGGGGTGATATTGGTGACATGTTCTCAGCCGTTTGTGGTAGGTAGAGTAAAAAGGAACAGGATTAAGTCCTACCAGTGGAAATTCAGGTTAGACTTTAGGAAGAATTTATCATGATAAAAGCAGTAGAGCACTAGAAGAGATTGCCTGAGGAGGGCATGATATCTGCCCCACTGGAAGCATTAAGGAACAGGAGGGACATGTTGTTCCTGACAGAGGTCTAGGAGAGCTGTTCCTGCCTCAAGCAGAGGAAACCCTCAAGGCTGCTGCAGAAGGAGTTTCCAGGGGAGGTCATAGGCCCTGATCTGCCCATGTTCCCCCCGCGTGCAGGCGACTGCCACTGCTCTCACAGGTCTTTGGACAAAACAGGCTCATCCAAAACAGCTCTCGTTCAGCAAATTCAGACAGCAGGAGCCCGTGAGGGAGTCCTGGAGCTGGATGCTGTCTCTGCACATGCTTTGACATCCAACTTTCACATCCTTTGCCCTGGGCTTCAAGACCTGTTTTGTCTCAGGCTTTGCAGCCTTTCAGAGGAGGTATCTGCCAGCTAATAGTTTAAACAGCTAGGATTAAGGCAATGGCAGCTGATGTTGGAAATGGTAGAGAAGTTTAAGGATGCTTAGGTTAAGGATGCTAAGGTTAGGGAGCTTTCTGAGCCATGGAGGAGGTGGGCAGCTGTACAGCTGACCCAGGCATGTTGCCTTGACATCCATTCAGCCCTGGATTTATTTATCTGTGCATTTTTTTATTTATGTATTTATTATTATCCCTGAGATGATGCTCTGTGGATCGCTGTGGCCAGGTTTTCATCAGGTTGGAAGGAAAGAGGTTTCTTAGCAACCTGGAGGCGATGTATGGATCCCTACGATGAGGTCCTCACCAGAACGGGGAGGATGGTGTTTCCTAGCAACCTGGAGCCATATGGATTGGTCTGGCCAAGTCCTTAGCTGAGAAGAAAGGAGGATGGCTCTCCACACCTAGAGATGGGGCTTTTTTTGGTTTTTTTCCCCTGGAAACAGACACTCCCATGACTGTCTAATTTTAGTGAAGAGCCAGATCAGATCCTACAGCTCAGCACCGTTTTGACTGCTGTGAGCAATATGCTTTCACTGGCGTGTGGACGCAGCATCTTGTCCAGCTGGCTGGAGCATTTTTAATTTCCAGCAGTTCCCTGCTATAATTCCAGAGCACGGTAGGGAATGAATGAGTCAGTAAACCAACCCCTCTCTTTAGGACCAGTTTCCTCCTGTGAAAATACTACTCTTTTAATCAGGGACAGCAGTATCTGGAGCAAACTGACCCTGTTACTGCCTTAGTCATCCACACGCTTGACTGGAATTGCCGAGGGGGGGTACGGAGCGGTGGGCAGCGTTTTTACTTTGTGTAAGTTGTGGCAATGGACTTCTTGAGATGGGATCTCAGTGGCCAAGTCTGGTGGTGTCTCAGGGCATTTAATTATGCCTAAATCCTAACGTTTTGGGGGTATAAGTGCCAACCTGAGCAACAAAACGTAGAGCTAGGCACCTTCATGGAGGTGTTAGCGTTGCCTGTGGGTTGATCCCCTTTTGCAAGGGAGGGGTAAAATACCTTCCGGGGCAGGGGGAGGGGGTGGATTTTGCAGTGCCTTTGCTGTTGTTTATCCTGAGACAGCGGGAAGACGGGGAGCTCATTCCCGAGATTTGGGTGCGGTTGCAGGTTCTGCTTGTTGATCTCACTGTAGCTGCAAGTGTAGCTGGTTTCCTTGGGGCTCGCCTATGAAATGGCTGGTGTTGGGGATCATCCAGATGGGGGTTTGAGACAAAACTGAAAAGATTTGCCTTCCCATGGATGCTGGGGGGGGGGAGGGGGGGTACCAGCCTTGCCCATGGCAGTGGCTGCCCCTTTCCTGCAAGTTTTTATTTCTCCTCTCTACCAGTCCCTTCTGATAGTCCGTCAAACGTGCTCAATGAGACCATCATCATCTGTGGTAGCTGCCGTGATCTTGACACCCTCTTTCTAGTGACCACAGAATTTTCTTATTGCCATCTGTACTGGTTTTAATTTCCTTCTTCAAAGTTTCCAGCATCGATTCTGCTTTCTACTCCTAATGCATTAATTATCATGTTAATTTGTTCCCTATAGATGCTGCAAAAATAGTACCTCACTCAGTCTGGGCTTGTGAAATAAGTCAGGTTCTTCTATTCTTTGTCCCTATAAAGATGGGGATTTGGGCACCTAGCGCTGCAGGAAAAGTCCCTGATTACGTGAACGTTATTTCAAGTTGGTTTTTAAAAGTCTTCAACTTCTAATGTCAGGATAACCCCTCTTATGATGACGTTTGTAAACTTCTACTTTCCTGCCTCCACACTCCACTGTTGGGACTTAAATCTGCTTAACGCTGTCTGCTCACAAGAGAAAGCGCGTGGGAGCGCATCCTTTCCAGGTCCCTTGGGAGAGGTTTGCCCTGCGGGGGCCGCGACCCCGGGGGACTCTGTCTGTCCTCTGGGTGAAGGTGGCGAGAGGAGCAGGTGTGAATGGAAACGGGACTTTAGGTCTAAGTGACACGGGAGGTAAGCAGGTTAGGCGACCTGGACACGGAAACGCCCTGTCGCTGCGGCTGGCCCGTGCGAGGGGAAGGAAGGGCTCGGGCTCGGGCTTGGGCTCAGGGAGCCGGGGGGTGGCAGCGCCCAGCTCCTGTTTCCAAAGGAGCTGAGCAGTGCCCGGGGAAGCTGTGCGTTAAGGAAGGTCACGGTGGGCGAAAGCAGAAAAGGCGGGCCGGGAGGAGGGGAGCCGAGAGGGGTGCGCAGCGGCCGGCAGCCACTCACGTCCGCCTCGTTCCAGAGCCCGGGGATGCAGAAGGACTCCAGCAGGTCGCTGCCGCACAGCAGCAGGATGCGAAGCTCTGGGGAGGAGAAACAGGAGCTCAGAGGTGGGAGCCGCTCTGCTCCCTCGCGCGCAGGGCTCAGCAGACGCCCCAAAGGACTCTTCGGCCCTGGAGGGACGTAGCGCACGCGCTAGGAGCGATCTACTTGACCGGCCACCGGTGGAAAGGCACAAAACTGCTCAGGTAAGGAGTGAGAAGAGGCCACCGCCAGCGTGGAGCGCCCACCCCGCGCAGGAGGGTGCCTTCCCCGGGCCAGCATTTCCAAGGAGCCGAAGCCTCCGGGCTTCCTACGGGCCCATCCTTAAGAGGCGTCGATGTCGTTCTGAAAGCTTCCCGGCTGCTTGCTTGGAGGGCGAAACGGGGCTCAGAAACGCGAGCAAGCTGCCGGGGGGCCAGTCTCCGCTCGCTGAGCCCAGCGTGAGCGACAGAGGTGCAAAGGGCATCGCAACACGGCCAGTCGGTATTAAAAGGCCAATCGAAGGAGGCACTGGGGCTCCTCGGGGCCGGGCAGCCTCTGCTGCGCTGACGGCAGGGAGAACCGCTCCCGCTGCCGCAGGCAAGGCTCGGCAGGGCAGGGAGAAGCGCGAGGATGTGGGGCGTTCGGCACTGGCGCCCAGCGGTGCTGGCCCAGCTCCTCTTCGGGACCTCTCGGGGGGCTGCGTCTGCCTCTCCGCTGGCGTCGCGGCCTCGCTGGGGTCCGGCTGCCCTCGCCGTGGGCCCGGGTGCGTGCCGTAAAGGGGGTGAAATAAGCCTTTTGGGAAACGCGCTGCTGTGTCTTGTACTGGAAGCTCGAGAGCAGGTTTCGTAGTGCTCGAGGTGACTTTTAGGGCTCTCGGCATTAATGCGGGTGGCACGACATCATGGCAAATCAGCGCCAGAGCTGGGAATCAAGTTCCCCACCGCTTGGTCCCTGATTTTATGCTGCTTCTCTGAGGCAGGAGTTGGCTCAGGACAGTTTTGCACTGCTCCTGCTCCAGCCCCGAGCCCAGATGGCCGGCAGCAGGGGGAGGTGACAGTCCCGCGTCCCTCACTCGCCGCCTGATTTCTTACGTGGCTTCGGCCCCGGGGAGCTGCGGCGACACAGCAAGCGGAAGGGGCTGGGTACTCACCGATCTCCTCGTACCGCATCACCGTCCCCAGGTTCGCATTCTCATCTGGGAGGGAAGAACAGGAGGTGCTAGTGTCCCCAGCCCGGCGGGGCGGCTCGTTAGCCGTCACACGGGGTGTCGGGTCAGCCCCTTGGAGCCGTCAAAAAAGGGACCGAGCCCCTCTTACACGCACCCCTGTCCTGCCTGCGCCTGGCACTGCCCAGACCGTGTCAGAGAGTTACAGCGACCACCCCGCGTCCGCGGGGCCGGGCCGAGCATCAGGCTCGCGGGGCGACGGTGGCCGAGCCAAGGCGGATGGGGCCCGGGCGCTGGCGAGCCGTGGGCAGGCTCACGTCCCCTGACCGCGGCCGAGCTCCAGCACCGCGCGGCTTTGGTGCGCGTGGGCTCCAGGTGCTCGGCACGAGGCGGGACGGGGGAGGAAGACTAGGGCCTGACGCAGAAGCAGGGATGATACCTACCCACAAAGGTGAAGCGCTCCATTGGCGGGCGAACGCAGCAAATCCGACTCAGGCTTTCTCCCACCTTCCCTAAGATCCTTGCTAAAGACAAGAAGAAGAAAAATAAATTGGAGAAAGACTGCTCTGTGGCTGACCTACCAGCCCAAAGTGCTGCTGGCCATGCTAGTCCTGCGAGATACTCCCGCGCACGGGAACCTCTCACTGCTCCCCACCCCCTTTGCAGACAGCTTAGTCTTAATTCTCATGGGAGAGCTTCACCATGCCTTTAAGAGACGTGCTAGACAGCTGAAATTACACTAAAAATTACCAGATGTTTAGTTTTTATGGGATTTAAGTAATCTCCTTTCCCACCCCTTTTCCCTAGCTAATAGTTCAATGTCCCACATCCCTCTCTCTCACTGAGGATACAACTTTGTCACCTCTCCTGCTGACCAGTCCCGCTACAGGCACACCGTGAGAACCAAATACCCTTTCTCTCCATTGCTCCAGCTGATTAGACATCATCAAATTAAAATCAGGCACAACTTCACAACCGTTTAAAGCCATCCTAAGCTCCTGTTGCTGTCCTAGATGGTAATTCCTGCTCCCTCCTGGCCTCGTGTCCCCCTGCCCCAGGACTCATGCAGTGAGTCCGATAAGAGACCTGGCCCCGGTAACCTCAAAATTAAAAGGATTATTTTTCAGCTGGAGCAGTTGCCTGCTGTGACTCGCTGCGTGGCCCCACGAGTGCAGAGGGGACAGGCAGAAACACGCAGTCGGGAGAGCGGAAGGAGCTGGACTAGTTTTCACTAAGGCCATGGGCATAGGTCAACTTAACATAATTCTGGAGGCATAGAAATTTTTTATTTATAATGGGGGAAAATTTAGCCTCAGCCAAAACTGAAGGGAGTTGTGAGGGGCGGCAAAGTGTCTCTGGTTGAGCTCAGAGACCCTGGGCATGGAAGTGCCCCGCTCTTCTCCATTTCCAGCAGTGCAGGTGCTCCGAAACACCGAAAAAAGAACAAGGGAAATCGGTGTGTTTGGCAAAAGGGGAAGACATGCTTCACCACGGGCAGCGAGAGGAGGAAGATGGGAAGGCTTCCCAGGAGCTAACAAGAGGACTCGACCCAAATGAGCGGGAGTCGGGCAGCTCCCGATGGGAAGGGCAGGAGTGGGTGGCTGCCGCCTCCTCTCCCTTCGCTGGCGGGGCCTACCTGCGGTGGGCTTGTTGGAAACGTTGTTGTTGTTCTGGTAGATGGGCTGCGGAGACTCGTTCTGGGGCTGTCCGATCACCGGCGTCAGGGAAGGGGTGTTCACGTTGGAGAGGATGCAGCCCGTCACTCTCTGCAACGAGGGGGAGAGCGGGAAACCCATGGATCCACAGGCGACCCCAGGAGCAGACCTGGCCCCCCCTCCCGGCCCCTCCGCGGCCCCTGGGGTTGCCCGAGGGCCGCAGGCCTCCCAGGCAGCGCCCCGTTCGGAGGCTCCCTGGCTCCTACACCGAGTCTTCGGCGGCCAGAGGCATCCTCCTAGGTTGGCTGAGGTAATTCAGGAATAAAACTCCGATGAGAACCGAGAGTCGCTCCGCGTTTGCCCAGAGCTGCGTGGGGACACGGCGTCTTTGGATATCTTTCCCCATAAATCTGTCCCGTAGCTTCTTGAAGCCCCGTGAGCTTTCAGC
Organism: Dromaius novaehollandiae; assembly: GCF_036370855.1. NCBI lineage: Eukaryota > Metazoa > Chordata > Aves > Casuariiformes > Dromaiidae > Dromaius > Dromaius novaehollandiae. Next base: position 8,498,888 of record NC_088105.1, on the reverse strand, counting down.
GTGCTGCAGTGAGGAGTCCCACCCGCGGACGCGCGGTTTGGCGGCTCCTCGTGAGCGGGTCCCTTGGCGCTGCTCAGCGCAGCCGGCGTCCCCGAGCCTACGGCAAGGAGCAGCCGCCCCGCCGTGCCTCGCCTCCAGCCGCAGACGGCACGCGCCGCGCTCTGCCTCGCCCGGCTGCCCGCTTGCGGTCGTCTTCGGGCCCGCGGCGCTTGCCTGCCCCGTGGCCTCCCACCCCCGCGAGCTGCCACCGCCGTTTCCCTTCCCGGTCCCTTCCCTTTGGCGCTCAGGCTGCCTGCGAGTTCGTAATACGCTGTATTTTATCGGGTTTTTTTTCCACTCGTCCTCGGTTTGTTCGCTGTCTAAGCGCTGGCAGCAGCCTCCACACTCCTTTGCCCCGGTGGTTGCCCCGAAGGGAGTCTCGCTGCCTCCTGGCTCTCGGGGCCGCCTGGGCGTTTTGAGGGACTTCTCCTGAGAGCTGTGCGCGCTGGGGATTTCCCAGCTCCTGAACTGGCTGCCTTGCTGAGTCACTCCTCCTGGTTAGCGCAGCAGTGCTGGAGCTGCTCGGCTGTCCAGCTGGTAGGCAGGGACTCCCGTCCCTCTCCTCCTTCCCCCTGGGACTGAGCGAGTCGCCCTTAGGACTAAGGACTGCGCTTACAGCTACCCCCGTCACCCTGCTCTCGCCTGTGCTCTGCTCCCCACCCGCGGGGCACTCGGCAGCCGCCGTCCCCGGCTGGAGGTGACGCTCGCTGGGGTGGCGGTGGGATCGGAGGCACACCTCCCCTTCTGCCTCCGTAGCACGGATGAACGTTTCGTGATCCCCTCTTCAGGCAGTTTTGGGAAAGCAATGAAGCTCTGCTTTAAAGGACGTGTTTGCCAATTCCCTGGCGATCTACTGCTCCTTTATAAAGAGCAAAACCGATTCTTTCCTGCTTCCTGGGGATGCCACGAGGACCTCATGCCAAAGGCCTGCTTTGCTTTTCCCACCAGGAAGGAGGAGTACAAAACGGGTGGTGTAAGGCATTTTGTGCACTCCTTCCAGCCGGGAATTTCAGGCGCGATTCTGCAACGTTCGTGTCGGGCCACCCCAGCCGTAGAGCGGCCTTTGCGCGTCCGCGTGTCAGTGCAAGGGCACCAGCCCGATGCCCTTGGTTGGTACTCGCGCTGACCGGCGCTAGCCCCGAAACGTGGCCCCTAGTCCGGGAGGGCTGTTTGCCCCCGCCACCCGCGCTCCCCTCTGCGGCCGCCCTCCCCGGCGGCACCGGCGGCGGCGGCGGGGCTGACTCACTTTCATGAGGTCGCGGTGGTGCTCCAGCACGCTGCAGGTGGTCTGCCAGGTGTCCTGGTAGCACTCCCAGGGGTCCACCCTGCGGGGGGGCACAGCGAGGCCACGCTAACGCTACCCGGCGCCACGTCCTCCCTCCAGCCGCCCCCCCCGGCCCTTCCCCACGGCTTCGTCCCCGCGCGGCAGCGGCTGGGCCCGTCGGACATGCGCTCCCCCGCGCGTTGCCCTCGGCCCCTCAATGCGGGGCAGCAACCTGCTTCCCGACCGCAGTGTGGATGCACTTCTGGTCCCTCCCCAAAGTCAGGTACCACGCGGCAGCTCTGGAAGGGGACAGTCTGTGGCCCGTTTCTGCACTCATATGAAGAGCAGGTGCCACAGCGTGAGCCTGGAGCTGGCCGAGCGAACCTGGGATTCACCAGAGCGCCCCAGGCTCAGCAGGGCCGCGGGAGGGCTTGCAAAACCCTCCCAAGAGCAAGCGAACGCAGCCGGGTGTCGGCTACCCCGCACCACAGGCAAACGCCTGGGCCTTTGTTGTGCCTTTTTTTTTTTCCCCCCTGTTTTTCTTTCACAAATATAGCATTAAAGCGGGGTGGGGAGGATCTTTAAGAGGCCGCGGCTCCCCCACTGCGCCTCTTTGGCAGAGGTCCCTGCCAGGCCCGGCGGAGCAGGAGCTTTTTGGAGGCAGCCCCGCTTGCCACCAGCCCCGCCTGGGCTGTCAGGCCTGACCGGCGCTCCGAGCGCGGAGCTGGCGGACGCCGAGGCTGGGAAGCGGCTCGGGGCCCCGCTGCCACCTGCACTCTCAAAGAGCGGGAGCAGACGGGAGCCGAGGAGCGATCAGATGGGATCAGGCAGAGCAGCAGGAGACGGGATCCCGTGCTCCCTCGGGGAACGAGCAGGACTGGGGGGCTCTCCCTCCTCCTGCCCGCCCTTCTCCATCCCTCCTTTCCCCCCCCGCCGACGCTCCCCTCCCCGCGCCTCGTCCTCGGCTCTGCTCTCCTCCGTCGCCGGCGCGAGCTCGTTTCCGCCCTTTTGGCGTTACCCTCTCCTCCCCGGCAGCAGAGCCGCCCCTCCGGCTCCTTCCCCCCCTGCAAATTGTAACGCTGCCAGTGCATGGTTAACGTAGTTGCTAGGGGCTTGCTTTAATTGCACCCTGCCTGCTTAGCTGGGGGGGGGGGGCCCCGAGGGGGCTCTTGCTGTGTGCTGGGCGCGGGGGTCCCCGGGGGCTGCCGCGGGCCGGGGCTCACCTGATCCAGTCGGAGGCCTGCACGGCCAGCTGGCACATGGTCAGGCGGTGGCGGCTCGAGACGAGGCCCTGCGAGAGAGCGGAGAGGGCACGGTAGCGCGGGGGCCAGCCCTGCGCCCCGCCCGGCCCCCCCCGAGCCCGTTCCCCCCGCAGAAATCTCTTGCAGGCTTTCTCGAGGCGGAGGGCTGGACCCAGTGAAATGAGGGGGGCTCCGGGTGCCCGTCCCTGCCTGCGAGGGGCCGTTTGAGGTGTCCGCAGGGAGAGGGGTCCCTGCCTTGCCTGGACTTGGGCTACGTTTGGTCATTTCTTGCGGCTGTTTTCAGAAGATGAGGCACCTCTCCCCGACGTTGCATTTCAGGCTCTAAAAGGTGCTTTTGCAGGTGTGTGTCTGTATTGTGGCCATCCCTGGCATCGAATTTGGCTTTAAAAGCATGGGATTTAAGCAAGAAAGCCACAAAACCAAGCACCATGGCTTTGGAGAAGAACGCCTCTCTTTGCTCGCTAGCAATGTGGCTGCTTCTAGGGCCTCGCTGCAGGAGAAGAAACGGGATTAGAAGTGTTTTCATTCTCTCCTTCCTCCCGGAGGTTTCCCCACGGCGGCGGGAGAGAAGGGCTCGCTGCAGGGGCCACGGCAGGGCCGCGGGGACGAGCAGAGCCGCGCGGCGTCCGCCTCGGCTCGCCTCGGGCCTCGGAAAGGGCAGCGCGCGCGGGAGCGAAGGGGGCAACCCACCGTCTTGCCGTAGGAGTCGTGGACGGGCGAGACGATCCCGCCGATGACGATGAACCGCCCGGTCTTGTGCAGGTAGTCCCGGGCTCGCTCTGGGGGGGGAAGCACACAGAGAGGGGCGCAAAGCGGATCAGCGCGGCAGTCGGAGCCAGGCAGCCCCGGGCACCGGCTGCCGCAGACCGCCTGGGCCCAGCTCCCCGCAGCGGTTCGCCCTCGGCGCTGCGCGGCGGGGCACGACGTCCCCCGGGGCTGCTGGGGCAGGGCAGCGGGCCGTGCCAGCCGAGGAGCTCCGCGCGCGGTGCCCTGGGCTGACGGACTGGTGAAAAAACCGGCCTATAAAAGCATTTTGCAAACGAAACGTTTCAGCGGCGACGGCTGGGGTGCGGCTCTGCAGGGCAGAAACGCGGGCGTCCCCGTCCCGAATGGCGAGGGGCAGGAGCGGGGCCGGGCCCTCTCGGCAAAGAAGAGGGGAGAGCAGGGGGAAGGAGCATTTTGGGGCGCAGGAGGCAGCAGCGGGTGGGGAAGAGGAGGAGACGAAGGTGGCAACGCACGGCTGAGGTGGTCCCCCCTTCCCTGAGCCGCTCGGCTTTGCCAGGCTCCGGCGATTCTGCTCTCCGCCTCGGACGAGGGCCTGCTCGTCCCGTGCCAAGGCCTGGCCTCGGTGCCCTCAGGGACAACCGCCCGCCTCAGCGGCAAAGCAACGCCCTGCTCTGGGCTCCGCGCGCAGGGCGCGGGCACCCGGGCGGGGACGACCCCGGCGGCTCCGGGGAACGCCGGGCGGTGCCACGACGCCCGCGAGCGCCCCTGAGGCCGCCCCGCGCTGCCGCCTCCGAAGGGAGGCCCCGGCCTCGGGCGAGGAGCAGCGAGGCCCTGCGGTTTCCTCCCCCTTTGGCTGCTCCGGTCGCCGCCGACAGCCGGGCGGGAGCTGTCGTAGCAGCTGGAAAGCGGTCGCTGTCTCCCCAGGCCGCGAGTGTCGCTGCTGCCAGGGCCCCGTGGAGGCGAAGCGAGAGAAAATGCCCCGAATCAGCGCTTTCCGCCGCTGCCAGATGCGGAGGGCGCTCGGCGTCGGCGCGGGCGGAGAAGCTGGGTGCAGCTTGCGTCGCCGCGGAGGTCCACGTCAGGCTCACGCCAGAAGTTTCCCGGCTCTGAGCGCCGGCGGGGAGAGCTGCCCGCGTGTGACGGCTTCAGTGAGCACCACCAGCCCCCAAACGAGCGCGACGGCGGCAGCAGCCGCCAGATTTCGAGCCGCTCAGAGGCGCGGGGGGGTCACGACGATCGCTGGGCGTTTCAGGAGCCCGTAGCAAAGTTTTGGAGCGCGTCGGGTCACGGCGCAAGCTGCGGGGATGGCGCCGGGTTGTAGCAGAGCACGCTGCAAATTAAGGCAATCTCAGCGCTTTCTTTACAAGCTGCAGTTTTGAAGAGTTTGTCATCCCTGGTAAAACCTGAACGTCGGCACGAGCGGCAGGTTCGGAACGATATTTCGGGTAAACGCTTTGCCGCGTGCGTGAACGCGTGATGAAGCGCCGAAGGAAGCCGGTGCCTGGGCGAGCGCTTCCGTCCCGCAGCCTCGGCGGCGCGCGGCTGCCCCGGGCGAGCTGGCCGGGCCGCGGGGCCGAGCGCCTCTCCCCGCGGGGCCCCGGGCTGCCCAGGAGGAACCGCAGCCTGAGGCTCGCCCCAAAGGCTGCTTTGACCTCTTTGGCCACGCAGCCGAATCCCGGAGAGCTGGGAGCCAGGCCCTGCTTCGCTGTTCAGCATCCTGGGAAGGAAAAGGCCACCCTCGTCCCTCACCAGCCAGGGCAGCAGTAAATCCCGTCAGGTCTCCCGCTTGAGGCCAACGTGAGCTTTCCTTGGGGCATCCGTACCCCTCCGGCTGTCCGCCACAACCGTCCGTCTCCGCTGCCTCCCCTTGCTTGGCCCTGGGCCGCTTTGGGCTCTAGGTCTGATCCCAGACGGCTTTTAGCCCTGCACCGTGGTCGAGTGATGGCCGCAGGGCATGGGGGGGGAGCGGGCTACGGGCCAACGCTGCTGGGAGACCCTTCAGCCCTTCTTCTGCCATTGGGCCCAGCGGGCGAACGCAAGTCCCTCCAGGTTGCTCCCGCCACGGAGGGGACGTGCCCAGCTGGATTTTGCTCTTCCATGCTTTCACCACCACCGGCTCCGTGGTGCCAGCAGAAGAGGCCACCAGAAGAGGCCACCAGCAAACGGCCGTGGTGTGGGGACCGGCCTCCCCGGGGTCCCGACCCCCACCCTCGCTGCGAGGAGGGGGCTGAATTGCCTGCTGCTTTGCGTTTGGAGCCTGCCGACAGCCTAGCAGCCGGGTCTGGGGTGGAGGCGAGGGGCTGGGGCATGCACTGCCGTGGCCAGGGTCTTCCAGCCTGGCCGGGGCGCGGGAGCTGCACCGGGCAAGGGCTGAGCGGGGTGCCAGGAGGGGCGCAGCGCCGGCGGGAGGCTGTGCCTCTCGGAGGCAATTTTGGGAGCTGACTGTGATCTGAACAGCCGCTTCTACTGAACGGTACCTCGTGTCTCCAGCACAGCCCTGCCTTCCCTGGAGAAGGCCGTCCGTCGGAGGGTTTGGACTACCCGCTTCAGGATTTTTACAGACAGCAGTTTGTGCCTGCTACGTCTTAGACATGAAAACATTCAAGGACCCCTTTGACGTTACCTGCACCGTTTTTTGGGGCAGAGGTAAGGTTTCCAGCTCCAACGGGCCTCTGCTGCCCAGCTCTTGGGGGAGTAAATACCGCACTGCTCGAGGCTGCCGCAAGCACCCTCCCCTCCCCTGCCTCCAGCGAGCGCGAGGACAGGCGCGCGGGGATGGGGAGACGCCCCGCGAGGAGCATCGCCTTCAGCTCCAGCTCCTCGTGGCCCCCGAAAACGCCACGGTGCTGCGGAGGCGAGCAGGGTCCCCCAGCGCCCAGCTGCAGCTCGACCTGAACGGTCGAGATTTCTGGGTTTTTTTTTTCTTTTTCCCCCTTCTCTCCCTAAATACGGCTCCTGGGACTGCCATAAGCTGCATCTGCTACGAGTTTATTAGCAAACCAGCTCGTGCTGGCCCTGCCGGCTCCGGTTCGCAGCCGGCGGCCGGGTCAGAGCCCTGCCACCGAGGCACGGCGCCCGGGCGGACGGGAGGAAATGCTACCCGAGGGCATGTCAGGGCCGTGCCAGTGGTCCGCAGCGATGCCGTTACCAGCTCCTACACCCGCATCCTTCTCCGTCACTCACTGCTCTCTCCAGGTCTTTCCGCTAGTCCTGACACCCGCTATTAAATTTCATCCCGTTCCCGTTACTTCCACCGCAAGGTCACCCGGCCTGGCAGCCGTCTGACGCTCAGCCGTAGTGACAGCGCCCTTCAACGCCGTCTCATCAGCAAATTGCATTTGCATATTCCTCCTTTTAGCCCCGACGTTATTTATTCCTGTTTCCACTAGGCTCCTTCCGAAACTCGTCCCGGAGGGATCCGGCCGGCAGCCCCCCGCAACGGGTCCCCGACGCCGTTAGCCCCCCCGACTCGGGTCCTCGCCGGCCTCCCAGCTCCTCACCGCTCCCCAGCTCGGCTGGCGTAACGCGTGTCCCGTGCTGCGCAGCGTCGGCTGCTTTGCCGCGGGCTCGCTGGGTTGGCCGAGAGCCCGCGCCAGAGGCTGAGGGGGGATTTTCAACAGGCAACATCTGAGAGTAAAAACACCAGTGAAAATTCGTTCCGTCCCCGTGGGCTCCTCTGGGAAGGCTCACTTGTATTCTTCCAGAACAAAAAAGAAATGCAAATTTCTGTGCTTGCTGCTTTCCTGAGGACCCACCTGGAGAAATAAAGGGGGTTCATGTGCTGTCACCAGTTCTGGGGGGATAGCGCTTCTCCGCGCTTTCTCCACAGGCAGCTGGAGAGTCTCACTTTTTAACACGGCAGCAGCAGTGCCGTCTGTGAGCTCTTCGCCCGTCCCCACGGCTCCCGAAGCCTTTACGCTTGTACTAAACACCCAAACTACAAAACTACACCCAAATCCCGCCCTCGGGCTCCCGCGCTGCCTCGTGGTGCTGCCTGCTCCCCGGGGCCCGCTGCGCCTATCCGTGCGACACGGCCGCGTCCGGAGGAAGCGCAGGAGCCGCTCCGAAGGGGATTTCGCCCCGGTGCAAAGGCTCGGCGCCCGCGAGCGGCGCGGGGCGGCATCGGCCGCGGAGGAGGGACGGCAGCGCTGCGCGGGCCCCGTCTGCAAAACGCAGGTGGGGAAAATCGGCGGCGATGGGCGCGAGGGGCGAAGAGGGCACACGGGGCGGGGGGGGGGGGGGTGTTTCGCCGCATCTCTTTTGGCACTCGAGTTGCTGTGCTGATTTACGGTGACGGAGAATCGGCGATTCCCCCTAAATCTTCTCCCCGGCTTTCTGCCCAGCGCTTCTGCCCTGCGCGGGCCAGCTCCCGGAGACACAAAAATGGGGTTAAATAGTTGGATCTGTGCAGCAGGGCAAGGACTAAAACTTGGTTGCCCAAATGTATTGCCATACGTAATATACCCATAAATTGGGTATGGAAAACCCCATGGTGGAGCACCCACGAAAGCTGGCGATCCCCTTGGGGCGCTCAGGACGCGCTGGGGCAGCCCCTAAGCCACAAAGCCTAAAAACCTGCTCTGAACCCGCTGCAGCGATTTCCAGTGGGCAAAACCTTGGCGGAAAGGCGCTTTGGCCCCATTTTACAGCTCGGCAGCTGGGGCGGCGGGAGGGACGCGGTGGCTTCCCAGCGATCGCACTGCCCGTCCTTACCGGGGACCAGTAAAGGTCCCTAGAAACCCTGCTCGATGCATTTGCCAAAACGCATTGGCAGGGCAACGGGAAGAAACAAACTCGCCGTTTTCGTGCGCGCGCAGTGAGGTGCTAGGTCTAAGCAGCCGTCCGCAGTGCTGCTTGTTTTCGCGCATCGTTATGCGGGCCGCACGCGAGCAGAAAATCAGCCCAATTGGCAACGTTTCCAGTCATCCCTGTCTCTCCACGTAAGCCCTGGGTAGTGGGTCAGAGAGAAGCAGGAATTAAAGTGCAAAACTTCTGCTTAATGGGGAGTTTTGAGATTTAATCCTTTTTTTCCTGATAAACTCTGTATTTTTATGCTTTTTCTTTTAAAAGGAGCTACCTTCAGCTGTTGGGTTCCCTTTATAGAGCCGCCGTAATGGCCCAGAAAGCCAAAGGTACGCTTTAAAAAATCATCCTTTTTTTTTCCCTCTATTCTGCTCTTTTATTTTATAAGAGGAACCGTAGGGCACCGGCGGCTGCTTTTCCCTCCCGAATGCTGCGGGTTTGCCGTTACTGGCGTTAAGGACTTGCCCATCGGCGCCTCGAAAGCCGCGGAGGCGGCGGGCTCGGCTCCTTGCCGCTGCCGGCGGGTGAGCAGGGCAGCCCCCTCCGGCCCGTCGACGGAGGTGAGAGCATAGCCAAAAAAGACAACTGCAATTTTTAGGCCGGGTTGCCACCAAATAAGGGCAAAATGCAGGCTCTGATTTTGAGAAAGGCCAAAACGGCGCCTCGGCTGGGAAGCGGGACATGTAGCTGCTTTACGTGTGCTGGGCAGCTGCGGTGGATGAGCCAGCGTCTATGCTTATATTGCAATGCAGTTTTTAAAATACAAAAAAAAGGGAAATTCCCTGACAACTGTCAAGTTTTAAATTAACTCATCCTCTCATTATTTCCTACTTTGCCCCAACTTGATTTTCGTTGCCAAAAGAAGATCAGAAATGCTAATCTGTTATCTCTAAGCCTCCTCGTTCACGTATAGTGTCTTTATAAATGGACTAATATATCATTAACTGTTGAGGAAAGCTGAACTGCTTGTACACAAGCTGTGCTCCATGCCTGCAAAGGAGCCTAATGGTTTAGTTTGCCTTGGGTTTGTGATGGCAAAAGCCAGTCATTTCTCAAGGCTTGATGTCTGTCTGCGCTTTAAATAGCCCAGAACTGAGTCTGTACCCTCGAGGGATTTGTTTCCCAACTGCGCCAAATTTTCTGAATTTCAGATCTCAAGATAGTTCAGCGCTGAGTCCCCACCCACGGCCCCAGCCGGCTTCAGAAAAATACCCTTTTCTCCAGCAAACTGCTCTGCCTCGCCTATGAGCACATACAAGCGGCGCATCGGCAGCGTACAGACACCCAAGAAAGCCCTTACGCTTCTTTTAACCGCAGCCAGGGAAAGTATTGGCCTATTTAAACAGCAAGCCTAAGAGCTTCGGGAGGACAAAGCCAAGCAGCTGCCAATGTGCAGCTGCCCTTGCAGCGCTGGCGGAGCGGCGTGCCGCTGCGCGGACCCGGGCGCTGCTGCTTAATGCCTCGCCCTAAAAATTGGTCGTTTGCTTTCCAAACTGCACGTCACTCTTTAGAGAAACCGATAAAAATTACGTTGCTCTTAATACGGAGACGTAAAAGTCAGAGTCTGCACTTCCAAGAGCTTGCAGACTACCTCCGAAATGCCAAACGGAGAACGTAAATATACATGGGACAAAAGATATTTATTGGCTAGTAAAGCTAGGCAAGATTCCCAGCCAGCGTCTAAGCCAGACCTTCAAAGCGGCCTCGCTGAAGCCGGGTGCGCGCGGCGCCTGCCCAACGCGGCAAGTCGCGGTCCCGGTCCGGGGCACCGGGTGCATCTGCTCCACGTCGCTGCAGTTGAGGCTTCCTCCTTTCCAGAGCTGGCCCGGGCTGAGCTGCTCCTCAGCGGAGGAATTAACAAGGCTACAGGCAACCTCGGCCAAGCCTGTCCGAACGCGTTAGTTTATCGAGCTCTGCGTGTCGCCCTGTGTACGTGGCGAGACAGAACTGCTTTCTAAGAGGCGCCGGGGCTGGCGGCGGTTGGCTTCCCTCGGTCGGGGCTGCGGGTGCCTCCCGGCGCGTGCGGGAGCCGTCGCGCGTCTCCCACCGCAGCGGGAATGCGGGAGGACCCAGCGACTCGAAAACCAGCACGCCGCTCCTCCCGCGCCCGAGGTGGGGAAACACCTCCCAGGCCGGTTCGTCTTTGCGATCCGAAGTTTGACTCGTTTCCCAGCGGCAGCTCATCCATTTTGGTGCTTTCTGCCATTGTGCGGCGTTGGGTTAATTATACGTCTCACCGTCTCCTTAGTCCTTCATCGAAGATAGCGGAATAGCTTTGCTTTCCTCTTCTCATCTTTTTTCCTTACAGTCAGCTGTCTGTTCACATCCCAGCCTTATTTCCCTGCTTACGAAAAGATTTTTGCCTGGAAAAAACCCCCACATTTTGACTGGAAAGCCACTGGTCTTGGTGGGCCAAGTCCCACTTCTCTGCCGGTTTGTCCCGTTTCTTGCCCGTTGCTGCATTCTCGGCCGGGCTGTGGGTTTGCCAAGCTGTTCTTGCAGGGCTTCGCTCGCTTCGTGCCGGCTTGCCAGAGCTAGACTGCCCAAAACAAAATGGTTTTTTACTGAGGAAACTATGTGCAGCTGGAGCCACAGCTCCAGCCCTGCTGCCAGCGCGGCGGCCCTCCCAAGTCCCCGCGCTCCCTTCCTTTTTTTTTTTTTTTTTTTTCCCCAGCGTAAATTGTTCTTAATGCTCCAGACGGTCTTGCAGCATTTTTAAACAGCGCTGACATAAATAACCACCCGCCCCAGCCCCTGCCAAGGCGTGCATTAGCGTGGTGGAAGGGCTCCGTGCAGCGGGGAGCTTCCTGCTGCAGCTCCCGCGCGGCCCCGCTCGCGGCGGCCACCGGCCGAATTTAGCCCCGGCGCCTCGGGAGGCGAGCGAGGCTTTGGGGCGTCCCGTAGGGAGCCTAGTCGATCCCACCCCAAAGGACAAGCTGCCCTTCAGCAAAGCTCGCGGGTCGGTGGCCGGTTAGGCAATCCAGAGGTTTTAACTCAAACTGGTGGATGGTGGCCGGAGCCGTGGAGATGCCACGCGGAAGGAGGAGACCCCAGGTACGGCTCGCGCTCCGTCTTCTTGACTTGCAAGGAAAATCTCACCCACCCTATTGCTCCCGCTCAGCTTTCCTTTCCCCCGCTGCCAATGGGCACTTTACGTATTTTTGGCGCTCCGGATTTCCTGCGAGATCGCGGCGAGGAAAGGCTAATCGCAGGATAGGCTCCATGATTATTTCACCCAGGGTGCAGCAAAAAGGGTGTCCTGCTCCCCACCCCAGTAGGAAATCACTGCTTCTTTAAAGGATGTTTCGTGCTGGCAGTTCTCACTGAGTGTATTTAACCGGCAGCACTTCAGCTCCTCTGGCACTGCTCCATCGCCCAAACTGCCGTTAATGAAATCAAGCGTGTCTTGTGTCTAATTTTTCAAGGTGTGATTTCACATATTTGCTTTGCCTTTGTACCTGATTCACCTGCACCCCTAACACTTCCCTTTTCCTTTATTTTCTTTTATTCATTTTTTTTTACAAAGCTCTCGGCTTCGTGATCAGCTCCTAGTTGAGTTTTCCCCGGCTCTCGGGTCACGTTGCTCCGAGCTTTGCAGCTAGCTAGCAGCTCTTTCGGGGCCTAGATGTCGCTTCCTACCTCGGGCCTGACTTGGGCAAAGAGCCAAGAGTTATTCTCAGTCTAACTGAGTGGCAGATATATAGAGATATAGATAGATAGATGTCTATCTCAGAATGCCAAATCGGAGAGGTGCTCATGGCTACGGTGGTGCTAGCGCGTTGACTCAGGTTGAGTCTTCAGGCTGACCTCACGTGAAAGGAAATTCCCCGGAGCAGTGGTTTGCAGGATTTTTTGGCGGTTTGCAGGTGTTTTGGAGGCTGGAAGGCCCCAGCCCCCCTGCCTGGGTGGCTCGCAGCGCCGGGCACCGTTGGGGCTCCTCAGCCCATCTCACCCGCGTGCGGAGGGAGGGCGGCCCCGGCCAAGCTGCCGGGCCTCTGGAGGCCCAACGTCCTCGCTGCGTCAGTGCCTCTCGGAGGCTCTCGTTCGGATTCCCCGAGGAGTTTTGGTTGGAAGAAATAGTCCATAAAACCTCCCCGTAAGGCTTAATAATGTTCCTCTCCAAGCTAATTGCTCTGCTACGCCTTTTCTCCCCGTTAGGCCGCAGATGCATCCAGCCCTCGTGCAAATAAGAAGCTTGGAAGGGGCTTTCGAGCTAAGTGGCTCGAGTCGTTCCCGCACGTTCGGTTTAATGGCTCTTCATAGCCGCAAAGCAGAAATGGCCAACAAATACCCTGAAGCTGGTGGCAGAGGATGAGGCTATGGAAAGCTCCAGGGAAATGCTGTGAGAGGCCCTGAATTTCCTGGCTGCGAACAGCCCCGCGTCCCTGCTGGAGCCCGGCCCCAGCTGGGAGACGTGCCGGAGCGATGACTAACCGGAGCCACGCTCTCACCAGCTGCTGACCACCGATGGCTCCGCCACGGAAAAATGAAATTAAATGCTTTTTTTAAAAAAAAAAGGCTGGAGGCTGAGTCAGTTCACAGAGAGCTGACCTAGGAATAGCAGCGCATCTGCAAGAGACCCAGAAAACGGTGTCAGGGCAGAGGCCCCGCGCAGTGCTGGCCTGCCCCGGCTCACGGCGAAGCGGTCTCGTTTTGCCGTTGCCCCACAGACGAGGTGGCAGCAATCCCAGCTCCGATGGCTGCTCCTGGCCCGTTTCCCACGCTCGGGAGTTTGGGAGGCAGCAGCTGGGGGGGAGCGCCGCGATGCCGCACGGAAATGCTCTCGTTGGTGCGCCGCGCAGCCAGGCAGGCAAGGCCATTCCACGCGGAAACAGCAGCCGCGATGGATCGCGTGGGGTTAATCCTGTCGCCTAGGGATTGCAACATGTCTCCATGCGTTTTTTAGACATTAGCAGATCCCCAGCTGGTGTGAACCGGTGTAAACGTGCTGCCCGCAGTAGAGCTACGCCGATGCACACTGAGAATCCGGCCCGGAGTCTATATTAGATGGCTGTATCCAGCCTCGATTACGCTCTAAATATCCGTGACAAACCGACGTAGTCCGACTGGGCCGGCTCAGCAGCAAACGGCACGTAGTTTCCCCATCCCGCCTCGCCAACGCTCTCGTTTCGCTTGCGCCAGGACCGCACGGGCACGGCGGAAACAGGGCAGGCGCCTCGCTGCTTGTCCCCGGAGAGGTCCCCGTGCCCGCCTCCGCCAGTCGCGGCCTCCCCAGTCCGTGTCAGTGCGTTCCTTAAAAAAAAAAAAACGGGGAGAAAAAGAACGGGACAACGTCTCTCGCTCGCTTTGTGCCGCCCGCGTTTCCCCTTGCAAGCGCTCCGTTTGCTTCCCTGTCGGAGCCGCGGCAGCGCATCAAAGGGAGCGTTTTGTCGGCCCTGGCGGGCGCGATGTTGCTCGTGCGGGTTGACGCGCCGCGGTGGCAGCGCGGTGGCACGGGCACACGCCGCGGGAAGGCTCCGGGAGGCCGCCGGGGCCGGAGGCTGCTCGGTCGAAGCGCGATGAGGGACGTGCCGCGTTTCGGGAGGTTGCGCTGCTGTGGAGGCGACGCAATGTCTCCCGGCCCGTCGTGAGCCCTGCTAAATATTGGAGCACTGATGAATATTTTAAAGGGCTCTTTGAGCTGCTATTGATGGGGTGTAAGCTGGGGCTTGGGAAAACTCCCCCTCCCTGTAGGTCATAAAGGAGACGCGATGAGCTGCAGCTAGCGATAAAGGCCTGCGAAAAAAGAGACTCGGCGGGGGAAACGTGACAAAAACCCCCAAGGGACAAGGGGCTGCTGCAACTTCGGATGGCTAAAAACGCACGCGATAACGACAGTCTGTCCCGGCGCTGCCCGGGCGCGATCCGTGCCGTGCCGCTGCGCCAGGGCGGCGTGGCCGAACCCGCGGGAGCACCCGGCGCCGGCTGCCCGCCCCGCGCTCCCGCTCCCCGCCTGCCTCTACCCGTCGGTCGCTCGAGCTCGGCACGCGCTCGGCTCGCCGAGGGGTTTGTGTTGGAGCGAACCGAGAAGCGTTGCCCCGCCGTTCAGCTCGCGCGGGTCCCTAGCTGTGTGCCAGCAAGCGAGCGCCTCGTTAAGCTGCTTTGCAGTCTGGTCGTCGCAGCAGCTAAGAAAACCCAATTCGGGAAATTCAGGATATTAACACAATGCAACAGAAACAAAGAGCCTCAGCTGCTGCCTCTTCCTCCCTCTGCGCTTGCAAAACTCTGCGCTTTTATCCCGAAAGCCTATTTACAGGATGTACCGGACCTCAGGGCCGCTCTTCTCCAAGGGCTGCTTTGCATAAGCAACGAGCGGCCTGCCGGGGTTTTTAGTCGCTCGAATTTTCTGAAGAAGCAACGCGACGGAGAGTTTTATCTTTGATGGCGGGGTCTTTTGCATCGCTTTAGATTGGAAATATTTTTCTCCCATCCGTAGACTGGGACAGAAATTCTCCTCAATAACGGACGCATGTAGGATATAGGTGAAATCCAACTCGAATCAGACAGAAAGGCGAGGGCAGGAAGGGAAGACTGCGGTGATTTGCTGAATTTCAGGAATTTGGAGTCACCCCGTCTGTAAGCTGTGTGGTCCCGCGTGTTGTCCAAGAATCGGCATTGGTTTTAAATGAAGTGGATGGGAGCATCCGCGGTTTAAAGCACCTAAGTTCCTGAGGCTCCTTAAGCGAAGGCCGTATCTGAACAACATTAGGCAAACTCGATCCGTCTGCGTGGACAGGACCGAAGCAACCCATTGCTCACCGCACCAACACACAGGAGGTGAGAAAGTCTGGGCACACATAGGCATTACAGACTGGATTAACATCACCTACTGCTTATTAAAAGCTCAACGGTGCCACAAAAAAAAAAAAAAAGGTCATTAAAAAAAGCCAGATGCCTCTGAGAGTGAGGTGAGAGCATCCCCGTCCTTTCCCTGAGTTGTGCCCAAATCGCTCTCTGGATATCTGCCAGGTCCTGCAAGGCTGGGGCCGCCGCCAGCCCCGAACATCCCGGTGCCCCCGGCTTCCCGGCAGCTGCAGCGCACGGGTCGGGTCCAACAGGCGACCCGAGGCCCTAAAACCGAAGCCGTGGCGGAGCTGCTGTGAGGGCTGCACAGAAATACAGCAGCAAAACTGCGGTCGGTGGGAAACGCCGTTTCCCTGAGGCCAGAACTTTGCCTGGGAAAGGGCTGGTTGTGACGTATTTCACCAGTTTTAAAAAGCCAAGGAAAAAATGTCTGAATTGCCGAACAGGGGCAGTTGCAGAATGACCTTTCGTTCTGCGTGTTAAGAAAAATAAATAACCAAAAAGAAAACAGAAGAAAGATCAATATTGAAACACCGCATTTAGACCGACCTGACGCCACCGAATCCCTCACGTTTCCGTGTGCAGAACTCGTCAGAGCAGCCCTCCGAAGCGCACGTAGCCGTGGGACGGGACGGGGCGGGACGGGACAGGATGGGATGGGACGGGATGGACCCTTCCCCGCGCAGAGCTACGGAGAAACGCGCTCAGCAAAACCTCCTTCCCGAGCGCCGGCAGTTCGTTCCCTCCCTCTCGAACAACGAAGCCCCGGGCAAGGTGACCACGCAAACCTCAGAGCCTCTGACCTTGCACCGCGACACCTTCAAGCCTGGCGTCGTGCCCGAAACTACCGTCGGAGTGAACTGTGTTTTCCCACTCTCTTCGGTTTAAAATGCACCTTGTACCTTAGGGGCAGGGCTGCCCTTTGGCCTGGCTGCCCTGCAGCAGGAGGACGCGGCTGCGCTGGGGCCCCGGGCCGGGGCCAGGCGGGGAGAGGGTCGAGTTGCCCGAGGAAGCGCAGGCTCATGGCTGGGCGAGCGCCAGCGCGGGCTGCGCCGCCTTAGCAGAGCTGCGCGGACGGGATTTTGCGTTTGACATTGGGTTTCGTCCCTTGGGCGGCATTGCTCGACGAGGCAGCAGGCCTCGCAGGAGGCTGGGACGGAGGTGAAGACCCTTTGGCCGGCAAATCCCAGGGGCGCGGGGCCAGCTGGGGCGCTCGGCTTCGTCCCGCGACGGCCCCCCCGCGCCGCGTCCCCCGACACCAGCACCGGGCTGAGCCCGTCTGGCGCCGCCTCCCTGGTTTCTGCGTGTACCCCCGCTCGCCCCAGCATCGGCGCGAAACGGGAGCGAGTTCATCCGAGTACTGTAAAACCACCTCTGCCCTCTTGTTTCCCCCTCCCTTCCCCCCCCCACATCAACATCCCAAACCTGAGCTCCCGAGAGCCGTATAAACACAGAAGGCACAACTCAGCGTTCGGACTCGGAACAAGCGCACGTCGTGGAGCCCGTCTGATGCCACAGACAACCGGGAGAGTGTTCTCAGGGCTGTGCGGATGCTGGCTCGACCCCTTGATGTGGGTGGCTGTATCGCACATTATCCCACCTGCATTCCTATAATGTATTTTCCTATATTAATTAATATTTTATATATATTATACATACACAGAGACATGAATCAGACTCCTTTGGCGAGCATTAGTGCCCCAGGCTTGTCGTGAGCGGCGGATGGAGTGAGCGGGACTCCACACGGCTGCAAGGGTCCGCAGGGGGAGTCTGGGGTCTGGGCTTGCAACAAATCCCGGCTTTCTGGAAACCCGAGAGCAATCCTGACGCTGAGTCTTAATTTCACATGAGCGGTGAAAAAAAAACCAACCCAGCCAAAACCTTCCATCCATTAGGAGGGACTTCCACATCATCATCTAGCTCGAGTCACACGAAGCTGCTAGGGGTGTAGGTCAGGATCCGGCCTGAATAAAATACGACGAGATCCAAACTGAGAAAAACGACTGCTGGCATACAGCGGTACGTCGGTGACGGCATACGAGTGCAACTACCCTGGGCTTCCTCTTTTGCTTAGCGAGTGTCATGTGTTAAACTGATGAATGGTATCTCTTTATATTAAAGCAAAAATTCCTCCTATCAGGCTTATTAAGCCCACATATTTGTCAGAGAGATAAAGACAGTTCTCTGCACACGTTCAACGGTTTGAAATACTGTATTTACAGGAAAGAGCCCGGTTTTGACTGGTCTCATAGAGCCCAGAGCTGAAGCAATATCACCCATTTTGGACCGGATTCTCCTGTCCCCACAGGGTTAGTCCTTTAGACTTTGGGGTGGGGTGAGCAGGGGGCTTCCTTAAATAAAAATGAACAGGGATTTAAAAGCTGAATTCTGTATCCTTTCCTTGCAGAAGAATCATTTGTCCCTATCAGCTATCTCAAGATTTACATCTTCCAGGATCTCTGCAGGATATATGGGTAGATAATTTCTGCCTCAGGCCATCCTCTTTAAGCTAAAACACGATTTTCTGACATCTGAGTCTTGATTTAAAGTCCTCAGGTGATGGGGAATCCAGCAGGTACCCAAATATGTTGTTTTCCTAGTTAATTAGCTTCACTCAGAAACACAGAGCCCCTTCCTAGCCTGAAGCTGCGTGGGATCCCGATCTGCTGGGATCTCCTTCCCCCCTCCTCTACGGGATAAAGGAGCCACCTTCTCTCACGCATCCCTCCCCCACGCAGACACTCGTAGGCCATGACCAAGTCGTTACGAACATCTTTGGTGGATCCAGACTAAGCTTCCTTGGCCTCTCGCTGTAAAAGCCTGGTTTCCGGAGCTAATGTAATTCTTGTTCCTGTTATTCCAGGCAGGGTTTTGCTAATGCTGGGTATAAAAATAATGCAACCTTTCTCCTTCCACCTGATGTTGCCTGCTCGCGCACAAAGGATTGCATTTGCCACTTTATTTACAGCGTCACACCGGGGGCTGGTATTTGGTGGGCCACACACCATTGCTCCTCAGCCCTCTCCCCAGACGCTGCTCTGCAGAAGACATTTCCCTGTCTGCTGCGTGCGACATGCCTGCTTTGCTGCTGGACGTGATTTCTCATCTGACTGACTGAACGAGACCTTTTTAACCAAACAAGCCAAGGAGCCGGTACAACTGACTGGTTACCAACACTAACTGCTGGTCTACCCACTTTGGGGTCGTTGGCACGTTTTACCAGCAGTGATTCTGTATTTCCTTCCAGGTCATCGATAAAGGTACTGAACAGCACCGAGCCAAAACCAAACCTCGTCGAGAGTCCACCGAAAACACCCACTGCATAGCAAAACCTCACTGATCATTATTTCCTAAAATATGTGTTGTTACTGGGTTTTAGCCCACTGAATAAGGGCTGCATCGATTTTTTTAGAGTGCTACTTTTCTTAATCAGAATGTCTGTAAATAACGTGGATTATAAGAATCTGTTTTATCAATAGTTACCTCCATCAACCAGGCCTGTAATTTCATTTAATTACTTTTTGATTTTTAAATAATTCCTCTCATTCCTTTTTGCTCACAACTGCTTTTAGCTTAGGAAATAGGATTTTTTTGGCACTTCAAGTATATGGTTGTCCAGAACTACATTTTGCTTGCTCTCATGAGAGGAAATTGCAATGTGATCATCTGCAGCTAGAAAACCATCGTTTTTCAGCCAGGTGACCAACTCATTACGAGCAATGAGAATAAGGTCTGACACAGAAATACCTCACACCGATAGCAATTATTTTTTTGCATTTAGGAACTTATCTACAACTTCTAGAAATCCCAGGGAGGCTACTCCAGCTGTAGCACGAGACCTTCCGCATCCGCTCCCCAGGCTGACATTTCCCACCAGACTCACGGACAGTTCCTCGCGCTGCACCTCGGAGGAGACGCTACAGGAGCCGGCCCTTCTCCTGCCATTTTATTTGGCCGTCTGTAGCAGACGCTTTGCCCCCGCGGGACCCCGGCGGGTGAGCTGTTGTTCGTATGCGGATCTCGAGGCACGTCGAAGCTGACGCCAACCATCAGCATTTACGACGTGTCAGCGGCGCGCCGGCCGCCGGCCTCGCCCGAGCGGGCCCCGGGCAGCGCTTTTAGCCTCCCGGTCGCTCAGACCGCCGCCGCGGCGCCCGGTGGCACCGGTCCCCTCGGGCGAGCGTGTCCCCATCCCTTCGGTAGGGTCGGCAAGGCGCGGGGGGCGCTGCCCCTTCCGCGGGCCCCCGCCGCCTTCAGCGCGGAGCTGCGGAGGCCGCGCAGCCTGCGGGGGCGCCCGCGGGGCCGCGCCGCCGCCCGCCGCCGCGCTTCAGCACCGCGGACAGCGGCGGCCCCGCGGCGCTGCGGCAGCCGGGGCCGGGGATGGGGATGGGGCCGGGGATGGGGATGGGGCCGGGGATGGGGCCGGGGATGGGGCCGGGGCCGGGGCCGGGGATGGGGATGGGGCCGGGGATGGGGCCGGGGCCGGGGATGGGGCCGGGGATGGGGCCGGGGATCGGGCCGGGGATGGGGCCGGGGATGGGGATGGGGCCGGGGCCGGGGATGGGGCCGGGGATGGGGCCGGGGCCGGGGATGGGGATGGGGCCGGGGATGGGGATGGGGATGGGGCCGGGGCCGGGGATGGGGCCGGGGATGGGGCCGGGGCCGCCCCGGGACCCCCCCGCGTCCCGGCCCGGCCCCGCTCCGCCCCGCCGGCCCCCGCCCCGGCCCCATCCCCGGCCCCATCCCCGGCCCCGGGGCGGCGGGCACTCACCGAACATCTGGATGTGGCCCTTGGTGATGGGGTTGAAGCTGCCGCAGGCCAGCAGGATAACGTGCGTCTTGGTGGTCTCCGTCATGGTGCCGCCCGGCCCCGGCCCCGGCCCCGGCCCCGGCCGCTTTTTGTGTCTCGGTGCGGCTGCGGCGGGAGCGAGCGAGCGCGGGAGGCGGCGCCGCGGCGGCGGGAGCGCGGCCCGAGCCGCCCCGCCCCGCCCCGCCCCGCCCGGGAGCGCGCCGGCGCCTGCAGCCACGCACCACGGGGGCCCGCACCGCCCCCCCCGCCCCCAGGCACCCCGGGCGCTGGGTGCCGGCCCCGCTCCCCCCCCCCCCCGGGGCTGCCCGGCCCTGGCGCGGCCGCCCAGCCTGCCCCGCCGCCCGCCCCGCGGCAGGCGCCGAGCTGTGCGGGTTGGCAGAGCTTCGCCCGCAGCGCCGTCCCCAGGAGCCCGCAGAACCCGCGACACCGGGCGCCTGGACGCTGCGGCGGTGCGGGGGTCCCCGCCGGGCAGCGGGGGAGGCGAGGCGAGGCGAGGCGAGGCGAGGCGAGGCGAGGCGAGGCGAGGCGAGCAGCGGCCCCGCTCGCGGCCCTGCCCGCGGTGGGTACGCGCGCCGGCTCCGCAGGGCCCCTGGTCCGGGCGAGGAAAATGGTAACAAATAAACAAACAAACGTCAAGTCAGGAAAGGCATGACACGGTTTCGTGTCTTCTCCAAAGTGGTGATACACCTTCCTGCTAGCTATGCGAGGACGTTTGATGTTTCAGAACATGGGATGAGATTTGGGGGGCTGCAGTAGGGTTTTTCTGTGCCGTTGCTCCTAGCTAACACCCAGGGTAGAGACTCGCTGCTCTAGGAGAAGTTGCGGCTCTGCAGTTTGATACTAGCACAACGTTTGGTCTAACCCTGCCTTTAAATCCAGGCTTTAATTATCATTTATAAGCCTCAGGATGACATGAGAAAAAGAGGACATGCTTTAAGCCTCTCTATTACCTAAAGTAGCATGTAGAGGTGGCGATTATTAAAGTCTTCCCCAGCTCCCAAGGCCAGCAGAGCATCGCGGCCGAGGCCGTTGGCCACGTGCGGGAGTGGGGCCGCGCAGGCACCCCTGGGGGTCATGGCCATGCGTCTGGCTTGGCTCGGTCACCAGGTGCCAGCGAGGCAGCGGCAGCCCCTCCCCGGAGCTGCTCACGCATTAATAGCACGTGTCACGGTTGCCACGTTTGCCCTGATCCCACGAGCTGGGGCCTGCGAGTGGGGGGTCCACTTGGGAGGAGCAGCTGGCGAGACTGAAGTCTGCGTAGCTCTTGTACGGGATCACGGGAATAACACAGGGAGTGTGTAGGAGGAGCAGGGGATATGGGCAGCAGAGAGGAGGGTGCCAGGAGCTGAGTCAGGGCCCCAGAAGATAGCGATGAGGGACGTGCAGCCGAGGGCCAGGTCTCTGACTCTCCCAGGAGGGGAGAGCCGTGCGCTAAGATGCCTTCATGAAAAATCCTCTAAAACACAGGGAGCACAAGGTTCCCGAAAGATTACACATTGGGTTTGCAGAGGTACAGCACTACTTCCCTCGCTGATCCCTTTTGCTTTCCCAGAAACCATACACCAAGACATCCGTCAAGGCATCACCTGAAGATATGTGAGGGCACCCCCCAGACATACATGAAGGCATTACCCAGAGACACATGAGGCCGTCACCAGAGATACGTGAGGCCATCACCAGAGATACGTGAGGGCATCACCCGGAGGTATGTGAGGGCATCACCCAGACATTCGTGAGGGTATCACCCAGGGCTTGCGCAGTCCCTGGCTGGTGAGATGGTTACACCATGCATGCAGGCACTGTGCTCCTTGGGAAACCAGGGACTGGGCTCCACCTCCTGCTCTTGCTGTGCCAGAGCTGAAGAGCTTAAAGTCTGGTCTGCCATCAATTGGCAAGGCTGGAAAACTGTGAATAATCCGACACTTGTCTCTCTGGTGGTAGCCCTGGCCCCAGCGCTGCAGGGCTGGGAAGCTTCGGTGGTGCTGCAGAGTGTGCAGAGGCTCTCCCAGAGGCTGCTTCTTTCCGGCACCGCATCCCGTGTCAGCACGGCCCCACGGCGGTGGCTGCCGTTTCTCACTGGGCACCCCGGGATCTCACTCCTTGGCTTGCTCTCCTTCCCCCCAGGACGCTGCAGGTCACTGGGGCCCTCCCACGTGCCCTACATACACTGCGGCAAGAGGCAGCACAGGCCTTGCCTTGATCACACGTGTGTGCCGCCTGGTCCTCTGCGCGTGTGTGTGTGTGTGTGTGTGCGTGTGTGTGTGTGTGTGTGTGTGTGTGTGTGTGTGTCTCCTCTCTGTTTTCACAAAACTTGTTCACCAGTTTTGGTACAGAGTGGCCAACAGGTTCAAAAGCTACCTGTGAAGACTAGTACCCAGCCCGAGGGACAGAAAGCGTGACTGCATTAACTTCTTTTCGGTAGGAAATCAGGCGAAGAAATGGCATATAGACCCCCTTGTGCTCAAAAAAATGCAGTGCTGGTAATCTTTTCTGCACTGGAGCACTGATGAAAGGTTGGGAACTTGCTTTAGTGTTTTCTCCCCAAAACTGATTTAATAACACATTGATTTTTTCTTCCTTTAACAGGAACACTGATCTCTAGCCGGGGCAGCAAGCGTTGCTCCCTCCAGCCCCTGCAGCCCTTGTCGTACGGGCGTGTAGCCGTGCAGCTTCCAACCACGGAGCCGGGACCCTGCAGAGGTGCAGCTCAGCTCATCGCAGGCAAGGCGGGGAGCCCGAGCCGAGCCACGTGCTGGCCGCGTGAAGGGCATGGAGGCAGGAGGAGCACGTGTTAGCGGAGACGGCAACGAAAGGAGAAGCCGGAGCTAGTGAAGCATGGGATACTGCCAGTTTTCTTGAGTGCTACGTTCATTTTTCAGCTACGTATGTCTTGGACACTCTGTCGCAGAAAGCATTGCTGTTGTGGAGGGTCCGAGTGAGAAGAGCTTGTGTTAGTTTTAAGGCTTATCGGTGTGATGACAGCAAGAGTTCCCATAGCTGAGCAAAAGCCCTGTTTTAGCTGCAGCTGGCTTTGACTGCCTCTTCCACCCTGGCAGGAAAGGCAGATGCTGATGTGAAGGCTGGAGACATGTAGCGATGCTGCTTTGTGTTAAGAGACCTGATATGAAATATGGGATTGTGCCCCTTACTAAGAGACCCCTTCACTGACTCCTTCTAAAGAAAAGAGACTGAAGTTCAGATGAGACACCTGAAAAATACTTTTTGGCCTAATTTTGCATGGGAAACACTCATGCAGGGGAGGGTGTTTTCCCTGTAGCTTTCCATAGGTTGGGTACCTGCAACCGTAGGAGCATCAGGTGCCACCACTGCAGGACCAAGTAGAGATGGAGAGACCCAAGTGGTGCCGAGGGAGATGAAGCAGGTTTTCGTGCTGGAATGACACGTGCGAGGATCAGCGCAATGGATCAGCGCGATGGATCAGCGAGTCCCAGGCATGACCCGCGGGGACAGGCACCGAAAAGCTCATGGGTGCAAATTTCACACCTGTGAACAAAACCACAGGGCTGCAAGGAAGGAGGGACAGCCCCAGCTGCAGGGACCAGCCGTGCGGGTCCGGTGGGCGAGCACTCACCAAAGCACCACCCCGGCTCCCTGCCGGCCGAGCCGCGACCGTCTGTGCTGCGCGAGTGCCCAGGGACTCCAGGTGATCTGGGGCTTGTGGCAGCGCTGGCAGATTGCTACCCTGAGACTTCCAGTTGGGCGAGAAGTGAAGTGAGGCCCGAAGCAGCACCCGTGATGCACAGCAAGGGCATTTCCGCACGCGGCTCCGTCCTGCCCTTCCCCGTCCCCGCAGCCAGGCCTGGTGAGCGCGTGGGGCTGCAGCGGGAGGCCAGGCCCGGGCTGGCGCGTGCCGCGGACAGCGTTGGGTCCTCCCTGTGCCTCCTCGCCGTTGTTCCCGTTGGGCTCGGTCGGAGGAAGGGAAACCTCTTGGCTTCAAGGTTTTGACCTGACAGCTCTGCGGTCTCTTTAGAGGAACCCAAATGGAGATGGTTGCAGGAAAGGGCAACTCCCGTCGGGGCGGGAGGGCAGGCGAGCCGGGAGCTGGCTGAAACCTGTCTCCAGGGCGAAGGGTGGAGGCCGCCTGAGGAGGCTCCTCACGTCCTCTCCCTCCCGGCTCCTCTCCCTCAGGCTGATCTCAGCTGGTCCCAGCAGCCAGGCCAGCCCCGAGCACTGGCATCGCTCGCTGGCCCCCTCCTCCCCTTCCCCTCCCCTCCCTTCCCCCTCGCTGCCGCTGGCACTAGCAGCCGGAAAACGGTGATCTGGTCCTTTTGCCCGGTTACCCCGCTGCCGCCCGCTTGCTGGGCCCAGCCCAAGAAGTTGGAGGGGCTTAAACCAGTCGTGAAAAGTCCCCCCCGCACAGCTGACTTCTCAGGTCTCGCTGTCTGGAGCTAAACGAGGGATTTCCCGTGGAGCTCTCATCCCCAAAGCCAGCCCTGTAATCCTAGGAATTTTTGTAATGCAACAACCCACACTTAAAAAAAATGCCATTTCCCTGAGAATAAAGGAGCAGAAGATCTCCCTGAGTGAGGGAGTCGCTCCGTGGCACAGCTGGGATAAACCCCGCGGCTCCAGCGAAAGCATGGTTTTCACGGTTTTTGAGACATAACGTGAACGTACCTAAACCAACCCGGGCCTGCAGACCCAGCCTCGGGGAGTTAGGAGGGGCTTTGGCGGGTACAAGGAGGCCCGACCAGCCGTGCCAGGCTGGGGGGGCCCGGGCTGGAGCAGCGGAGGTGCAGCCCCCCGCGCGGGGCGAGGCAGGACGGGGCCAGGGCCAGGGCCAGGGCCAGGGCCAGGGCGCCGGAGGGGGCCGTGCGGAGGCTCCCCGGGGCGGCACCTCGCCCTTTCCCTTGGGAGAGGGCCTTCTCCTTTGCGCGGGGAGGAGGAGCAGCCCTGCCCAAAACGCGCTGCATTTACTGCCTGGGAATGAAAAGCACATCCCTTAGTTACTCCGTGAATTATAAGCACTTCAAGGGGATTTCCTTCGGAAAAGCAGCACCTTTCACAAGTCATTCCTCGCCTGCAGGATGTCTGCAAGGAAATAACGGCGACTTCACAGACTTCCCTGCCGCTGGAATTCCCTGGAGTTCGGTGCACAGGTTGGACCTGGCGCAATGAGGTTACAAGTCGCACGAGACCGGGCTTTTGCCCCAGCAGTTGGGGACCCACGTAACCGAGCCTGGGACGGCAACAAAGACATCTTAGTGGCGGTGACGCAGTTACGGAGCGGGACCCACGCAGGGCAGGTGCCCTCGCTCGCCCGGGCCGCCGAGACCCCCCCGCTCCCCGGCGGGAAGGCGCCGCCGTTGCCATGGCGACCCCCCGCGGCCCCCTCGGTTGCCACGGCAGCGGGCGAGCCAATGGGCGGCGGCGGCCGCGGGGGAAGGCGGCGGGCGGGGGAGCGGCGCGGCGGAAGGGTTTGGCGGTGGCGCCGGCAGGAAGCGCGGTGAGGGGGCGGGGCCGCGCCCGGAAGTGCGGCCGGCGCGGCGGGAGGGGGAGGGCGCCCGGCGGGGAGGCGGCGGCGGCGGCGCGTGGCGGCGGCGCGAGTGGCGGTTGCCGGGGCGGTGGTTGCCCGGGGCCGGTGGGAGCGCGCGCGGCGGCGGGAGCGGCCGGCGGCCCGTGCCCGGCCGGAGCCGTAGAGCGGGGACACCCCCGCCCCTTCCTTCCTGCGCGCCCCTCCCCCGCGGCGGCGGCGGGGCCCAGCACGGGAAGATGGCGGCGGCGGCCGCGGGCGGCGGCGGCGGCTCGGGAGCGGCGGGCCGGCCGGGGCTGTGAGGCCCGCGGAGGGAGCGGCGGGCCGCGGCAGCGAGCGGCGGAGGATGAGCCTGCTGTGTGCGCAGTATCTCCGGTGAGCGGCGGGGGCGGGGGGGCCGGTCGCCCGCCCGCGCTGAGGCTCGGCCGGCGGCGGCGGGAGGCTCGGCGGCGGCCAGGGCGGGCGCTGCCGGCGCGGGGAGGCCGGGCGCGGCGGAGCGGCGGCAGCAAGGTCAAGCCGGGGCGGGGGGGGGGAGGGTTACCGGGCTCCCGCGGGGGCGCCGTGGTAGCCCGCCGGTAGCCCCGAGGCCCCGGCGAAGCGGAGTCGGTGTCGGCCGCGGCTCCTGGGAGCGAGGCGGGGTAGCGGCCGGGGTCTCGCTGTGCCCCGGGGCCTGCGCCAGGCGCCGCGTGGCGGCCCCGCCGGCCTCGTCCGTGGGGTCCGGGCTCCCCCGAGGCGGGAGGTGCTGCGCGGAGGTGCGGGCTGGCCTCGGGCAGGCGTTAGGGGAGCTTTGGGTCTGGAGCAGCGTCTTCTGGTGACTTTGGAACAGCGTCTTGCAAGGTGTAAGTGGCTTCTCAGGAGTTAAAAAACACTAAAAAGCGCACCCCCCCCTCCCATCCCCCCCCCCCCAAACCCTTCTGGAGCACCTCATGGAAAGGACGCGTTTGTGTCGCCGAAGCTACCTAAGGGGCATGCCCGCTCTCTGTGAGGGGCTGCGGGCTTGGGAAGGGCCTCCGGAGCCTGGGCCCGAGATGCGTTGGGCGCCTCCGAAGCGCTTCCTATCCAGGGTTCTGAAAACACTTCAGCTGCCTCCCCTAACTGATGCACCCATCCTCCTCTTCCTCCCTGTCCTCTCGTGTATCTCTGTCTGCCTCCTCCTGGCAGGCCAGATCTCCTCTCGAGCTCATCTTTTCCAAAAGAAAAAATCTTCTCCCTAATAGCAAAGGTCCACAAATCTTACTCTCTTCCAGGCCCCTGACCTATGCTGCTTTAGACTCTTCTTTCTTTCACTTTATGAGTAATAGCTCAGAAATGTCTTTTCCGCAGTTCTTCTCTACCAGCAAAAGGTTTGTCTTTTGTCTTGCTCAGGGTTTTTTTGTTATTAGCACTATAATCTCTTGCTTTTTGGCCCCCAGTGTTTCCGAGCTCTTTTGCTGCCCTCCAGCCTTTATGAGGCAGTGCTTCTGAAGTCACGCTTGTCCTGCCCCAGTCACCTTCCCTCACCACCACACTTTTTCCTAGGGTGCTTGTGTCCTTCTGCGCCAACCTCAGGATTCTCCTTGCCTGCAAGCATGTGGGCAGTAATCACCTCTTTCTGCTAACTTTGTTCACCTGAAACCTTATCGCTTTTTCTGATTGCTTTATGTTTATATAGTTCTTAGTACAACAGGGCTGAAGCACCTACGCACTGATGTGTTACAAATGATTCCTATCTTTGTCACCAAGAATTTTATCTCCTCCTTTGAGAAGGAAAAAAAAGACAAAAAAGCGCCTCAAACTCTTCAAGCAGTTTGTAATCAGGAATCTTCACGTTCCCCCCTCTAAACAACATTTATTTTTGTTCCTCTGTGTAGTGGGTAAATCTGGGGAGAGAGAGTGTCCCTAAAAGCCATGGAATGACTTCTACATCCACAGCTGTAATACTATGCATATTTAATTATTTAATTTGTGTATGGTAGAAAATGAGGTGCTGAGATTTACCACGGTGCAAGTTCCTAAGGAAAGAGAGCAGAGAACAGAGCCTCAGACTCTCAGAGCCAGTTCGGCTGGTCCTTTGCCTTATGGGGGAGGATGTCCTCCTTCCTGTAGCATTGAAAGTTCAATCGGAATGTAACGATGAAGGAATACGGAGACAAAAGTATAATGGAAAAGGGTAGCTAAACAACACATTCTACCAAATGAAGATGTGGGGCAGTTAGTCTCTGCTGTTTTTTGTCTTTTTATAGCTGAGGAGGGGCAGAAAAGTTTCTGTGAGAAGTGTTGCTCTGCGTATTTGAAGTTAAGATAAAAGAGACCTGAATTTCTTAGGTGTAACCACTTAATGGTTGAATAGTGAAATAATGACTCTGCAAGAATCAAGGGAGACTGAAAGAGCTAGCAAAAAAGAAAGGGATTTTTAGCCAGCCTGCCTTAACTCCTCCACTACCAGTCTGTCTTTCTTTCTATATAATATATGAGTCAGTTATTTTAAACTAAAAATCTGATCCTTAGAAGATTGTGCCTCTTCGATCAAACGCGAGAACTGACAAACACCTGGGGCTCCTGCAGAAGTCTCCCAGGAGAAACAAAGGTCAGACTTAATGCACCAAGTACTTTTAAAGTTGCAGGAGGAGAGAGAGAACCTATTTTAGGTCATCTTCATATGTCATAAGGTAGCATTGGGGTTTTGGCTTTCTCTT